>NW_012147864.1:1232655-1234034 GCF_000956105.1 Propithecus coquereli
GCCTAGCTAATTTCTTTTCTCATTTATTGTAGAGATGGGGCCTCACTATGTTGCCCAGGCTGGTCTTGAATGCTTCGCCTCAGATGATACTCCTGTCTCAGCCCCAAAGCGCTGGGATTATAGGCATGAAATGCCACACCCAGCCCCTTTTCTCTCTTTTTGATGGTTTAAGTGCTTTAAATATGTAGTAAACATTTTTTACAAACTTATAATTCCATGTAGAATGAATTAAAAGAAATTCAGATTAGTCCACTTGTTGGCCTTTGTTATATTTACCTCTGAAACTGTTATTTTGATCGCAGAGATAAAATATCATTGGTATCAATTTCATACAACATTGCCAAAAACCATGTCTTTTTTTCTTGTCTTATTCCCTTTTCTATAAATCAGTTTAGAGACAAAAATCTTTTCCACATTGATCTTTTGGTTTGTCCTTTACTTGCCAATTTTGGTCTTTCAGTCTATTAATGATACAATTTGTGACTGCCTTTCCCCTCTTCAAAGTACTTTCATTTATGCCATACAACATTATATTCTTATTTTTCTAAGATTTCTGTAATTGTCATGAGAAATTACCTTGATGCAGTGGTGGCCTCCAAACAGCTACAAGCCAGCCCATCCCAGAATTCACAAAACAGGTAGGCTCACAGACCGAGTAAAGATGGCTCCATCACACAGTTAATTAAATCACTTTCAGGTACGTAATCTGAAGCAAGAGGAAACAGATGGGGTGAGTTACCACGCCTGGGAGAGGGTGCAAGTGGGAAGGAGCACACTGTGTGAAGCCTGAGCTATGCAATATTCATACGTTCTGTGCCTCTGTCCATCTGCTGCCTTCCGCCCTGATGCTTAGAGGAACAGATTGAAGTTCGAGCAAAGAAGTCAACAGACAGAAGGTGCTTAGGGCCAAAGATATATATTTGCTCTATTAAAGAGAGACAGTGGCAAGTACGCCTGACCACAGCTGCAGCTTGTCAATCGGCCTGCTGACAGCCACAGGTACTGTAAGCATTTCTTAGGCACAGCACGTGTGTGCCCAGAATAGGACCACAGGTGGCTGGTGTAAGGGGTAACATGGTTGTTCCATCCCTTTCTGCAAACAACACTCTTCTTTGTTCCATCACACGCTTAATTTAGGCTATTAGTAGCTGTAACACATCTTTCAGTTTATGAGGTTCCTTTGTATCTATACGTAGCATCTTATAAACTCTACCTGTGTCTCACAAGCTACTTGCTCATTACTTGTACTTAACACATGCTATGGACTCATCCATCCCATTCTGTGCTTTATAACAGAACTGAAATTTTCTCAATTAAGACAACAAACTCATGTTACACTAATCAATCTTTAAATAATTTCTTTATTTAATATAATATCT
>NW_012147864.1:1234084-1236263 GCF_000956105.1 Propithecus coquereli
GCTCTGTTACTCAGGCTGGGGTGCAGTGGTGCGATCATATCTCACTGCAGCCTCAAACTCCTGGGCTCAAGCAATCTTCCCACCTCAGCCTCACAAGTGCTGGGACTACAGGTCTGCTCCACTGTGCCTGGCCAAGATGGTACCAGTATAGTTAGAACTTTTCCCTCAAGCTGCTTCCATTAAATCCTCTCCCTCCCCACATTCCAAACCTGGGTGAGGCTGTAGGCCTGGTGCAGATGAAGTTGGAGCATCCCCACGGGGAAAGAGAGAAGTGTCTATCTCCTGGACTGCTAGCGTCATGCCTGCATCCGGCCTGGAAATGGGACAGGGAGAGAAGCCTTAACTCCAAAGCTAGAACAAAATTTTGACCTCATATTTTGATTCTCAAACTGAGACCAAAGCTTAAATAGCCAAATAACTGTTTCTAATTTAATAATTTAACAATGACCAGAAAAAGCATGGAAGACTGTTCAAGTTTTCATCCAGAGACAGGGGAAGAGCCAGACCCACAGAAAGGGTAGCAGAAGAAAAAAAATTAATTTTCTTTATGATTTTACTATGAGTCCTGCTTGTTCAGTATTCTAAATACAAAGGTCATCTCCCTATAGCTTAACAAAAATTTTCTGAATCATACATTAGCATATATATGTGTGTGCCTATGCATACATACATGTACACTATGTGCTTTTTCCCAGTGGTATTAATATATGTTCCCAGCAACTACCAATGTAGACTTAGATATGTAGAGTTGCTTCTTCATAATACGATTTCCAGTTTTCCTGGATACAGCACGAGAAATGTGAAACTGTGGCTTGAGTTTTGGCTTGAGATAAGTCTTGCCAGATGCAACGTTCAGACTTTAGAGAAATAGTAAAACTAGTACAGTTGGAATTTAAGTTGGAATCCAGTTCCTATCCAGGATGAGATGTCCAGTTTTTTTCCTTTCAGTTAAGCTTTTCAAGCTTCTGTGGCCACCAGCCAAAGCTGTTTTCCTCTGCTAAATTTCACTAGAATCAACAAGCTTTGGTTTATTATACATTTGATCCATAAATGGGTGGGAGAAAAAACAGTAGATGTAATTGAGATTGGAGGGAATTCTGAACAACCCATGACTGGCAAATGAACCCTAATTCTGCATCACTCATAAGTTATCTGATATAAATCCCCAGAGGAGAATGTTGGGAAGCCACAGAGAGCAGCAGCTCCAACGATTTCTTTTGGATGTACTCGTTCATAATCTGAAACATATTTAGTATGTTAGCCACAATTTGGTTTTGTTATCTTTCTTTTGAGCATATATACAAATATTGCCTTTCATATTCAGTTGAAACTTAATTCTTTGGGGTAAAAATTATAGTATTTGCAGTGACTACAGTAGTATGCCATACATTGTAAAGAATGTATATAACTAAATCCATTTTTATGGTGATTTGGTATAAAATAACAAAAATAATTTTTAGTATTTTTCGGATCCAAATTTCTAGAGTAGTGGATTTCTCTTAATAATAATTTTTTTGGTACAGTTTACCATTTATAAATAGTAGTTTATAAATTCTGAGAACAGATCTTTTACTTTTTTATAAAATGATATAAATATTGAAAATTCCCAACAGAGCATTAAAAAAAATGAGGACTCAACGATGATATTATATTTTCAATTTCTGTGAACACAGGTTTTATTTTTGATTCATCACAGAATGTACTTTCTTTTCCTAATTGTTTGTATCATTTCAACGTTAGCTGTGGAAGGGAGAAAATTCTTAACTTCAAAGTAAGGATTAAGTTGTAGAAACAGACAAATTAAAATGCAATGTTAAAGTATTAAGGCTGTTTGAATAAGCTACCTCACGGAATTTCACATTCTTTAAACACCACGGACTCAATCTCAAGAAGCATTTGCTTGATGAACAATTTCATTTCTTATGTAGGTGTGATAACTTTCTTAGATCCACACAGGTCTTTTATAAATACAGCTATTTTACTTACCTTGACAAGTTTTTAACTCATTTTTTGTAATGAGATACAGTGACCAGTTAAAGAAAATAAATTATAAAAGCAATAAATTAGGGATAAATTACTTTCATTTTAAAGGTACATTTCATTTTACTAAATCCTTTATCCCACAATTCTCTAAGATTGTTGCGTTATTAGTGTTTTTAAAATAGGAATAAATTTACAG
>NW_012147864.1:1238703-1241026 GCF_000956105.1 Propithecus coquereli
GAGGTTTGATAAATATTCTCTGGTGCCACATATGCACTAGACCTTAGCAGTTGTCCTGTTGAGCACAAAAAATTCACGGGCTAGGAAATCTCCTGTACTTAATGGCTATAAATGCAGCTCCAAGGATGAAGTAAAATGCTAAGTGGCTTCTCCCATCCCTCCCCAACATAGCTATTAACAGCCAGTCTTTCCAATCAAACTCAAAAAAGAATTAGCCTCAACCAACAGGTTTATCAGTAAGCACCTGTTGAGTGTTTACTCTTTACAAGGCGAAAAGCAAAGCAGAAGTCATTGGCACATTCTGACAATTTCCTGAAAAGTTCTGCTTACAAAATATATTTTTTGAAAGTCACTTTGGAGCCCCTTTATTCTAGGAGAATTTTCTCTTACCTAATTATAAATTCATAAAAAGTACAGAAAAAAGGGCATGTTTTGAGGAGAAAAGACAAAAACTTTAATGAACCTGTAAGATGGGTACACAAAGAACAGGATGAGGCAAGGGGGGACAGCAGAGTGGTGTATAAAATGCTAAGTGGTTTACGTATTCATCCCCTTGAAACTAGACATGTGCTGTCCACTATGGTAGCCACTTGCCAGTGATGGCCAATTACATTTAATTAATTAAAATAAAAATGTGGCTCCTTGGATACAGTATCCACATTTTAAGTGCTCAGAAGACACATATGCCTGGTGGCTACCATACTGGTTAGTGCAGGTAGAATATTTCTGTCATTATAGAAAGTTCTATTGGACAGTGCTGCCCTAGGCATTGGGGAAACATGAACAAATTTTGAGCAGAGTGTGAAATGATAAAACTTTCCACAAATCTCTAGGAAGAACTGAATAGACTGGAAAGGGGTGGGCCAATTAGCATGAATCAAGATACATGTTATCCACAGTTTGTGGCGGTACAAATGAAGAATGGTGTGTGTGTGTCTGGGGTGTGGGGGGCAGAGTTATAGTCACAGAGTCGATACGGAGTCTAAGGAATGGTGGAGTGCTTCTTATTTAGGAAAATGGGTTGATACTGATCATAGTCTCTGAAATTGGAAATGCTGGAGAAGTGAAATCGATTTTTTTGAGAGGGTGGGGATGGATGATAAATTTAGGTTTTATTTAAGTTTGACATTATCTTAGTCCATTTGTGCTGCTGTAACAAAATACCACAGAATGGGTAATTTATAAAGAACAGAAATTTATTTCTCACAGTTCTAGAGACTGAGAAGTCCAAGAACAGGGCACCACCAGGTTCATTGTCTGATGAAGGGCCAGTCTCTGCTTTCAAGATGCCTCCTCGAACAGTCTATCCTCCAAAGGGGAGGGACACTGTGTCCTCACATGTTGGGAGGAAGGACAAAAGAGGTGAACTCCCTCTGTCGAGCCCTATTATGAGAGCACCTGATTCCATTCATGAGGGCCAAGCCCTTAAGCTCAATCACCTCCCAAAGGCCACATCTGCCAATACTGATGCATTGGGGATTAAGTTTCAACATGAATTTTTGGAGAAGACAAAAACTTCAAACTGTAGGCAAGACTGCGGGGGACATTCCAGTAAGATGTTCAATAGGCATCTATATACAGATGGTCCCCAACTTAGAATGGTTCCATTTACAATTTTCTGACCTTAAGATGGGTTTATTAGGTTATTATATGCATTTTTTTAACTTATGACATTTTTGACTTACAATGTATTATCAGGGTGTAATTCATCGTAATTTGAGGAGTATCGGTATAGATTTGGAGTTGTCATTCTTGAGAAGCAGCTCATAATGTTGATCTCTCAATTACTTCCTTAAAAGAAGTGCCTAGAAGTGCGATTGATTCTTTAAAGACTATGAAATATATGTGAGGACTTTTCAAATTTTTTTCCCTTTCTTGCTACCACACACACTCCCTAGTGGCTCTTATGCTGCCAGGATGAACAGATGTTACTGATGGGTAGGTACAATACTCTACGGGTGTGCTAATGTGGTCTGGTGTTTTAAAATTCATTAGCTGGGAAGACAGATTTCAGAGTTATAGCCCCTTCTTTGTAAAAACTGCAACAATCCTCTGCTGGCTTCCAGTGGTTTTGTAAATACTGCAAGGTAGTAGACACCTGCATCTTTATCAGCCCAGGTTCTGGGCAGGAATATGGAAATCACTTAAAAAGTGTTTTAAACAGACACCATTTACTATGGAGCGATGGTCACACAGGTGTTGAAGATTAAAAGAGCAAAAGGGTAGGATAAGATTAAATTCAAAATTCTTAACTGCTGACGGCCACCAGCTCTAGAGCTGGTGGAACATGGGGTAGAAGTGGTATTATCAGAGCCCAAGAGCA
>NW_012147864.1:1242711-1244379 GCF_000956105.1 Propithecus coquereli
TTTTACCCCTGGTCCCTCACGTCTCGGCCAGGAAATTGAACCCAGGTTTGTCTCTCCAAAGCTTGTCTTCTAAACCGTCCTCCTTCACTGCTTTTTGTGTATGAGTAAGTTAATATTTGCTGATTAGTAGAGTCCACATGCAGAGAATACAGACTGTACATGGTCTTCTTAAAAATCAGAGGCTGTTTCCATTCTCCTGTTCAAACCAGTACAAGTGATGGGGGAAGTACTGATAGACTATAATGAGGCATTTTGATGTTGTTTTTCAGTAATAAATAATTGGTTTTAGTGAATGGAAATCTGAAGCTTATCTTCCTTTATGATCTGATGAACAGATTTGTGGTATATTGTTAAAAAAGTGGGAATTTGGAGTCAGATCTGTTCCTTGTCCCTCTGGCATTATGATCTTGGACAAATCAGGTGTCCTGTCTAAGTCTTCTTTTTCTCAGCTTCTTTTGTCATGTTATCTTTAAAAATGTTCAGTAGCTCTTGTTGCCACCACATAAGGTGTTTTCTCCTTAATTTTGAATGCAAACCTCTGTTTTACTAAAAAAATATATTGGAAAATTATTGACTGTTTTACACTCAACAAATGCCAGAAGCTCTAGTAGGTGTTGACAAATGAACAATGGATAATAGGTAGTCCCTACCCTCAGAGAGCTTACGAAGTGCGTAAAATTTCATAATAGCTGCCACTTATGAATTCCCTTCTAATTATGTGTCAGACTTTGCTAAGCATTTTACATAAATTGTCTTTGTTCTATAGTTGGATGCTATCTGCGTTTTTATAGATGAAGAAATTAAGCTCAAAGAATTTACATTGCCATTTTTAAGGTATAAAGTTCAGTGTTGTGCCTATAATTGTAAAGACGTAGCGTGCATAAAATTGGATAGCTTTTTATTAGAGCGTGCAATAAATAAGGTACGGTATATGAGCCAGTGTGTTTACCGAGTGTTTGATGTAGTACCTACAACCCTGTAAAAAGCTGTGTTCGCTGCTTTTTTTGGTTATTGCTACTACGGGTTGAATATCTCTTTTCTGAAATGCTTGGGTGTTTTGGGTTTCAGTTTATTTCAGATTTTGAAATGTTTGCATTATGCTTACCAGTTGAGCGTCCCAAATGCAAAAATCTGAAATTTGAGATGCTCCAATGACCATTTCCTTTGAGCATCATGTTAAAAATTTCAGATTTTTGGAGCATTTTGGATTTTGGATTTTCAGATTTAGGATGCTCAACCTAAAGTTGTGTTTTATTATTTACTTTAAAAGTAGGAAATTGACTGAAGTTAAGTGTTTTATTTTCAAATACGGATGGCCCCTGATTACAGTGGTTCAACTTAATGATTTTTTGACTTTCCAATGGTGCAAAAACCATATGCATTCCATATGCCCTTCAACTTACTATGGGGTTATGGCCTGATAAATCTGTCATAAGTTGAAAATATTTTAAGTTGAAGCCACACTTTCAATATTTATTTTAAATGCACTTATTTTCAACTTACGATGGATTTATTGGGATGTAACTCCATCACAAATCAAGGAGTATCTATATGACTGAAAGTATAAAATGCTTTTTCTGCTGTCAAAATCATTCTTAATTAATATGATTTTGTTTCACGGTTTTTCCAGTTTGTCTTATAAGCTATTAACCCATTTGTTGTATGATT
>NW_012147864.1:1244429-1248433 GCF_000956105.1 Propithecus coquereli
TACTTTACATTCCAGGAAATCAAGCCTTAAAAACTATTTTTTGTAATCATAATATCCTTAAAAAGATCTATTGACAAGTGAGGAGAAAAACAATCTTCATCCTTGTTTCTTATGTAGTCCATGTATTTTATATGAGGTTTGATAAATATTCTCTGGTGCCACATATGCACTAGACCTTAGCAGTTGTCCTGTTGAGCACAAAAAATTCACGGGCTAGGAAATCTCCTGTACTTAATGGCTATAAATGCAGCTCCAAGGATGAAGTAAAATGCTAAGTGGCTTCTCCCATCCCTCCCCAACATAGCTATTAACAGCCAGTCTTTCCAACCAAACTCAAAAAAGAATTCGCCTCAACCAACAGCTTTATCAGTAAGCACCTGTTGAGTGTTTACTCTTTACAAGGCGAAAAGCAAAGCAGAAGTCATCGGCACATTCTGACACTTTCCTGAAAAGTTCTGCTTACAAAATATATTTTTTGAAAGTCACTTTGGAGCCCCTTTATTCTAGGAGAATTTTCTCTTACCTAATTATAAATTCATAAAAAGTACAGAAAAAAGGGCATGTTTTGAGGAGAAAAGACAAAAACTTTAATGAACCTGTAAGATGGGTACACAAAGGAGAACAGGATGAGGCACGGTGGGACAGCAGAGTGGTGTATAAAATGCTAAGTGGTTTACGTATTCATCCCCTTGAAACTAGACATGTGCTGTCCACTATAGTAGCCACTTGCCAGTGATGGCCAATTACATTTAATTAATTAAAATACAAATGTGGCTCCTTGGATACAGTATCCACATTTTAAGTGCTCAGAAGACACATATGTCTGGTGGCTACCATACTGGTTAGTGCAGGTAGAACATTTCTGTCATTATAGAAAGTTCTATTGGACAGTGCTGCCCTAGGCATTGGGGAAACATGAACAAATTTTGAGCAGAGTGTGAAATGATAAAACTTTCCACAAATCTCTAGGAAGAACTCAATAGACTGGAAAGGGGTGGGCCAATTAGCATGAATCAAGATACATGTTATCCACAGTTTGTGGCGGTACAAATGAAGAATGGTGTGTGTGTGTCTGGGGTGTGGGGGGCAGAGTTACAGTCACAGAGTCGATATGGAGGCTAAGGAATGGTGGAGTGCTTCTTATTTAGGAAAATGGGTTGATACTGATCATAGTCTCTGAAATTGGAAATGCTGGAGAAGTGAAATCGATTTTTTTGAGAGGGTGGGGGTGGATGATAAATTTAGGTTTTATTTAAGTTTGACATTGTCTTAGTCCATTTGTGCTGCTGTAACAAAATACCACAGAATGGGTAATTTATAAAGAACAGAAATTTATTTCTCACAGTTCTAGAGACTGAGAAGTCCAAGAACAGGGCACCACCAGGTTCATTGTCTGATGAAGGGCCAGTCTCTGCTTTCAAGATGCCTCCTCGAACAGTCTATCCTCCAAAGGGGAGGGACACTGTGTCCTCACATGTTGGGAGGAAGGACAAAAGAGGTGAACTCCCTCTGTCGAGCCCTATTATGAGAGCACCTGATTCCATTCATGAGGGCCAAGCCCTTAAGCTCAATCACCTCCCAAAGGCCACACCTGCCAATACTGATGCATTGGGGATTAAGTTTCAACATGAATTTTTGGAGAAGACAAAAACTTCAAACTGCAGGCAAGACTGCGGGGGACATTCCAGTAAGATGTTCGATAGGCATCTATATACAGATGGTCCCCAACTTAGAATGGTTCCATTTACAATTTTCTGACCTTAAGATGGGTTTATTAGGTTATTATATGCATTTTTTTAACTTATGACATTTTTGACTTACAATGTATTATCAGGGTGTAATTCATCGTAATTTGAGGAGTATCGGTATAGATTTGGAGTTGTCATTCTTGAGAAGCAGCTCATAATGTTGATCTCTCAATTACTTCCTTAAAAGAAGTGCCTAGAAGTGCGATTGATTCTTTAAAGACTATGAAATATATGTGAGGACTTTTCAAATTTTTTTCCCTTTCTTGCTACCACACACACTCCCTAGTGGCTCTTATGCTGCCAGGATGAACAGATGTTACTGATGGGTAGGTACAATACTCTACGGGTGTGCTAATGTGGTCTGGTGTTTTAAAATTCATTAGCTGGGAAGACAGATTTCAGAGTTATATCCCCTTCTTTGTAAAAACTGCAACAATCCTCTGCTGGCTTCCAGTGGTTTTGTAAATACTGCAAGGTAGTAGACACCTGCATCTTTATCAGCCCAGGTTCTGGGCAGGAATATGGAAATCACTTAAAAAGTGTTTTAAACAGACACCATTTACTATGGAGCGATGGTCACACAGGTGTTGAAGATTAAAAGAGCAAAAGGGTAGGGTAAGATTAAATTCAAAATTCTTAACTGCTGACGGCCACCAGCTCTAGAGCTGGTGGAACATGGGGTAGAAGTGGTATTATCAGAGCCCAAGAGCAAACTCACTGTTGGGGGTGCCACGTGAAGAAAGGAGAAAGGAGGGGCTGCTCCAACTGGCTCTAGACTTTGTAAGGGATATAGCGATTCCCCCGGATGCCAGAAGCAGAGCGTAAAAGAAATGAAGAAACACCGCCGCCCCTTTCTCCCTACTCTTCAAACCCAGGTCATTTTAGTAGGCTGTTTGTTTCAGTTAGGACAAATGTACAAGCAAAAAAAGGGTCCACTGGCTTCTGACCTCTAGGACACAAACCTAGTAAAGATACGCTTAACTATCACCCATTAGGGAAATGGGAAGGGAAGAATCCATAAAATGCATTATGATAAAATAGGAGACATCTGAAGGGCCAGTGAGGCGTGGAGAAGATCTGGGCAGATGCAGTGGTTGTTCCCTGGTTGAAAACTAATAATAAAAATCTTAATAATAAGCACTTGCTTGGCGCTATGTGCCAGTGCTGCTTATTTCAATTTTTACAACTCTGGGGGAGACACTCTTATTTTGCCCATTTTACAGATGCGAAAACTGAGGCTCGCTTCCGTGGTTAACTAGCCAAGGCCTCTTGGCCAGTGAGCGGGAGGCCAGGGTTCAAGCCTAGGCAATCTGCTCAAGTATGGGGTCTCGGTAAACGCAACTGGGGAATTGATGGTAAAGGGAAGCAACACTTTATAAACACTGTGAGCCACCAAGGGAGGCTGACATCCTGGGAAGGAAAGGTGAGAAGGGTGGGGGCCAGAACGACTACCGTGTCTCGAGGCGGCCGAGGCCCCTTCATCGCCGCAGCAACCCCCAACCGGCCCTTCGAAGCAGCGCCAAATCGCGGCGTCCGGACGAGGCGGGACTTCCGGTCCGGGCCGAGCCAGTTCCGGCCGCGCCGGATATCCCTACTGAGGAGAGCACGGGGGCTACTCGGCGCCAGAAGCTCCCGGTGTAGAGTGTGTTTCACAGACTCCGAAGAAAGATTGGGCAAGGGGTCACTCGCGATTGACACGTATTTGAGGTAGTGAAAAAGAGGAGTTGGGACATGGACAGCCGCTTGCAGGAGATCCGGGAGCGGCAGAAGTTACGGCGGCAGCTCCTTGCGCAGCAGGTCCGCGGTGGCCAATGTGGGGCGGGACCGAAAATGCGCGTGCGCGGCTTCCTCTCCCACTCTTTTCTCTGTCCCTTCCCCGCCCGCCGCAGTCCAGCCCTTCCGGGTCCCTCGACCCCGATTCTTGGATCTCTTCTTCTCGTTCTTAACTCCCGCGGGCCCCGAGTTTTTCCCAATTCCTGCCTAGTTCACCGTGATGCTAAACCGAATGCCACGACCGGTCTTCAGCAACTTCTGTGGAACGCCCGGCTGGCATGGTGCTCACTGGTGGGGATACAGAGCTTTGGTCTTTGTAAACAAATCACTGCAGTTCACACAAGGATGAGTGACTTGTTATCCCCTAAACTTGTCTTCACTATTTAAATGGCCTTCTGTATCTTGTCCTCCCTTCTCGTCAGCACCAAATTCTTGAGATTGTGGCTTCATTGTGAAAT
The DNA here is from genome assembly GCF_000956105.1 of Propithecus coquereli. Lineage (NCBI taxonomy): Eukaryota > Metazoa > Chordata > Mammalia > Primates > Indriidae > Propithecus > Propithecus coquereli. The sequence goes on from NW_012147864.1 coordinate 1,248,409, forward strand.
AAATGTACATCGTTTCTTTGGGATC
>NW_012147864.1:1264803-1265110 GCF_000956105.1 Propithecus coquereli
TGGCATTTATACTGTTTTATTTTCTCGAGACTACTCATAACTTTTGAATTCACTGATATTGAGTTTACTTGAATTGCAATTTAGAATTTACTATTTTTTCTCCTCAGGTTTAGCTGACAGATTTGAAGAATACCCTAAGCTAAGGGAGCTCATCAGGCTAAAGGATGAGTTAATAGCTAAATCTAACACTCCTCCTATGTAAGTGTTTATTCAATTACTGTTTGCTCTCAACTCAGGGTTAAAGTATCAGTGTGTTATAACTTTCTTTTTAAATTACTGTTTGCTCTCAACTCAGGGTTAAAGTATC
>NW_012147864.1:1265509-1265821 GCF_000956105.1 Propithecus coquereli
ATAAAGATCAATTAAAATTATTCATGAAATTTTCTTCTGATATTTGACTATTTAGTATGAGATAATAGTATATTAATGTCAGTAGCTACCGAAGAGTAATGATATCATTTTACTCATGTTTTCAGATACTGCTTTTTAATCCATCAATTGATTATATTTTGTCTGATCCCATGATAAAAAAAAAAGTACAAATTTAGTGTATCTGCCATCAGAGTGTATGCTGTTAATTTAATTTTGACTTTTTCTTAAGGGAACACAGAGTTTAAATCCTCATAATGATTACTGTCAACATTTTGTAGACACTGGACATAG
>NW_012147864.1:1275416-1277013 GCF_000956105.1 Propithecus coquereli
TACCTGTAATCCTAGTACTCTGAGAGGCCAAGGTGGGAAGGTCGCTTGAGGTCAGGAGTTCAAGATCAGCCTGAGCAAGAGTGAGACCCCATCTTTACCAAAAATAGAAAAAATTAGCCGGACATGGTGGTGCCTGCACCTGTAATCCTAGCTACTCAGGAGGCTGAGGCAGGAGGATGGCTTGAGCCTAGGAGTTTGAGGTTGGGGTGAGCTGTGATGATGCCTCTGCACTCTACCCAGGGTGACAGAATGAGACTCTGTCTCAAAGAAAAAAAAAAAAAGAACTTATAGTATAGTATGGATAAAAAGGAGATATGAACACATAATTTCAGTGCAATACAATTGTTGTGATAAAGTTATATTTTCCCAAATAGAATTAAGCAAGCTGATAATTTCAGTTAGTTACATGAAGTATCTGTTTTACTGATCAGTAACAAAAGTAACATATTGAGTACCGCTCTGTTCTGGACAATGTGCTGGGAACTGCAGATTCGAAGATTAATAAGATTTATACAGTTTAATGGGCTATACATTGACCTGAACTGATAGTTACATTATAATTGTGTTGGTTCAGTGATGGAGGACTGTATAGGATGATATGAGGACAACTGACCAAGCCTGGGAATATGGGACATATGAACATAGAGGGGATGACACCTGAACAAAATAAATAGATTAGTTGGCACTGGCCAGGTGAAGAAAGATGTGGGATGGGAATTCCAAGCAGAAGGAATAGCAAGAACAGAAGGGATGGAAGCAAACACAATATCTGGTTTGTGGGTGGGGAGGCTGTATGTAGGTTGATATTGTTAAGACACGGGTTGGGACTATCTTGAAATGGTGTCTCAGGAGCTTGGACTTTCATTCTGAAGACATTAGTCTCTAAAGGGTTTTAACCAGTTTAGTAAAATGGTCAGATTGGTGTGTGGAGACTGAACTAGAGGGAAAGAATTCTGGAGAAAGGAGAGCAGTTCGAAGACTCTTGCAGTAACCTGGTTCTGAGATGGAGGGACCCTGAATTAGGGTGGTAGTAGGAATAGAAAGAAGGCAATAAATTCAGTAATGTTTAGGAGATTCATTTGATAAGGTTGAGAGATTGGGATGAAGGGAGGAGCTAAGGATAACTCACGGTTTCTATCTTGAATTAAGTGGATTGAGTTACTACCAACTGAGAGAGTGAATTTAAGAAGAGGAGCAGGAATAGAGGGATTAGATAATACATTGAACAAGATGATTTTTAGGTGTATGTGAGATATTCAAGTGGACTAGGTAAGAGGAATATGAAACTCAAAGGACAAACAGATTTGGTCTCAAAATACAGATTTTAGAGGATTACCACATTAAACACATGCGAATAGACAAGTTTGTCCTGGGATTGTGTCTCAATTAAGATAAAATATGGACTGACAGTAAATCCTGGGGAAACATATAGATTTAAGTGTACATATAAAAGAAATGTAAAAAAAAAAAAAAATCGAGCTGAATGCGGAGAACCAGGACAGTATGAATGTCATGGAAACCAAGGAAACAGGGAATTTCAAGGAGAGTGGAATCAGGAGCATCCTGACTTCAGAGGAGAGGAAGGGTAAAGAAAGGA
>NW_012147864.1:1282283-1284198 GCF_000956105.1 Propithecus coquereli
TTTTCTATCAAGCTTTTCTAAATCACTATATTGGTTTAATTAATTTTGGTAGGAAGGTCCTTTTCTGAGACCTGTAAAGATAGCATTGAGCATTACAGGAATACATCCAAGTTAATTTCAATATATTTTAGCCACTAACGTAGATCAGTCCCCATCGTGCTGGAGAGGGGAGTATATATTCCTGTATGTCTTCAACCGCCATATTTCTAAGTTAGATACGGGCTTTTGATACCGCTGATCCCTTTAATTTTTCCCTTTCTCTAAGGCTTAGCAAGAAGATAGCAGCGATACTCATAGCTGGCCAGCTTAGAGACTTATTTCTCTCTTCTTCCCTTCTTTTTCCTATATAAGAACCCCTGAGAACTTTTGCTTCATATGACTCTGTGCTGCTAGTATCAGGCTTTAGTAGTTTTTATTCTTTACTCTTTAGGGAGCTGTTGGTGGGAAGGTCTTTCTTACTAAATCTTTCTTGAACTGGAATCAAGCCTATGTAATGAAGCTTCCATAAAATTCCAACAGGACGGTGTTTGTAGAGCTTCTGGGTTAGTGAACCTGTGCGGTTGCTGGGAGGGTGGTCTGCCTGGAGAGGGCATAGAAGCTCCCTGTGTCTTCCCATACCTTCCCCCGACCCCCTTCTCTTCCTAGAGAGATCCCTATGTATCTCTTCCATCTGGCTGTTCCTGAGTTGGATCCTTTTATAATAAACAGGTAATAGTAAGTAAAGTGCTTTCCTGAATTCCACGAGCTGCTCCAGCAAATGATCTAACCCAAGGAGGGGGTCGTGGGAACCTCTGATTTATAGCCTGTCAGTCAGAATCACAAATGACAACATAGACTTGTGATTGATATCTGAAGTGAAGGGCAGTCTTATGTTGACTAAGCTCTTGACCTATGCATTGGGGTCTGCGCTTCCCAGATGGGTAGTGTCAGTATTGAATTGAATTATGGCGTTGGTATAGAAGTGGAAAAACCCACACGCATCTGATGTCAGAAATGAAGTGTTCTGAAGTATTGAATGTTGTGAAAATACAGGAGAAAGCTGTTTTTCTTATTTACATGGCAGTCTTTACTCATCCAGAGGTCTAGGTTTTCCTATCATGTTTTTGCCCATAGAACTGTATGTCAAAGAGTCAGAGAAATGAGAATTGTTTTGGAATTGAGGACATAAAATTTTAAATGTTATGAAATGTGACTGTTGATGAAAAGAGATTAATTGGTCTATTCTTGTTATTTAGGAACACTGCCTCATGGGGATCAAAGGAACTGTGAAGCGCAGCACTGACGGGGACTTCATTCATGCCAATGTTGACATTGACTTAATTATCACAGAAGAACCTGAAATTGGCAATATAGAAAAACCTGTAGAAATTTTTCATATAATTGAGCATTTTTGTCTTGGGAGAAGACGCCTTCATCTATTTGGAAGAGATAGTACAATTAGACCAGGTAGGACCTCAATTTGGAAAAAATACTTCTTGATTTCTTGGGATATGGGTGTCAAGAAACAGGACATACTGCTGTGTAAAATAAAATTCCTATGTGTTTGATTCTTGATTCTGCTTTTTTTTTTGCTATACTTCAAATATGAGCAGTTTTAGATTCACAGCAAAATTGAGAGGTACAGAGATTTCCTGTATACCCCTGTGCCCACACACTCATAGCCTCCCCCATGTATCAATCCTCCCTACCTAACGGTATATTTGTTACAACTGATGACCCAGCGCTGACTCGTCATAACCACCCAAAGTCGGTAGTGTACATTAGGAATCTCTCTTGGTGGTGTACGTTCTCTGAATTTAGACAAATGTAAAATGACATTTATCCACTATTATAGTGTCATTCTAAGTAGTTTCACTGCCCTGAAAAATCCCCTGTGCTCCACTTACTTGTCCCTTCCTCCCCTCACCCCCTGGCA
>NW_012147864.1:1285183-1285644 GCF_000956105.1 Propithecus coquereli
TACTGATATTTTTAAACTACTTATTTTGTTGAAATCTATTATGGTGGTTTTCTTTGTTTAGTTGACAGTTTTTTATTTATATCTATTTGAGGCTCTGTTATTGGGTGCATATAAAATGTAGAATTTTTATGCTTTCCTGGTAGATTGACCCTCTTAGTATTATAAAACGTTCTTCCTTATCCAATGTTTTTTGCCTTAAGTTTCACTTCATGTGATACTATTGTAGCTATTCCAGCTTTCTTAGGTTTGTGTTTACGTGGCATATTATTTCCATCCTCTTACTTTCAGTTTTTCTGTGTCATTACCTTTAAGGTGTATGTATCTCCTATGATTAAATACACGGTTGCTTTTTCATTCAGTTTATATTTATCTTTTAATTGGACTGTTTAGTCAATCTGTATTTAATGTAATTCCTGATATATTTGGGCATAAATTAGCATCTCACTATTTGCTTTACATTG
>NW_012147864.1:1285694-1287560 GCF_000956105.1 Propithecus coquereli
AAGTGAAGGGCAGTCTTATGTTGACTAAGCTCTTGACCTATGCATTGGGGTCTGCGCTTCCCAGATGGGTAGTGTCAGTATTGAATTGAATTATGGCGTTGGTATAGAAGTGGAAAAACCCACACGCATCTGATGTCAGAAATGAAGTGTTCTGAAGTATTGAATGTTGTGAAAATACAGGAGAAAGCTGTTTTTCTTACTTACATGGCAGTCTTTACTCATCCAGAGATCTAGGTTTTCCTATCATGTTTTTGCCCATAGAACTGTATGTCAAAGAGTCAGAGAAATGAGGATTGTTTTGGAATTGAGGACATAAAATTTTAAATGTTATGAAATATGACTGTTGATGAAAAGAGATTAATTGGTCTATTCTTGTTATTTAGGAACACTGCCTCATGGGGATCAAAGGAACTGTGAAGCGCAGCACTGACGGGGACTTCATTCATGCCAATGTTGACATTGACTTAATTATCACAGAAGAACCTGAAATTGGCAATATAGAAAAACCTGTAGAAATTTTTCATATAATTGAGCATTTTTGTCTTGGGAGAAGACGCCTTCATCTATTTGGAAGAGATAGTACAATTAGACCAGGTAGGACCTCAATTTGGAAAAAATACTTCTTGATTTCTTGGGATATGGGTGTCAAGAAACAGGACATACTGCTGTGTAAAATAAAATTCCTATGTGTTTGATTCTTGATTCTGCTTTTTTTTTTGCTATACTTCAAATATGAGCAGTTTTAGATTCACAGCAAAATTGAGAGGTACAGAGATTTCCTGTATACCCCTGTGCCCACACACTCATAGCCTCCCCCATGTATCAATCCTCCCTACCTAACGGTATATTTGTTACAACTGATGACCCAGCGCTGACTCGTCATAACCACCCAAAGTCGGTAGTGTACATTAGGAATCTCTCTTGGTGGTGTACGTTCTCTGAATTCAGACAAATGTAAAATGACATTTATCCACTATTATAGTGTCATTCTAAGTAGTTTCACTGCCCTGAAAAATCCCCTGTGCTCCACTTACTTGTCCCTTCCTCCCCTCACCCCCTGGCAGCGACTCGATCTTTTTGCTGATTCCATAATGTTCCCTTTTCCAGAATGTCATGTAGTTGGTATCATACAGTATATAGCCTTTTCAGATTGGCTTCTTTCGTTTAGTAATATGCGTGTCTTTTCATGGCTTGATAGCTCACTTCTTTTTAGTGCTGAATAGTATCCCATTGTCTGGATGTACCACCATTTATTTATCTATTTACCTACTGAAGGGCATCTTGGTTGCTTTCAAGTTGCCAAAGTGCCTGTACCATTCTGCGTTTCCATCTGCAATGAGAGATCCTGTAGCTCCACACCCTCACTAGCGTTTGGTGGTGTTAGTGTTCTGGATTTTGACCATTTTAATATGTTTGTAGTAATATCATGTTGTTTTAGTTTGCATTTCCCTGATGGCATAGGATGTGGAGCATATTTTTATATGCTTATTGCAACCTGTATGTCTTCTTTGGTGAGGCGTCTGTTAAGGTCTTTGGCCCATTTTTATTAGATTGCTTTCTTATTGAGGTTTAAGAGTTCTTTTTATATTTTGGATAGCAGTCCTTTATCAGATATGTTTATTTGCCAGTACTTTATCCCAGTTTGTGGCTTGTCTTCCCATTCTCTTATACATGTTTATTTCTGTTTAATTAATTTCTGCTCTTATTTTTTGTTTTCTTTCTCCTGCTTTCTTTGAGTTTGTTATCTTTTTATCTGAGGTATGTTTATTGATATTCAGCTTTTTTGTATTGTAATATTATATTTAGAGCTCTAGATTTCTCTAAGCACAGCTTTATTGCGTTCTAAAAGTTTGACATGTAGTATTT
>NW_012147864.1:1290075-1296641 GCF_000956105.1 Propithecus coquereli
AGGCAGTATTAGTTATTTTTATTATATCTTTAAATTTTCTGTTTCTTACTCCTTGTTTGTGTGTCATGTTCCACAACACCATACAAATGCCAAGAAACAAACTAGAAGGAAGCAAGTAAAAATCTCATAGATTTTACAGATAAAGAACCATTTCTTAATAATTATTTGACCTGTTCCAAAGGATCTCATGTCTCTTGTAACACTCCGGAGGCATGTTTCCAGGGTCCTTCCCAAAGGACGTGTCAGTTACAAGAATCACAACACCCAAGGAATTCCAAAGCGTGGTGTCTCTATTAGGTATTTATAATTTGTAGTTCCTCCTATTCCAGATAACAGTTTAATCAATCAGAAAATATCCTTATTATAAGCAAAGTTATCTAGCAATGTAATTGACAAAAATACCTTTTTACCTATAGAAGTATAACATGCAGTGGAAATTCTGGGAAGAGAAATAATTTTCATTTCATGTAAAAAGTGTATTTGCATTGGATGCTGAAGGGTGAGATTTTTAACAAGTTGGCTGGATAGAAAAGAAAATAATATGGGCACAAAAGTAGAGGTTAGTAGGAAGCAATCACTGTAGTAGTTCATTTTTTTACCTAAACAAAGGTTCATGGAAAGCATTAATGAGAAATGTGATTGGAACGTCAGTTCAAGATCGTAGAGTCCATAGTTATGAATTTGCGCTTTGTGTAAAGCCCTAGAATGTTTTTGAGCAAGGAAGTGACATGTTTTAAGCTTTGCTTTAGACTTTTCACTTTTAGAGGGAAGAGAAACTAGAGGCTGTGAGATCATGACACTATATATGTGTGTCTGTTACATGTGTGTGGTATGGTAGGGGCTGGCCTCGTAGAAAAATAAGGGTTTAAGTTTGAGGGTGGCAGTAGAAATGAAAAGATGGGAATGATTAGGGGCAACATGGCAGTGGTTGAGTTTCTAGGACATATCAACTGAGAGTATTTTGTGGTTGGGAAGAATAGAGCAAAAGTTGGTTCCAAGATTTTAACTAGAAAATGATGGTACCATTTCCATAAGTAGGAAGATTATATATAATTTAATAAATTTTCACTGAGCCCAAACTCAGTGTAATGAATGTATAATATTTTTTTCTAAGTACTATTCTCACAAAAGATATTAAGAGAACATGGATGGGGACAATGAGGAGGATATATTACAAAAGTTCCAATCTAGGAGAAGAAATAAGATAAGTACATGTGACATCTTTAAAAGGTGACTGTGATTAAGTGCCATGCATTCTGCAAAAGAGATCAGTATTGGATGAGTGATAGGGACATCTTTAAAAATGCACTGGGGATTTGAACTAGTCCCTACAGGATCTAAGATAAGAGAGAATTGCAAATAAAAAGATAAAATATTTTTTCCTCCCTTTCAGGTTGGCTCACAGTGGGACCAACACTTACAAATAGCAACTACAATGCAGAAACATACGCGTCCTACTTCACCGCCCCTAACTCCTACTTGACTGGGTGTACGGAAGAAATTGAGAGACTTCGACCCAAATCACCTCCTCCCAAATCTAAATCCGATCGGGGAGGTGGAGCCCCCAGAGGTGGAGGAAGAGGTGGGACTTCTGCTGGCCGTGGACGAGAAAGAAATCGATCTAACTTCCGAGGAGAAAGAGGTGGTTTTAGAGGGGGCCGTGGAGGAGCACACAGAGGTGGCTTTCCGCCTCGGTAATTTTTGAAGACGTTGATCCTGTTAATGCCCCTCTAACCTTTATTGTAGTTTGCATTTCAAGTGGGAAACTTACTTTAGAGCACAATTCAAGCTTGCACCTTTGCTTTGGTTTCTCTGAACTGCAGGAATATCTTAGTCAGCCTCCCTCACACTTGTCACACACTGTCTGGTTTTGTTCAGTATAAATGAGTATTCTGCCTTTTGTCACGTGCATGAGCAGAATGGAACACAAGTAACTAACTTCATCTTCAGAGACTGAATCCATTCTGGTAGATTCCAACTAATTACAAAGGTTTTGTTTTTTAGTAGTTGAACAGTGAAAAAGATCCAATCTGTGGTATCATGCCAGTGCCCACAGGATTGGTGACGCACATCCTGCCGCTGCCGTCGTAGCAAACAAGGAGCTGTTCGGAAGCCTTGACAGAGTGGAGTTGGGACAGACGGTTATTAGGCAAGTAGCCGTTGCCAGCCCCTGGGGAGAGAGAGGAATGCAATGCGAAAGGGGAGCTTGCAGTCCTCCCTCCCCTCATAAGGACGATGTCTGTCCCTCCCTCTCTGTCCTGATGAGGAGGATGACATGCAGGAGGTGCAGGGTGGTGTGACTGGGGCAGGGGTCCTAGGAGCTGGTGGTTTGAAAAAGAATTTATTACAAGCGGCTGTTCCGGTCCGGTTACTTACTCCCCCCAGAAAAGCCCTCTGTAAAACCCACCGCTCTCCCCTTCCTGGGGTGGACGCTTTTTTTCCACCTCTGCCCGTCTGCACCCAGATGCTCAAATAAACAGCATTTCGCTAAACACGAGGCCCCATGTGTCTCCCTCTCGGCTCCGGACCTAACAATGATAAGCTGCTGTCAGGGTTTTAAGATTTTCTTGATGAAACAGTAAAAAGAGGTAGGCTTCTTTTTATAATCTTAAATGTGTAGCTACATATGACTTTTAATCTTGTTTCCTAAGAGGCAAGTGAGGACAAATACCCAAGTGCTAGAATTCTGGTGTGGATGTGAACTTGGACTGATCTTCAAAGTAGTTTGGTATTCCTTAGCAAAATAAATAACAGAGGCAACAACAGAGATACCTGGTTTACTTTGGGGAATAAAGTACTGGGGATGAGGAAATGACATACACCTTTAAACTTGTCATGGAGAAAATTTAATGTAAAACAGATTATAGAAAACCCTCAACTTAAGAATACAGCTTGGAAATTGAACTGCAATTGTCTTTTATTAAAACCATATGGTGTGTTGTTTATTTTTAAGGGGCTGGTTGTGCAGATCAGTTAGTTATATAAGACTTTATGTTGTCATTTCTCTATGAATGAAATTATACCATTATTCTTGATGAGTACTTTTTTATTATATTACAATTTTTCTAATGAAACTTTAAACCTTTGAAATTTAAGAATCTGTTTTCTATAAATGGAATTACTCTTGTTACCAAATGAAAAGACTAACCTAAAATCAAACTCTTCTTTTGGTCTTTGATGCATTTTAGTGACTATCTTGTGCTCATATTACACCTATGATGAGGTTAAAGTACATCCACTAAAAACTTGGTTTGAAGATAAGGACCGAATAATAGAAATAGGGTTGAGATCTTTAAAAGCCTGACGAATTAACTTGCTCAATCTTTTAGTACTTTCTAGTACAGATAGCATTTGACTAACTCCTTTCTTAATGTAGATACTATGTATCATAGTTTTTGCTGAAATAATGGTATGTTTTCAAGTTCAGTAAAATTACAGATTATCTAGAATTGGAACTGTATATATATCAGAGTTTTAATTCTAGAGAATTCTAGAGAATGAAGTCAGGACAGAGAGAAATTCCAGTTGCCCACTTCTAATTGTCCTTAGATGTGTCAGCTAAGGAGCGACCGTGCCCTATACACAAGACTCTTCATTATGTTCCATGCCTGCCCAGGGCGAGGACGTTCTTTCCTGGTGCTTGCCCGGAGTGTCGTCCTCACAGGGAGACAGGGATGGCTTCTGTGTAGGTTCAGAGTTAAGGGGAGCCGTAGCCCACCATGTTTAGAAAAGAGCAAATACAAAAAGGGTAGGTGGAAGAATGCGAACCTAAAATTTATGCCTTTGACAATGTGGCCTTTTTAATAACAGAATAAAAACTAGTTATTTAAGAACTTTGAAATAACCAGTTTTGCTGCCTTTCAGTGAAGGCCGAGGTGCTGCTTTGCCACAGGAAGACATCTGTTCACTCAAGGAAGGTTTCCGTGAAAGTCCATTGCTCTGACCTCTGGGTTTGATCCTCTTTCTGTGTACATGTCTGACGTTTTCACGGAGTTACGTGGAAATAAATGTTCAGTTGCTTCACTTAGATTCCTTATTGAGCATAGATAAGCTAGTAAGTGCAATAACCCTACATTTTTCAGTTAGAAGTTCTAAGATCAGCATGCCTGAGTTTATACAAAATACCTAGGTGTGCTAGGCCGGCAGTGGGAGCCGCTCTCCCTGTGCCTCCCTCCTTCGCGAGCGTGGCGCCAGGAGGCCAGCGGGCCGCCTGGGGGGAGCGCTTTCCCACTCCTTCACCTGGAGAAGGCAGGCAGGTGGCGATGATGTCAGCTAGCAGATTTGGGGGTGGGGATATCCCAAAATGCCCATACTCAACTGAACCAGACTAGACCAACGAATTGTGGAGATGTCAGAGTGTACAGTGTCACCATGAAACAGTACAGTGTGAGAGGTCGGGGTGTCCAGCTGGGAAGTGGGAATTGAGCATGGAGTCTGGCACGACAGCCGTGTCACAGACGCAGGGTTGGAGGGGTCAGCGCTGCAGCAGTCCTGCCCTGGTGCTCTGGCAGGAGCAGAGCCACCTACGAGCCCTTAGCTCACAGCTCCCTGATCCTTGTCCAGGTCAGCGTGGGCCACGGGTGTCACGCCTGTTATTAGGAGTTAGTCAAGTCTTTTGAAAATACTTTCTACCCATCTTAATTTCTAAATTATATCCTTCAGTTATAATGGCTTATTTTAAAACCTGTACTGTTACATCCTAAATTTAGAATATAAGATTTAGTCTTTGAAGTATAGTTTCAGATTTTACTAATTTGTTTAATAAAATGTTTATTAACTTGACAGAATGAAAGCTCAGTTGGGACTCGAGATTCTCAATAGTAGTCTTTGATCTGAAATTATCTCATTTTTGTCATCTGTTAAAAACCTTTGCTTATAAGAAAGGCCTTTAGAACAATCCTGTAATCTTGGGGTTTGTGTAGGACTTTTAACATTATCCTGTCTGTAATGTTTGGTGCTAGGGACTGAACTTTTAGCTGAGGTCTCAAGTATATGTGGTCTGTTTTGAAGCTCTAAATCTGGAACTTTCCAAAAGGTAAGAACATTTATCAAGCAAACTGAGCCCATCAAAGACTCCATTTCTAGAAATGCCACATTGCTTCTGCTCACAAGGCCTCCTTCATTTGCTCAGGTATAAAGATTGCTAGCTGCAATGCACAGAGAAAAACCACCTCATTTAATTTGGATGTCCTTTTCCAATAAACCCTTTCTCCAGTATTGGACAAAATATGAAAATGATCGGTTTGAGTATGTGTTACAGCTCTCTACCTGAAGTGCTAATAAACGGTGAAAATCAGGTAAGTTAGGTTTTTCCAAAAGTAATTCTAAATAATTGAGGATCTAGAAGTTAACAATGTAAAATGCATACAGGACAGGAGTTTGTTTTGTTATGGTAAATTGTCTTTTAAAGGCACATTGTTTATTGTTTACGTATTAAACACATGGAGATAGTTCTTTTTACTTATTTACTTTCTCCCATTTGTCTTACCTGTTCTGTTTTCCCACTGTGATGAGCTGTCTCAGCTCCTCTCTGCGAGGTGAGCGGCACAGGCTGTCTTAGTCAATGGCCACGACTCTTGGCCTCAGACCACGGAGGCGCCAGAGACGGTGAGGACTGGAGACCTCGTACCCCGTTTAAGGCGGACATCACTTGTCAGCGCCAGCTAATTGTCCGCAGAGGGAAGAGGGTAAGTCTGAGATGTTCATGTGAAATTTGCCTAATTTTTGAGATTGACAGTTAAAATAGTTTGTGACCTTTGCTTACATTTTACTTTCATGAAATTAAGATTTCTTAAAATTAATTTGGCTAGCTAAATACTGTGTGCATGTTTTAAATTCTGGCCTCTAAATACTGTTGGACCAGATTCACTAAAAAGAGGAAAAAAAGTTACTCAGGACAGGAAAGCATCACCTTTGAAAGCATATGTGTAAGTGGCTTACTTTGGATCACACAAGACTGAAAATGTGGACTAATACTTTCAAGTTGCACACGGTGATGTGACCACAAGCTGTTTATCTGTCCAGTGGGGGGAAAGTGTAGAGACCTAGGCTCGTGTTGTCACAAACTGTGCCTTTTAGAGACTCCTATACCTGTACACATTTTTAGTGTACAGTTTTTAATATCATAAGAGAATAACTACATCATTATCCTGCCTATTGTGTGTGTTACTTTGTCTTTTTGAAAGCAGAGGACAAAATGTCAAAACTCAATTTTTGTTCAGATATATCTAGTTGAGCAGTTTATGCTGGTTTAATGATCAAGGTAATTGCTTCAGTGTCTTGTAGAACTGGCTGTCACTTTATAGGTTTATGCATTTCAAGACAGCTTCTGGGTAGTTGCATACTTTAATTAAAAATAGGCTTTTGATGTAGTAATAGTGCCCATAATTGAGGTAAGCTACACAGCTAGATGGATTATTTGGCCTTGTCCGAGAAGGTAGGCTTATAGCATGGTAAATAGAAGCTCAAGATTACAGCTTCTAGGCTGGGCGCGGTGGCTCACGCCTGTAATCCTAGCACTCTGGGAGGCCCAGGCAGGTGGATCCCTCAAGGTCAGGAGTTCGCGA
>NW_012147864.1:1297236-1359497 GCF_000956105.1 Propithecus coquereli
CCCTGCTGCTTGGACGCTTAGGACTTGCTTAGTGTTTGTCATTGCTTTATAAAAGCAGCTGTGTGCTCTCTCAGCCTCTATTATGTGGCATATAGTAAGTGCTCAATAAATCGTCCCTTATTCCCTTGCTTGCTTAATCATTGGAAGTTATTCCCAGGAGATTTTTAATAACCTTTTCTTTCCAGTTCTTTTCCATTCTGTTGATGCTTTATCTCTCCACAAGAGGACTGTGTTTATCTAATAAGGATTTTTTCTCTCTCTCAAGAGAACATTATCTTTGAGGATGAGAAAAACATAGTAATTTCTACTAAATTACCATTTATCAGAGTTCTTGAACAGAATCAGCTTGTGCCTGTCTGACTCTTTCCTCAGGCTATAAATTTTTAATTACGTTTATGCCGGACACAACCTACTCAAATAAGGAAAGTGATTTAACTCCATCTGTGTTACCTTGTTTAATAGTACTGTAAGTGGAAAAAGTAGATTACATTTCTCTTGTGAATAATAGGGACCGCAGATTGCCTGGGAGTTAGGAGGGGACAGGATGGTAGAAGATGGATGTAGGGTGACACCGAGGAATCGGAAAATGGTTGCTAGTCAGTAACAATGAGGTGGGCTCACTGGGAACCTAGGAGACCGCCAGTCCCCAGCCTAGACGTTCGTTTCCCCGGCGTGGTGTGGGAGCAGACAGCCCTGCACGCCAGGAGGCTGTGAGGGGCTTTGACATCATTCGTTAGTGTGGACCAAAGATAGTAAAGCTTCCCTCCCAGTCCTTTGGGATAGAGATGCAGATTGAGTTAGGTTGATTTTAAAAACCGTGACTTTTTTTTTGCACACCAAAGTTTATTGTTGCAGTTCGTAGCTGCCTAATTACTTTGAAGTTTCTTCTATTAAGTGGCACTTTGTCACTTCCGTTTATCGGTTCTGGTTCTACACCGTAGCAAACTCTGTGCTTCTACTGCACGTAGAGCAAGGTGCCTAGAACTGAGCACGTGGGTGTGGTCTGACCTCGGAGCAGGGTGGGAGCATCGCTGTATTCATTGGACAGGCTGTCCTTGTAACAAAAGTGCTTGAGATCGTGTTTGTTTTCATCCCACTACTGATTCATAATGGCATACGCCCTAAGTTCTTTAAAATATGTGTTTTTCCACAAATGATCTCTTGCATATGCATTTGTTTTCTGGACACAAATCTAAAAGCTTACATTTCTTCTTGTTAAGCTCATCCAAGTTGATCTGAAGCACCACGCCAGCTGGCTAGCACATGCAGGATTTTAACCCTGTCAGTGTATTGCTGTTCTCCTCAACCTCATGACATCTACTAATCTGTAAGTAAACCTTAGTCACGTCATCGTAGACAAAGTACTTAATAGCCTCAAGCCTGTTTCTTCATGTGTAGACGGACTGATGACAGGATTAGGGTCGCTGTGAGGAGTACGTGGGGAAATGTTCACAAAACATGTAGTTCTTGGGACACGACATGTACTCAGTATACTTGAGCTGTTATTCATTATTCATATCACTGATAACAGAGTTGACCAGGGCACAGAGAGGACAGATGCCTGTGTGACCCCACTCAAAAGCACTGTTCTAGGTTTAGGTATATTCATTAGTAATGGTCTCCCAGAGCCCCCGTTTCTGTTAGATGCCATTCCCAAGTATACTGTCTCCGATACTCCCTAGGTTCATTACCTAATACGTCTCAACCCTCAAAAAAAAAAAAAAAAGGAAAACTTTGTTCTCCTGATTTGTGTGATCCATGAAAACAACTTTTTGCCAGGACATTTTGAGTACTATCCTTATTTGTTTTTAAAATCTCAAAAATACATAAAAAATTAATAATTCTACCTACTGAGTAAGAGTATATGAAGTAATTTATTGACATTGGTTAAGATCCATTATATACAGGTAGAAATCTTTGAAATTGTACAAAGAACCATTAAGAACATTGATAAAGACAGTTTTATAGACAAAACAACTGGAAAATAGTTTCAACATACACAATATAGAATTATGAAAAAAATGTAGAACACAAATTGTTCTACCAGATAGATTTCAAGGTTCACTATGCAAACCTTAAGTTAAAAAATGTGTTCAATGGAGTTACATGGTTCAAAAAAATTAGGTATAATGTAAAAATTAAGCTTTTTTTCCTCACTGCAAATGGGAGAGGAACCAAGACAACTTTTTACCTCAAATCTATACAGTTTGAAAAATAATTTATGTCTGCACAAAGAAAGAAAATTGAGAATGTTTAAGGTTCTGTAAACTTTGCCTTTCATGAAATGCAAACTGCATCAGTTTTAAAAATTAAAAATTGTGCGATCAGAAATAGACTGTTCACTTTATGGTACAGTAAGTAGTACCTTCATTGGCTTTATACCTGAGCACCAGAGCTGAAGTTCTAAATGCCATCTTGGAAAGCTATTCTGAAAATGAGCAAGAAATCAAAACTAGCCTATTATCATCTAGAAAATTAGGCACCAAGGAGATTTCCCTAGAAATGCGACAGCAACGACACAGAAGGTTCAACTAATTAAGCAGCTGACAGATCTCCTTGTGGACACAGCAAAGGAAATCCACGTAAGACGCGCCTCCATACAGTCCTTTGTCTTCCACCAGGAACTGTCGGAAAACCACCTCTGGCTGCTCTCGCTGCTTTACTATTGTGAGCTAGGAAAAAACAACAGCAGCCACTGGTGAGGAACAGTTTTTGAATGTGGCTCAATTTTGTCTGCTTCAATTTCACCAAACGTTGCAGAACGCCCACTAAGAATGAGGACGATGGGAAAGTTACAGAGTGGAGAGAGGGGCGGACCCCAAACCACAAAACCCAAGACAGACAACGTGAAGTGGCAAAAATGAAACACAAGCAGAATGCTGTGGGAAAGGCTCCATGAGGTAGTGACTGTCACCTGAGCCTTAAAGGACGGGCAGGGCTCGAGAGCATTCCATACTGGAGCACAGGCACCAGGGCCCTGAAATGCAGATGAGGCTGGCACGTCACCATCACAGGCTTCTAAAAGGCAGTGAGGGGTTAGGGGCAAATTGCCAGAGTAATGAGTTTGGGCTTTCGTGGGAAATGTGACGCAGGGAAGGCACAGAAGAGTGAAACGAGAGTTAACTGGCAGCAGTGTGTACGGTGCACTCTGAGATGAGGGAAGCTGGACAGGTAGACAGGAAGTGGTTGGAAATACCGAGGTTGGAGATGATCAGGACCTGAATAGGGCGGAGGACGTGGAAAGAGGGTAGATTTGGGAGGCGACACAGAGGTTAACACACAGGGAGAATCAGGAGAACAGCTGTTCTCTGCTCATCACGGTCTCCAGGGCTGTGCTGTCCAGTGCTACAGCCGCTGGCCACATGTGCTACCGAGCACGTGCATGTGGCCTGTCCACACCGAGACGTGCTGCAGATACACATAATGGATCTCTGAGACTTAGTATTAAAAATAAAATGTAAAAAAATCTCCATAATTGTTTATACTGATTACATGTGGACATGATAATATTTTGGATATATTGGGTTAAATTAAATATATTATTTAAATGAACTGTTTACTTGTTAAATGTGGTTACTAGAAAAGAGAATTACACATGCGGCTTGCACTACCGGACAGACTGCTCTAGGAGAAGAGACCCTAGGGAAGAAGCCCAAAGGGGGGCGTTTTGTCATGAACACTTCGAGCCCTTCCCTCTACCCCCTTACTCCTGTTGGAGAGAGTCAGGGTAGATGATCTGAAGAGTCAGAACTGGATATTTATCAGGCTACAAATAGGGCGAGTTGAGCTGTACGTGCACAGTAATGTCTCCATGAAGAGCCAGGCATGTCTCGCAGGGCAGGCGTGGGCAGAGCTTGCAGCTGGCAGCTCCACCAGCTGCCACGGGGAAGGCGTGTACAACTGTGGCTGGGAGGGGAGGGCCTGGCCCTACTTTTGCATAATATGCGTTTTAGTTATCAAGTAGAATAATTTTGTTGACACAGCTTGCTTTTTTTCCTTTATGACATTTTGGCCTGGGCCTTAGGCTGATATGTTTTAAACTGCCCCTGACATGCATTTTAAAAGCCCTTAATGAAATTTGAAAATAAAACACTTGAAGAAAAGGAAAAAACAAAATCGCATTCTTACCTTCATCGAATATGGCCTTTTTTGTTGGATGATACTCATTATCATTCTGAGCCGTTGAGAGTACGGGCTTCCCACCTCAGGCAGCAACGTCTGCATTTAAGAAGATCAAAGTTTCAGTACAATTCATAACATTCAGATAGAAGTAGCAATATGAGATTATTAGAATGTTAAAAACATACTTCTAAAACCATATACTTCACTACTGGCTTAATTCATTTTCATTTTGAAAATCAAAAATGTAGGGAAAATGCACTAAAAATTACTCGTGCTTATTGGCACACATTCCCATTGATGAAACGATCATCTCTGTCGTTTGAAAATAAAAATCCTCCTCTGCAATTTGACACATGCACGTCACTGAAACGACACAGCACGGACAGCTGGCCTCCATGCACTTGGGTTCTGCACTGTGGATTCGGACCATGGACTGAAAATTTAAAAGTGTGTCTTTACTGAACATGTACAGACTTTTTTTCTCATTGTTATTCCCTAAACATTACAACTATCTACACAGCATTTACATTGTATTAGGCATTATGAGTAATTTAGAGATGAGTTAAGTATACAGGAGGATGTGCAGAGATTATATGCAAATGCTGCACCATTTTACATCAGGGACTTGAGCATCTGTGGATCGTGGTAGTCACAGGAGTTTCTGGAACCGATCCCCCTGGATACTGAGAGATGACAGTGTGTGCTTTATGCCAAGGATGCCGCTGGACCATCCCCACGAAGGCTTAGTCCCTTTTCAACATGCGTATTTCCAGGCTACATTGTAAGAAAAAGGAATGTACTTTTTCGCTTCAGTGGATCAGCTGCAGGACCCGGAGGCATTACCAGATGGGCAAATGGCATCCAAGGTACCACTGTGCAACGTGAAAACAAACTACCAGACGTTGGTTTCTCAAGGGGAGTGTAGCCTCTTAGACTTCCCTGAAATCTGGCTGGTGGTTTACAAAGCAATCCAGCTGCACCTGGCCTTCAGGAGGGAGGTATGAGGATTTGGACTTAGATTTCTTCCATTAAGACAGAGTAAAATGCTGAGGCTTGCTTTTCAGCACGAAGATGCCAAAAGCCAATGCATCATCTGTGCGTAGCCACAGAAAATTTCAGTTAGAATGTTTTACCATAAAGGCCGCAAGTCTCAGGAGAAAATGAGAGTCAATGTTTTTCACAAAAATTGTAAGCAAAAAAAACTCATCATTTATATTCACACTCCATCCCCTATATGTATTCTCTGACATTAAGATAGATCTTTTTATTCAACAAATAACATAAAATACACTCCATATATGTATCGTGAAGTGCTAACTGCCTCTAAATAGAAAGTAGCCCACATCTGATCTTTCATTTTCATTTTTTGAAGGTCAAGAGGAGCTATGCTGATAATGAGGACAAACCTAAGAATCTGCTTTGTGTGGCAGCTACTGGATATTTCATATGTGCATTCAACTCAGCAAATACGCGTTCAGCATTCACTATGCCAATACACTGCGATATAAGGGGAAGCTTCCTGAAATTTTATACAAAGATTCTTCAGACTCATAGTTCTTTGCCTACTGAATTTTAAATTTCATTGTTTTTAAATGGCATTTCTAATCATTTCTTAATTTCATCCACATGCAGCTAACTTACTAAATCTTCATCTTAATCATAAAACTATAGTCTCTTACTGGAATCTGGACACCCTCAATTCCTGTAAAAATATGCTTTTGACATTCATAATGGATATGCAGTTCTCTAAACTGACCGCCTATCATAGCTTTGAATTGTAACCCTGCCCTTTTTTGCAAGATGCTATGTATCTCTAGACTGCACTTCATACCAGAAATTGGGCAGGACAACTAGACCGAAGCCACCTTGCTGTAACAGTACAGGCTTTCGGGAGTGAACCGTCTGCGGAGCTCTGCTGTGAACTCAGAAGGCTCCGCCCTCAGGCACAGCAAGGCAACCACCACACAGCAACGGCGCTCATGCAACAATGGTCTGCAAATAAAGCCTGTAATAAATGTTGATCTCAAACAAATTATAATTCCTGGGTTTTCCCAGGACTCTCTAAAAGTAGTCATTTGTATCCATTTCCACATCAAACCCAAAATTTATTTTGTTATGATAGCAACAGAGGAGTGTATAATTTGTTCTTGTGGGGTGGTTTTGTAACTCAATAATCTGGTTTAGTCTGTAGTCCAGCACCTATGGAAGATTTCTGCAGTCTTCTGAGTATGCAGTTCAGCACTGGGGATGAGCCCAGGGCATAAGAACCGAGTTTGGTTCCCAGCTCTGCCACTTACTCCCTGAAAGAACTTGCCTTCAAGCCTCAAGTGATTCATTTGGGAAATGCTGACACAATATCCATCTCACGGATTTGTTACAAGAATTAAATGAAACGGTGGATTAAAAATACTTAGATCTGAAGCGTCAGCATTTTCTATTCAAGTCATACATTTTGGTTATTTGATAAAACTCTATACAAATAACTTTATGCCAGGTAATGGTTATTGATCAAAACATTAAATTCTTTCATTCTTATATAGAACTCTATGCCTTATTGTTTTTTCTTCTCAGTAATAATGGTTGATATTTTGTATAGTACCATAAAAACAACGAAAAAATACTTAACCATGTCCGTGTTGACATGTGCAAGAGATGGCACATTAAATATTCCTTGGATCAGTTCTGGTGGGCTGCTGACTCCCAACCACAGGAACATGTTCAGACCATTAGCCAGTAAGAATATTCCTTCTTCCGAAAGACGGGACTCAGAGCAGCGAACAGCAGCAGGTGACACCGTGCTCTTGACATCTAACGTGTGCTGTGCAGGCAAAGACGAGAGTTAGAAACTCCTTTCCTTCCTTTTCTTCTCCTTTTTCTTCCCTCCCTTCCTTTCAGTGTGTATTTAATGAGTGCCAGGCATCATTCTAGTCTGCACAATAATCCCCGCCTTGTGCAGCTAATGGTTTTTTGGAAAGAGGAAGAGAGAACACATGAAACAAGTAAAATATGTAGAATCATAGATCATGTACAAAGCTATGAAGAAAAGAAGCAAGAAAGTGGGGCTGGGCCTGTCAGTGGTGGAGGTGGGGTGTTACAATTTAGCTAGGGTAGTCCAGGAACTTTTTTGTTTGAGACAACGTCTTGCTTTATCGCCCAGGCTGGGTTACGGTGGCATGACCATAGCTCACTGCAGCCTCAAACTCCTGGACTCACGCAATCCTCCTGCCTCGGCCTCCCAGGCAGATGGGACTACAGTCCAGAACTTTTGAGATGGTAACCTGGGGAGGTGAGAGAAGGAGCCGTGGGGATATGTGGGGAAGACCATTCCAGATGGAAGGAAAAACTAGTGCAAAGGTCCTGAAGCAAGAGCCCATCTGTAATGTCTGCCAGCAGCAAGGAGGCCGGTGTGGCTGGTGGAACGAGGGGAGGGTAACAGGATGAGGCCAGAAGGGAGAGGACAGAGAGTGCTGGGCCAGGGTGGTAGGAAATCCTGGAGTGTTTTGAGCAGAGGAGTGATATGAGCTGACAATTAATATTTCAACAGGATCGCCTTAACTTCTGTGCTGAAAACAGCCTGCAGGAGAGGCAGAGCTCCCCAAATCCCCTCTCCCACGGCACCGAGCACATGTTGACGCGCACAAGCAACTTGCTCAAAGAGCCTCTGCTCTAAATCCCACGCTACACATTTGAAGGCATTTGTAACTTTCTGTTTTCTCCTTAAGAACAAAGTATTCCACATAACATATGGAAAAGCACAGGGTACGATTCCCTTCCAGACGCCCCCAGGAAACGCTCCACCGCAGCGCACTTACTATTGGCAGAAGTTGTGGGTAGAGGAAGAGCTGAGAGTCAGCCACCCCCATGGTCATGACCAGCTGTCTCTGGTACGCCCGCTCGTCGGTGGAGATCTCTGGTCTGCTGAGCAGCACACAGTTCTTTAGCAAACAGTTCATGTACACTGGCAATACTTTCATGGAATCAGGTAGAATAAGCTGAAAAAGAAAGACATTTGTTTCATATGCTTGACCAGAACCCCTGCGTGTTATCTGTAAGATAGAACCGTCGTTTGCTTTTGAGATTGTTGTGAGGATTAAACGGCAACCCACGAGAAGCACCTAGAGCACAGCAACAGGCACACAGTAAGTATTCAAAGAACGGCAGTTTTTAAATTGTATCTAGTGCGGCGGCAGCCTGGTGCAGGGGTCACCAGCACAACCCCACTGCCTAGGATGCAGTCCTGGCTCTGCCTCTGACTAGGCCTGAAGCCCTGGGCAAATGACTTACCTCTCTTCTCCTCCCTTTTCTTATCTGACACTGGAATAACAGTCCATCTACCTCATGATAGTGGGGTTAGCATGAGAATTAAGTGAACTGTGAAACACAACAGTGCCTAGCACAGTGTAAGCTTTGCTGCATGTTTATTAAATAAACATTTTTTAAAAGTGATTTCCTAATGTACATTTCCAATTTCTACCTCTTCAGTTCAAGAACAGCATTGCTGATTGCCCACAAGATATCTCCTACTTTATGCTCTTCATGCAACTAAATTCAGTTAGTCATAAACTCATCAACACTTAGCAAATGCCACTGCCTCACAGGTTCTGTGGGAAGTGTCAAGGATATTCCCAAGGAGGAATAAGACAGTCTGTGGCATACGAAGCTTAAGTCCAGTGAGGATAACAGACATGTAAGTAGATGAAACACAGTAAGGAGATTTTAATACTATAGATACAAACTGAAAAAGGAAATGCTTCTTGCATTTACGCACGTCCCTACTGAATGGAAACCTGCACGGTCAACCTCCCACGATTCCACAGACGTGTTCTTCCTCTCATGTTTCCTGTTTAATGTGGAACTTCCAGATGAACCCTGACTTCATTTTTTTCTTTACCCTCAAGGAATAAATGAACCATTTTAATTCTGCCTTATAATCTACTGCCTCATCCTCCCCATCCTTCCTGTGGCTCACACGACCTCATTCCAGCTGCCTCAAAGAACACACCGTAATGCACTGCTACAATGGAACACGGGCAGCAATTCTAGGGACACAGCTTGAGGATTTAAAAAATTATCGATAATGTCCTATGTTGTTTAACCTTCTCCCAAATCAATTTCATAAGAATAGCTAATAATCAAGTTTGACTGACCTGAATGCCACTTCCTTCCATTTACACAGTGACCTGTGCTTTCTTCCAGCACAGATGAACAAGGACGTGTCCGAAAGAAAAAGTGTACACAGGACATAATGATAATTTGCAAACATGTAACTGAAGTGTCTGGTCTATAAATTCATGATTTCTTTTTAGCTTTCAATCTTAATGATGAAAAAGGATATATACACTTATCAGATTCCACACTGAAAAGAAAATGTCCCTCCAGGCTCTGTTAGAATTTATTCCTCAACTTAAATCTCCTTACATCATAGGTCTCTTCTCATGATCTACTGAGTGAGGACCGTGTGGGATGGAACTTTCTAACTGGTTCAGGCAACACATTTCAGAACGATTCTACTTGGCAGTTGGTTTCCCCTCTCAACTTCTAATCTCCTTTCAAAGAACCAAAGACAGTTAAATGCACGTATACTCGTAAGAGAATACTCTCCTCTTGTAATTTTTCCTCTGGCATAAAATATTTCCATTTGACAACATTTGGTACTGGATTACATTCTCAGCCCAGGAAAAACCACCTTCAAAAGATACAGGAACCAGATCATGGTCGTATGCCAGAGCCACGTGCTATTCCTGGGCTAGTTGTTAGTTAGGCATGTCGCATATTATTATGGATTAGGAATGTTCTTAGATTGCTGTATAGAAGCATGAACACATGGTTTTTAAATATTATCTTGGAATTTCACTAGTTGCTTCTAATTAATCAGGTCATATTAAGACTTCAGAAATCTTCCCTCCTAATTGCCACAAAGGGGTGAGGTTGGCCCACAATGACACTGTTAGGACTAAGAAGTCTAATCAGAGGAGGTTGGGTTATAGGGGGTAGTGGGAAGAACACAGCAGTAAATAAGGAAAATTAATGAAGAAGAAGAAAAATGGAGCTAAAGAGTGAAAGAAAACGAGAACACAATCTTAACGTTTTTGCGGTGGGGAAGGAGACGTGGCGATGGACGACCGCTATGGAGTCCTCCCCTGCCTCCCTGACCCCTTCCGCACGTAACTAAACTATTCTTGAGAAAACGTGGGAGAGGAGGGAGTGGAAATTCATGCAAGTCCAGTTTGACTGCATTTGAAAATTCTCTTTGGGTTTTGAAATGACAGAAGTGGTAATGAATAAAAGACAACTATTACTCTGCAGCTGAGGTCATTTGACTTGCCTTTTGAAGTCGATGTGCTCCTCCATGATGTGATGTATTTAAGCTCAGAACAGTGAGCGAGTAGATTTAATAAAAAGACTCTACATTGCTTATGCAAGCCTGCGAATGTGTTTTAATATCGTATATAGTTGTGTGTCTTAACCCAGCATCTATCATATGCCCTCCTTAAATTTCATCTCACTCTGGTTTTGACCCTGGCAATTCAGTAAAAGCGATTCTACTGAGTCCAATATCATACAATCCAAGCACGCAGCTCCCTGACGGCCTTGCTCGAATAAAGGCAACTGTGGGCTCCATGGTAAAATTGTAGAATTCCCTTAATAATTTTTCCACAGATATTATTTCTCAAAGGGAATGGTGGAGGAGCACCAAGTTTGTAGTTACATTTTCTGAAGAGAACCTTAAGTCCAGCTATTCTATGCTTTCAGTTAATGGTATATTTTAATGAATCATTGTTAGTAACAGTTTCAGAATCTATGTTTTCCAGACTCTATGGAAAATCATAAGGTACTTAAGTTATATCATTTTTTTCAAACAGCTCATGGGTTGGAGGGTACATTTGCAACGTGCTAACGGAGAAAGAAAACTCTCATCGTAAGAACAGGAATAATCTCTATCAAGTTGTTTCGAGAAAATCTGACACCATAATGTTTTCACTTCAGAAATAATTAAATTGTGTAAACAGATGATCCAGTAGTAGACATAACACTTTTAACTTCTAAACCTGAAGGGACTGACAGGTTTTTTTTTCCCCTTAAATAGGTAACAGATTTGTTTTTGACTTAAGGTCTTTGAATCCAATTGTTTTAACATGAGCAAATAAACTTCCAGAGAGGACACTAACTATATCTGTACTGCTTCAACTAATCCTTCTGAAAGGTGAGATACTCCAGAGACAGAGTAACATTTCCAGAGCGCCACGATAAACAGTAAAACTGGGTGTAAAGTGCTCATGATTGGACTGCGTCCAGGCCAGATGCCAGGCTCACCTGGGGAGTTATATTTAACTTAAACAAGCACACTATGAAACAGGACTGAAATTTGAGTTTCCTAAAGCGGCAAATCTTCCAAATAATAAAGCAACTGAAAACTGAACGCTTCGGAAAGTGACAATCTGGCTTTTCTTTTCTCCATATGTCACTTACATGATTATCAACACAGGAGATGAAAGAATGGATAACTAATTTAATCACTTTGGACAGCATGGAAAGGAATTTTTATGAAAAATCCAATCCAATAAATGCATTTATTTTTCTCCCTTACCCAGATTATGATTTTGGACCCCTAATTTACCTGTATTATTTTTCTGCTGATGGCTAACTTTAGGTGGGGTTTCAGATGTCCTCTGAGCACCCAATTTTGACAATGAATGAATCAGAAAGTTTTCCCATCTGTTGTTCACTGTCTTCTCTTTTAATTAAAATCCTACACTCAGATATTCAATACACAACTATGAAAAATGGTATCTAACATTTGTTGACATAGAAAAGCATGTAAACAAGAGAATAAATTCAAAAATAAACGTGGACTTGACATTTTACTTTTACAGGAGAGAGTCTAAATAAGGTTTATTTAAGGGAACTTCTAAAATTTCAAATTATTAGATGATGGCCAGAGATAATTCTTTCAAAACACTTCATACCTATTAATGGCGTTTAAATACAAAGAATCCCAATGTTTACATTTATAAATTATGTTTATAAAATGTTATTACTGCCATCAGCTCATGTCAACTTTGTTAGTATGCCTGAAATGTGTCTCAGCATACACATTTCACAACGAAATACACATCTCTATGTACAAAAGAGAATCCTGTTTATATTATGACAATTCTTACATATAACATTCCTCTGTTTATACATAATGTAGGGACTGTCAACCAAATATACACACTCAGTTTTTGGTTCAGGCACCTTGTAAAGCCAAGTTTTTGTTTTATTATTTCAAAATATTAAAGGGGTACAAATGTTTTAGGTTACATGGATCATTTTTGCAATGCTTGAGTGCTGGCTATAGGTGTGCCCGTAACCCAGATAGTGTTCATTGTACCTATTAGGTTGGTTTTTCCCAAAGGCAAATTTTTTAATGTTGGCTATAAAAAAAACACAGCCTCCCCAAACTGCATTCTCAATCTTTTTGGCTATTTGGTTTACTATACAGCATCTAAGTGCCTGCAACATCATACACCTTAAGTAGCTGCGTGTGAAGGAACGAGTAGTCGTTTGTAACACTTCAACACCCAAGTACAATAGGAACCTTACCTGGCTTGCTGCAGATGGACTTGCACAATTCTTTCGGTAACACGCCAACATATGGGCGGTCTGATTAACGAGAATTTCCCGGATGACTTTCAAAGGCTGGTGTAGAACCGCTTTAAAAGCTATGTGCACAAAACAATGAAAAGGACATCAAAGTTTTAGCTCAGAAACGGATCTCTTCAAATAATAATAATGAAAAAGAACAAATTGCTATTATCTTCAGACCACCCAACAAGAATAGCATTTAAAAACGTTAAAGTCATTTGCTAGTGGTCTCTCCTTGACTACATATGATCTAGCCAATGGAGAACAATGGCCTACCTACAGTAAAAGGTTTTAGCAACCAGAATTATCTTCATAATATTAGAAACAGAATTATACACAGAGAAAAGAAAGTCCAGTTTGTCACTTTCTGATGTCCTTAACTTTTACGGGCTGGATTGCTACTTTTTCCAAACCTTAGCATATTAATAGAATCTCAGAAGGAAAGCCAAAGACAATTCTGCCTTGGGGCCCCTCCTGTGTTACAGTTAACATGGTGTGGACAGTGAGTTCAGTCTAATGTCAGGGACGGTCTCCTTGCATTACCCTGATGTGCCAGAGGGCACACTCACATGCCATAGTAAGGGCCTAAGCATCCTATTCCTAAACTTCAATTCAGAGCCCCTAGCGCCTGGATGAAAACTTTAAATAAATCTTTACAGCCTGGCCCTGAACTGAGTTATCTCACGTATTAATCTAGCATCAGAGATGCTCACGATTCTCCCTCACCCTTTGCTTCTATTAGTTCTGAATTCCCCCACCAAAAGGCTCCACCACCACCTACTTTTCAGCTACTGACTCAATTAACCAACAAGTCTTGACTAAATTACTAGGAAAGGTTTACTGATCCCCAGGATTAGCAAAACGTGTTACCTGACTTGGCGAAGAAGTTGATGAGGGCATCTGTCTCACAGCTCTTATAAAGATCAGCTAACTGGGAGCTGCAGTTCAAGCCAAGGTTGTGAATCCGAAGTCTTCTCTGGCCACTGAGTGTCGTGTAAAGCACAGCACACTGCAGAAGCAACACTGAGGTCACGTGTTCGCCCAAGCCGGCTCCATCTCATTTACATTTGCAAAACAGTGTGTACAGATGAAAAGACCCCAAAGTTTCCCACAGAATTTTTTCTATTATTGTTAAAGACTGAATGACAACAAGAATGGGAAAATAATGACCAATTCATCTGCTGGGTTTCTAAGCATCATTTCACAGCATTAAACTATTAGGCTATTTATGGGTAAATATCTGTTCACATTTCCGCAATTAGTCTGCATTTCACACATCTCAGGTTTTGTTGCCAGGGATCTGGGTCCAGAAACAATACCTTCATGTGCTCACAGCCCTACTCAAGACTCGCTTCCCTCAAAGACAGACAACTAGCTTTGACGATGGACTTAGGTCTTATGTCACAGACAAAGCCACTTCTCCAAGTATCTATGACTAAAACATAAACATTAAAGTTCTTCCTCAACCTACTGTCAACCTCTCTCCATCCTTAAAGGGTGATGCTAATGTCTGAAAACTATGACCATTACATATATTTATTTCCTTGTTTTAATTCAAAGTCTCCATGGCTTCTAGTTAATTTTATTTACTGCAAAGTCAAGTCCTATTCCACTTGCTTATAATATGACAATGTGCTTAATGTGGTGTTAAGGCTGAATTATGCCCTCTCCAGTCTTATGTCGCAGTCCTAACCTCTGGTATCTCAGAATGTAACTGTATTTGGAGATACAGGGTTCTTAAAGAGGTAAATTAATTAAAATGAGGTCATTAGGATGGGCCCTAACCCGTTATGAATAGTGTCCTTGTAAGAGGGACTCTGGACACAGATAGGTAGCACAGGGAAGAAGATATAAAGGCACAGGGAGAAGAAAACCATCCATCAGCCAAGGAGGAAGGCCTGGAACAGATGCTTCCCGTAAGGCCTTTGGAAGCCTTGACCTCAGACTTCGAACCTCCAGAACTGTGAGAAAGGAAGTTTCTGTGCAAGCCGCCTATTCCGTGCCACTGTGTTGTGGCAGCCTTGACAGACTGATGCGCACGGCCAGAGGGAATGGTGCGGAAGCCTGAAAGGACTGAATCTCGCTGGAAGCCAGTTTTTTGCTGCCCACGATTCTTCACGGGGCTGCAGTGCAGGGGACAGAACCGTGACCCCGTCTAAGCAGAGTTTATGAATCAGAGGACAGAGAAACTGCACAACTAAGTGCTCTCATCTGGTGACTTTCGCCTTTGGAGAAAGAGAGTTGAATTTTTTTTTATGAAGAAACTAACACATGTGATGGTATTTTAGTCTCCCCACTGATCACTGTCAGTAACAAACTAAAAACAAAAGTTGGGAGTAATCTTCAAATCACCTGGATCAGGGCTCCGCTGTCTTCACTGAGTTTGTCGTCGTGCTTGAACTCCACAGTCACAGCCTTGTCGCAGTCGATGGCTGCCATTTCTACGTCAGTGGTATTGTTCATAAAAATCCCGCCAAAGAAATCAGTGGCTCTGAAACCTAAAGAGAAGGGGAAGGGGAAATTTTGCTTCTCCTTATTTTACTGTTATTTTCTTTGTTTGGCCCGTTATTAATTTGAAAAGGAAACAGTTATACAAAATTGACCTGAAAAATTGTATAAACGATAATTACCTGTGCTGGTACGAACCCTCATAATAGCATCAAAGCCTATTTTCTTTTCAATATCATTTCTGAGGTCGTTCAAAAATTGTTGGCTATCCAAGTGTATCTAAAAAAATAAAGTATGATCAATGCCCACCAGATGGCAGTAAAATACTTAACATAACAGTTCTCATTTTAATCCTGACTTGAAACAATTCTTATTTTTATATTCTGATTTAGCATATTTATGTGCTTGGTGAAGCTAAGTGAGGGGGACAGTTCATGCCCTTCTCCCAGCCTTGTTAACGACTCTGCTATCACCATGTTTCTGAAAGCTGCTCACAGTCCACTACCAAGCAACACGTACACAACATGCACATGTGCACAACGCTGAGCTGAGCACGCACCCACAACAGTAAACAAACTAGTTGAGAACCAGCTTCTAAAGCTTCTCAAGTGACCAGTCAGTGAAGCTCTTTAAGAAAGTCTCGCCACTGCTGTTTGGCAGTTAGGAGGAACTTCGACACAGGCATCCCTTCCCGTCCCATCCTTCCCAACCCCCACCACAAAGGCAAAGAAGCAGGAAGGTGGGAAATCGCAAATGCAATCTTTATACAATAATCCCTTTAGCTGTTTACATACAACTTGATGCCTGCAGTTTGTGACCATCACATTGTTGAATGGAAAACACTATTAAAATCTTTACTGTTGAAGATGAGAAAGAAATGCTACGTTATGATTCAGTTTTACAACAATGTGAAGTAAACACAAATAAACAACTGAGTGGTAGCACGGGAAAAATTAACACTCTTTGGTTATAAAGTATTTTACTACCTGTTTACATCTCAGAAGATTTCTCCTCTGTTGGATCACAACAGCATTTCTTTTTTAGTAACATTGAAGGAATCAGTAATAATCACTGATATGCTGAGTACTCGTAAATACCCTTTATTATATCAGAAACTACACAGGGTTAACATATAACTCAAAAACAGAAGGAAACAGAAAAAAGAAGCGAGGCTGGAAGGCTGTGTTGCACGCACGCACGCACGGCCTGCACACCACTCGGCAGGCTGCTCTTCGAAGCTGCGCCACCGCGGTGGAGACGCTCACCCCGTGCGTGGCCAAAGGCCCTGGCGAGGATGCGAGTGCTGTTTAACTACACAAAACCTTATTAATATGGGATGGAGGATGATAAAGTCTTTTTTGGGAAAGTGAAAAAAAAAAGTTTCTGATGAAATTTATCTCCCTAGCTGAGAAAGGAGCTGCAATTAGTCAACACAACAGGCTTCGTTATGCCTCGATACCCGGAATTCAGGCAGAATGAGAAAGGGCTGGAATTCTGTATGATTATTAAGACCTTATTTTCCAGAGTGTGCCTAAAAAGACATACTTTTATTCAGCAGTCTTGGAAAAGGCTCTTAAAGCTTTTCCAATTTGATTTCGTTTGCAACCTTTGGTCTTATCAATTCCCTTAACTAGTTTATAATATAAACATGTAACTAGGCTCTATTAATAATAACTTTATTGATGATAAGCAAAAATAGATGATTAAGATTTGTCACTTATGTTGGGGGACCACACCTTCCCACCCCATGCTGCCATGTGGCGGCACATACACGGCCCTGACCCCTCCTCAGGCGAGGGGAGTGACTTATCTGAGCACCAACTTTGGGAAAAGGAACTGAGCGGGTGTAGCTCAGCCTCTTGTGAGTCCTCTTTTTCGGGAGGCAGCCTGCTCACAAGAGGCACACATTTTCTGCCCCTCGGTAGTATTGAAGGTACAGGTGTCCACAGAAGAAGCTCATAACTGTGGCCCCCGTGCCTGGGTGATAAGTTTGTCACATTCAGAGCTGAGGCATTAGCAAGCCCACTTGCCTACAGACCTAGATCCAATATATTAATAGTGCTGACATTTTGAGTGTCTCGTCAATGTCTCTCAATTCAGGGTTAGAAGAGAGGAGTGTAATGAATTGACTGCCCAAATCCCAACAATTTAAAACAAATATGTAGTCACTTTTTAAAACATTAAGCGTATTTTACATAAAATGTCTTTTTCCCTATTATGAAAGCTCACGTTGACATTTAGCTCTGAGGATGAATGGGCTCACTCTGTTGCCAAACGCTTAGGAAGTGTGGAACTGCTTAACCATATATGCACAGTGGTCCCTTGGTATCCACGTGGCACTGGTTCCAGGACCTGCCACAGATACCGAAATCTGCCAGGTACTCAAGCCCTGATACAAAATGGTGTATTTGTACCTACCCACATCCTCTGTGTACTTTAAGTCTGCTCTAGATTACTTACAACACCTAATACAATGTAAATGCTATGGAAATGGTTGTTACACTGTATTGTTTAGGGGATAATGACAAGAAAAAAAGTCTGTATATGTTTGGTACAGGACACAATTTTTTTTTCTGAATATTTTTGATCTTAGCTTGGTTGAATCCACAGATGCAGAACCCCCAGATACAGAGGCCCACTGTATACATTCTTTTCTATCTGCTCTTGAATTTAAATCTGTGAGCTGCCCACAAGAGTACACAGCTTTTTAACCTATGATCTAAGCTCCAAAGTAAAAATGGGATTAGAAAACTGACGAGTAGCTGGCATTTACCTGGAAATTGTTGTATTTGTACAGCGTCCCTCCAGTGAGCTGAGGAACGAGTCCCAGCGAGGCCACGTCCACATACTGACTGGGAAAGAGGAAGAGCGTCACGGAGCAGCCGTGAGCCACACAGTCCTTGGCCAATGAGTCATAGACGTTTGTCTGGGGCTGGAAAAGTATCTGAAAAAAAGAGATACAAAAAAGGAAAAATGACAAATCACAAAATGTTTTTGGTTTAAAGTTTCTATTGAATTCTTATTGAATTTTTAAAATGAAAAAACATGTATTTTCCAGTTGAGCGAACTGGGCTGAAGAAGTAAGTTGCAGTAATCACTCGTTACCACAGCAAGCGACTACAAGGCAGCAGCCATTTCCTGAGCACCCGGGCTGTGCTGGGCTCACGCGGCACTCAGTTCTATTCGGTCCTCCAGTAATCCGAACGGGGCTGGCATTGCCGTCCTCGCTTGAGAGACCTGGATGAGGCAGCTTGCGTGTTGTCACGTGGCCGGCAGTCGGATGCCCGCATCCACGGTCTCCTTCCCACTGGCTCTCCCCCACTGCTGCACTGTCACAAGTGCCAGGCAAGGGCACGTTTGAGCACCCGGCACCTCTGCATCACGACTCCGTCTCTGCCTCCGTGGGGTGTCGTGTGGTGCAGTCTCCTTCCTCCCTCTACCCTCTTCTCCTTTCTGCAGTCCCATCTTTCATTCAGTCTGTCTCACACAGATTGCACACGAACACGTTTGGGCCCTTATTTTAATGTGGATATTTCAGATATCAGTTTTTCTAAGACTATAAACTTTCTTAAATTGCTGGCAATTCAGATCATTCCTGTAACATACAGTGTGTGTCCCGGACTTACGCATTAGATTTAGCTTATCCCCCTTTTTCTTCCAAAGGATACACTGCCTCTCTCTTTACCCCTCTTAGTAACTGACATATGGACACTTCCAAGAGTAACTGTTGACGAAGTACCTTCTCTTTGTCTGTATTGACCAGCTTTTTGTCATCTCTGTTTTTGAGCTTCCCCGGGGCTTCGGCAGTCGGCAGGGAAGAATGGAAGATGAACAGCTTCCCAGGACAGTCTGCTGCCTGGAAAAAAAATCACAGAACATGCTTTGGGTAGAAAGGTTTCGTTTTAAGGTAATCAGAAAATAAGTTACAGTGAAAACACTTTCTTTCTTTGGCTACAGTAGAGTCTTTCAGGACCAGGTAGATCGCATAATATAAAAGCAGATGATAGAATTTCCAGGATTATGATGCAACAAAACTCTTATTTCAAATCTTTAGTAAACATGGATTAAAACTACAGTGGTATTCTGAGGAACAACGCACAAGACCACAGTGGTAGTGTGGCAAAAGGAGACATAGGGAACCAGCTGTCACACGTGATGACAAAAGGAAAAGTGTGTGATCAAGATTGTGTATCTGCAGTCTCGGGGAAGCAACGAAAAGAAGACTCAGGCTCCACCAGAGTCAATTCAGCATTAAGATTTAAAATCTTATTTAAGGAACTAAGAAGTAACCTTCTGGAAAAACATCCTGAAATATGATTCAGTACATTGCCCTCTCACCCCCCAGTCCCGCCCTCCTCCAGGCCACGCTGCCCACTGCTCGGAGTGCTGCTCTCCAGTGAAGGCAGCAGCTCTCCTCAGATACGTGCCTTTTCGCCTCCAGAACCCAGAAGGTTTTCTGGTATGGGATAAAGTCCACAGTCTTGTATCTAGGCACGAGTGGGAAGCGTAGGGAACAGTGAGATGAGATGCCACAGCGCCATGCCAGGCCCCTCCCACATTTCTCATGTAACCGTCACAACTTTGTGCAGTACGTACTACTGTCTGCGTTGTAAGAATGCAGAAAACTGAGGCTCATCCAATTTGCCTCCTGGTCACACAACCAGTAAACAACAGCTTCAAGGCCCTTTGGTGAAGCTGAATCTGAATTAATCTTTCCAGACTAATCTCCAACATCTCCTCACCCATCTCTTGCACTGGAAGTTTTAGCCACACCAGCATCTTGCTTTCTTGGAATACCCCATGTGCTTTACACACCTCTACATCTTTGCACATTCTGTTCTCTTGGCCTAGAATCCATTTCTCCAGCTCTCTGCCTGGAACTGTTGTTTGCAAAGACACAGGTGTGCCTGGGTCAGTCATAAGATGTGCTGTGAGTGTTACTAATAATAAAGTACTTAGGTCTGCGAATAGCTCCCTTAAAAAGAAACTCAGAGAATTCAAGGTTAGCCCTGTCCCAATATCTCTCTCACCAAGTGGCATTCTGAGATGCTCTGTGGAGTGGGTCAGAGAGGGAAGACATGGCTGACACACTGGGCAGGTGAGTGACCCACAGCCTGTCTCACCTCTGCTGTGGCCAGGGGTGAGCAGGAATCTGTGGGCTGTGAGCTTATGTTGCATGTGTTTTCTACTGAAAATTGCAGATAGATGCAGCATTAAGAAAGAAGGCAAGGATGAATGAAGAAACATAGGTACAAAATCTACAGGTAGATGTACACTGCATGGGAGAAAGAGACTATCAACGTTTTGGCCAGTAAAGACATAATTAGCTCCAATGATCAAATCAGAGTAAAATTTTCAATAATATTGATTATAACATGTTAAGAATGTTGAAAATTTTGGAATTCTGTCACTGTAAATTTTTCACTTCTATAGCTTTTATTACAAAGTACTTTTTAAAAAATTCAAATAGCAGAAAAGGTATAAAGGTGAAAAGAAAAACTCTACCTTCTCCTGAACTTTCCCTGCCTGGCCCACCCAATTCTCCTAAAGAATTCACCGTCAAAAATTCTTCTATCCATACAGATATTCGCTATGCATAGAAGCATCGTAATTTTACATTACAGCAGTTAAGAACAAGGGCCCTGTTGGAATCACAGCCATTCTGTTATCTGAGTGACACTGGGAAAATTATTTAGCTTCTCTAATTCTCAGTTACCCCATATATGACATAGACGATATATGAACTACATAAAATATTGTTGGGAGAATTCAATGATCCAGTAGAGTGTTAATCATAATTAAACATGCTTGATTGTCTTCAATATTACCTGTGGTAAAACTGAGGGAAAAAAATTAGAGTCCATTAAAAAACATAAAGTTCAACATTGGGGAAAAAATAGAATGGCCATATTTATTTATTTTTTCCTTATAAAATGTCTATTAATTTTAGATCCATTTCATTAATCATATACTTATATTTTATAAGTAGCAAATTAATCAAAGACAAAGCTATCTATTAAATGCCTTATTTCCCTATAAAATTTATGTTTTAACCAAAATCTGACTCTGTGCACAGGAGTGAGTCATATAGAATGAATCAACGACATATGTCCTTCTTATGATGGTGGAGAAGAGGTTGAGAAAGGCAGGGCAGGAGAAATCACAGCTCAAAATTCAGCTCGGAAGCTCTTTCCTCTGAGAGACACGACACACAGTGACAAAGGTTTCACTTTGATCTTCTTTCAGTTTCTACTTGCTGTTGACAGGGGATGAGACCCTCATCTCTGCCCTTCTGTGCAGAATATCCTGAGCTATTTGGCTGGCCAGCCACAGTCTTGGGCTTTCCAAACTTTCTCTTTGCCCTTCCCTTAAACCCCCACCCTTTTAAGATTATAAGCAATGAACATTATGTTTTGTATTGCAGAGTTACCTCTCTTCTACCACACGGTAAGCAACTTAGGAGCAGGGACAGTAGTCTCTACCCTGCCTTATAAAACATGGGCATTTAATAAATCTTTGTTAATTGAAAGCCTGAGTAAATGAATGATATAGGCTCTTCACTATTTTGATACTACCTTGTAAATTCTGGAGACGTGGCCAACCTCTCGTCTACTCTGGCGGTCAGCAAGCCCTGAGCAGCAGGCACAGCTCTGCCAGGACTGTCACGGGCCCTGCCCCTGCATGTTTGAAAACCCCAAGGAAGGGGAGGGTGATATGGGAATCTGCTAGTTTGGATATTGCTGAACTACTTTTAAAATAGATTCTACAAAGTTCATATAAAAGCCAAAAGGAGGAGCTAAACCGGAAATCCTGGCAAAATCGGTTGCTCAGAGGCTAATGGGGCTGGAATGTAAACGCTGGGAGCAATCTGTGGTTTGGCCATTTCCTCTTGACCTCTTGAGATTTGTGTGGAAGTTTGGAATAGCCTCTAGTGACACACATGTTTTAATGAAGACTGTATTTTCTTGCATAAAGGAAACTTTCTTTTTTTTGGTCTGTTTTTAAAATTTATTTACTAGCAATTAGAAACAGCTTCTCTCACCTTTAGTGCTTCCATGCCAGCCTGGATGACAGGCGCAAAGACAGTCTCGTTTTCATTAGAGTCTGCAAACATCTCTGGAATCTGGTCCAACAAACTAGCAAATGAATGAGCAAAAGATTTTAAATGTTTAGCATATTTGTAATAAAATTCAAGAAATACATCACTGACACTCAAAGCCTAGACACATATAGTACTTGACAGCCAACACCTGTGGGTGAATTTCATGGGCCATTCCTCAAGGAATGATCTCCTAGCTCGGTTTGACACCAAAATCTATAAAATGAGTGAAACATTTACAAAATTATACTCTTTGTAGATATTTTTTCTATTCACTACATTACTGATTTCTTAGACCATAAATTCTTAGAACAGTGGCCATATCTTTAGCTATCATCACCACTGAACATACTCATCCACATGTAAGAAATACCTCCCTTGCATTACCTTTACAGCAAAGAGAAAGGATTGATACGGTTTACTGTGAGTATAAAAAATCTTCCTTTTATATATTGGTCTACATTAAAAAGATACAGATGAAACATAAATGGCAGAGTTTTATAATCCACGCCTTAAAACCCCCTTGCTGATGACAAAACGAAACAATGTATGATTGAATCAAAACACAATGCAATTAAAAACAGACACCTGATTTGTATTTAGATTATAAAAAACTTGATATTTACTTGTGAATCACAGATTGGGATTCCTGGTAGTTGACAAGGAAACCATCCAACAAAGGAACAAAGACTTCTCCAACGTCAGTCACCACCATCATCTGAGGCTGGGCCAAATTACTCTTTATGTTAAAGAAATGGAGAACTTTGTTATATGTGATAAAACCAACTCGAATTGCAGATGTCTCTTCTTGCTCTTCCCTATGAGGGGAAAAAAGAAAAGTGCTTGAAGTCCTCTTATTAACTTAGAACGAAAGGAGGTTTCTATCTGAGATTCGGTCAGTGTGTGTTTTTATAAAATATATAGAAGATATGTTTAGAGTTTTGGCCTTAATTTCTATTACCACATATAACTAACAGTGAGTCACAGCAGTAGGGAATAAGGGTTATTACAAAAATAAACAAGTCGATAAAGAAAAAAGTTATCAAAATTCTAGGTTAAAATCAAATAGATATTATGAAACATTATTCATATTTAATATATTTATTTTCAATCTGTAGAAAATTAAAAGCGTTTTTTTTTTTTCATGAATAAGCTAGGCTTCTCACATCCTTTATAAACAAAGCTCTCTCAAAAGTCACCAGAAGGTCAGAAGAACAAATGGAATATCCGAAGCAAGAGACAAGGCACTTACGTTATTAACAGGAGAGCTGTCTCTATTAAGACAGGGCTTGTCCCTACTGTGTGATCCTTTTCTTACATATCCTAGAGAATCTCAATAGAAAATGGGCTAGATTTTGAGAACTATATAGCATATAAACATGAAATGTAAGTATATAAAGTTACATTTATAAATTGACAATGTAATAATGTAATTCTTACTAGGTGACCATTTGTGATGGTCATGACAAAGCAATAAAAGCTCCAAAAACATAACAAAAAGTGGACTTTTTAAAAGGAATTCCAAAAAGTGTATAATTCCTAAAAGTATAAAAGCATGAATGTTCTCATTCCAGTCAATAGCAAGTATATCCAGAATTTAGTGGTCTCGACTCCAGTTACACGTTACTGAGTGCATTGTACTGTCGGTCTGTTTTTCTCCCCTAAAAAAAAAACCACTTAGACACTATTGAAGCTCTTACTAATTTTCAGTGGAAAATATTATATAGTGCTCAATGGTTAAATGGTTAAAAAAGCCACAAAAAATATGCCATTTTCTTTGACCCTTGGATCAAAGTAAAACTTATTTTGATTAAAAGACAACTTTTTTGAAAAGGAACCTGGTTTGCTCAGTTTCAAAATTTTGCACACGGAATAAAGAGTTACTCAGGTACAAAGAAAGGAAAATGGAAGTATCTAGATGAAGGTATCTCAAGCAACTTAAATTGCTCATTCCATTGCTGACTTCCCAATTTCTTTGATGTTTTAGGCTGACAAAGTACTACCTTTAAACTATGTTTTATTTCTTCTCTATTTCCTTCACTAAGGGTATTTGTTCTTCATTGAGGCCTTGATAAAAGAGTGGGCAGTTTAAATAGATTCATAGTACCTTCCAAAAGCACTTAGTCAATGCTTGTATTCTAGATACTTGGCAAAGCTTTCAGAAATGAGAACCCTAATCCTTTGTAACTGCATAGACACAACACATACTTCAACATCCTAAACGGTATGACTTTGTGCAACTAACCACTACACTATACGCATCATGCTTTTCCCTTCCTCTTCCTACATATTAGAATCTTAACAAGACCAAGTGCAAACCCTTTTTTCTCTGTGAAACCTCCCCTGATGCTACCAATTAGAAATGATTTCCTCATCTAAATTCCTATAACTTGTTCTCGTTGGGCTCTTAGCATATGGTGCCTTTGGGTTAACATTTCATGATCCTCAACCATAAGCTGATAAAAGGCAGAGTCCAAGGCTCACATTCTGTGTCCCCACAAGGCCTAGCACAATGTGAGGAAGGACAGGCTTTCCTGAGGATGACTCCCACGATGGTGAAACGCTGGATCTGGGATGGCAAGTTACAGCCCAAGTTGATAAACCGATAAGTATGCATCTCTTCCCAACTCCCGCTGAGTGATGTCACTTTGATAGTTTAAAATCAGTCTGCCTAGAAGTATCGACACCATGAAACAAGCAGGCACTACAACTCATTTATCCATTCGAGAGACGGTTTACCAGCACACAGCTCGTTAACTCATTTCCCAGTAAACCTGTCTTGACATGAGGTGGAAAATGCCCAGCAAATCGTGAAAGGTTTTAATCCCTCTTCAATAGTTAATTTGGAGTCAGGGCAAAAGACACAAAAGAAAAACTGTGGAGGAAACTCTGGATTGCTATTTCCCCCTGGATTTGGACATTTTCAAGTGACGGGAAAAGAGTAGCCTGGGATTCATAGGGTTCACTTAAAATCTACAGTAACGTTTTTAAAAGCATCTAATCAGAACATCTCACATTATTGCAAAATATTAGTACTTGTCTCCACGGGAACATAATTTTTTAAAAACTTGTTTGAGAAACAAAGAACTGTCCTATGATTTTCTTTAACAGTATAATTGCCTCATTAAATCCTACTCAGAAGAAAACTAAATCTCAGCCTCTCCTTCAGATGGATTCTACACGAGTTTTGTGAAGTTACATGAGGGATTTTCATACACACTAATATGCTTCTGCTCTTCTGCTTTTCAAGTATCTTTCTCTCCACACCTGCCCCATCACCATTTTAATGGAATAAATCCAACAGAGCAACACCAGAAATATTAGCAACTAGATGACCCAGAAAATTAAAAAATCAAGCATTTTGACCATTTTAGTCACAGGAATATTAAAAACAAACAAAATAACCCAAGAGCTTGTTCTGAACAACAGGTAAAACATTTATAATCTTTCCTTTCTTGTTCCAGAGAAGTCAGAAAAGTCTGGCACTCTTGTGAGGCCAAAGATATGAATTCAAAGTTAAATAGTAAATAATGGGGCCTTCCTTTTTCAAAAGATTCGCTGAGAGATGAATATACCCTAAGATGTTAATCAAGACTTCAGGCTGTCTTTAAAAGGGCTATTTGGCATATACCTGCTTTAGTACAAAGAAGTAAATTAAGTTGATAGCACTCTTTCCATAAAAATAAAGTTATACACACATGCGTGGCCCAAAATAAATTTCAGGAGAGAAAAAACAACTAGATTTGTTATAAAAGATAAAGGAGAAAAAGGTAGTTAGTTGGCTTGAATAAACTCTTTTAAAAGAGAGATTTGAATAGTAGCAAAGAATAACCAACAGTTTCCTTTTATTTTTTGTTCCTATCTTTTGCCAAAGCTACCTATGGGATATGAAATTATGATGGCATGGAAAGAAAGAGTGTGATTTCATGTCAGTAAAAGCTTCATATCACCACTGTTGAAAAGGAACCAGGGGTTGGTGAAGTAACTGTCTCTGAAAATAGGTTAGCCTAATTTGAACTGGTTTGAGAAAGACAAAGAGAAAGAGACCATTTCCAGAAATTAGAGTAGTTTCTTTTGATATTAATCAGGTTCAAAATTCAGATTTAGAATAAAACCAGCCCCATGAGAGAGTTCTATGATAAAATATATCATACTCAGGCCGAGTGCAGTGGCTCACACCTATAATCCTAGCACTCTGGGAGGCTGAAGTGGGAGGATCACTCAAGGTCAGGAGTTCGAGACCAGCCTAAGCAAGAGTGAGACCCTGTCTCTACTAAAAAAAAAACACAGAAAGAAATGAGCTGGACAATTAAAAATATATAGAAAAAATTAGCCAGACGTGGTGGTGCACATGCCTGTAGTCCCAACAACTCGGGAGGCTGAGGCAGGAGGATCGCTTGAGCCCAGGAGTTTGAGGTTGCTGTGAGCTAGGCTGACGCCATGGCACTCTAGCCCGGGCAACAGAGCAAGACTCTATCTCAAAAAAAAAAAAATAATAAATCATACTCAGCAGAAAATTCATCCTTCTCAAGTTTCCCTAAGAATGGGGTAAGGGAAACCACAGTCACAAATAAGTCTGCAGGCATCAGATGCCTTTCTTATGCCACCACCTTCAACTTGCTCCTAGCTCATTCTTCATTTCAGAATTCAGTTTGAAATCGCCTCTGTGTGTATTTTAAACATCCCCACTGCTTTTCCAAACTATCTTTGAGAATATTATGACTTTAGCTTCACAGATACAAACAAAACCACTCCTGGGAGGTCCGCAGTTTGTTCCTCCGAGTCTCACATGTGCCAAAGCACCAGTCCTATGTGAAAGAATACAGAGGAGCAGGCACCTAGATTCCCCGAGCCCTGGGGGCCAAAGACAATCCCCCCACCCTTCGAGAAACATCCCTTTCCAGGACAAAGATTGCTTCTGCTCAGGGAGGTTGGGAGGAAGTGGGAGATGTGGAGACCAGTACAGACACCAGGTTACAGACAACATTTCCTAGGCTGTTTCATCTTTTTAAGCATGTCTTCCTCTCATGAAGGATGGCATCTTCCCTGCTCCTGAATCTCCTTAGGAGATGCTAGATCCCCACCCTAAACAACTAGTTATTCATGTTTGATATTAGTTTTAGGAGAGGTGATAGAAAAAAAATTAAAAGATACTGCTAGTTATTCCCTGACACTTTTTAAATCTCTTTCTGAAAAGTTTTTATTCATGCCAAAATAATTTTTTCCCCTTTATCTTTCAAAACAAATCTGGTTGTCTTTTCTCCCCTGAAATTTATTTTGGGCTGTGTATATGTGTAACTTTATAATTTTTATGCTAAGATTGCCATCAATTTGATTTATATGCAGGTAACATGCCAAATAGCCTTTTTAAAATACAGTCTGAAGTCTTGATTAATGTCTAGGGTATGTTCATCTGTTGCCTGTTACAACTGGTTTTCTACCTTTTCTTGCATGCACTGCCTGCTTGCCATGGCAAGGACAGTGGTGCACCGTGGGCTAAAAGTTGCAGGACGTAGAGGCCGTAAAGCGGCAAAGGACTTGGACAGTGTGTCATTAAGGGCAAAGGGAAATTTGGCTAAAAAGTTACCAACTCTGCCATAAGACAGCAGTTCTGTTTTCTGGCACCCCTGCAAACTCTCCACCGTGCCCAGCAACTACTAGTTTCCACTGGAAAATCAATGCTTTGAAAAGTGAATAACAGATTTCCAAAGCCTTTACCACCACACTGTTGGAGTCTTCTTATTATTTTGTAATGTATTTTGAATGTTTTTTTACCATCTTTTTTTATATTAGTTTCTTTTGCTTTGTATAAAAGATCACTCTGACTTTTTAAAGACTCAAAAGAATGGTGCTGTTTGATTTATAACTAATTGTCCAATGTCCTCATTAGCAAAAGATATCAACTGGTCACTTAGCACTTGTTTTCTGGCCAGTAAACTAATTCAGCAATATTTCATAAGTTACAAAAAGAACGGCAGTTCCCTTACTTTGGAAGTTTTTCCAGCACGGTCTTCAGTTCTTCACATATAAGCTTGACGAGTCCATTCTTTATGTTACTATATGAAACATCAATCATGAAGATAAAGGCTGGTGGGTTGGGAGGCTTATTCTTCTATAGGAAGGCAAGCACACAACATAAATAGCTGTAATTATACCGTAAATACATTTCATAATCAAATTTAAACACTCATTAGAACATTTGAAGATCATCAGATGTTTCATTTAATATTTCAGATATAACATTTGTGGAATTAAATCATTTTCTAGAATAGTCTTTGATGCTACAAAAAAGACCAAAGAAAATGTTTATTTTCTAGGGTATGACCTGGGTCCCACCAGTGAATTAAACAGCATTATAATATCCAGCAGAGAAGGTTCACTTTTACAAAGCTCCAAAGATTTCATCACCACGTTGGCCACAGGGAGAGTCCAGTACTGTGGCCAGCACTGTGGCCAGCCTTGCTTATCACACCCTGCCTCACAGGACAAGGGAGGTTTGGAGCATTAACGAACTGTGCTAACAAAGAGTACATATGATAATTAGTGTCTGTTTTTGAAACTGTAATAAAACTCTATTAACTTGGATATCACTATTTTCAAATCTCTTATTACCTCTTTCGGTTTTAAAGATAGGAAATTATATATGAAAATATAACTGTATACTTTAAAAAATTGTGTCATATTGTTAAATACTTACCTAATTGCTTACACATTTATGGTAAAATTACATTAGGCCTTTATCTGTTAAAACAATCACTATAACACAAAGCAGCTGCTATGAAAATGTTTCCTAGATGTTTGTCCCTTTACTGGGTGGTGTTCAAACAGGTCTTAGGAAGTGACCATTTGGTTGTTTCTTACAAAATACTTAGAAATGAGAGCCACGGACAAACAACTTTAGCAATCTACACTAGAGAATGAAGAGTTAAGACCAATTTAATTTTTAACTTTATGGTAAATCATAGAAATGTTCTAAATTAAAATTTCATTTTAATTATTATAAAATTAGATGATAATGACTATAAACTACCTTATTGATTTATTCTATATCCACTACAAGGCTAGATATAATAACATTTTTCTAATCAAAGTCCTTCATTTTAAATAAAAAGAAATTACAAGACCTAAAAATCATCAACCTGAGAAACTTTATCCCTTTGCCAAATCACAACAGTAATGAAGGAACTCTACTGTCTAGGTGAATAATTTTTATGGCAAATCATTCCTTCCTAATCTGATTTATAGCACAGATATATGCTGATTTAAATAACCATTTCCGTTAATTAAATCAAAACCTCTTTGTGACAAACCCAAATGTACCTTACCACGCTTGCATTCTCTCCTAAGTTCGGCATTACCAATTCCCCACTGAATATTTTCCACATCTCCAACCTGTACATTTCTACAGAAGTGTGTCACTAGAGCTTGTTTTATATATTGGCAAAATTAATTCATTATTCCTCTAAATCACATTCTCTTCCAATTTCTCTATGTTTATCACTAACATCACTACGTGCCAACTCAAAGACTCGAAAACATGAAATTAGATTTGGCTGTTTCTTTTCCTTCAATCACTGAGTTGTCCCATTGGTTTTTTTTTTCCCAAAATGATTCATTCTTTCATGATGTTTTATCCCATCCCTACTCTTAACTATCTGGATGCTTGTCACCTCATGCCTAGATAATTGGCACGGCGTCATCATTAGCTTCCTTAATCTATTATTCTACTCATTCAATCCAGCTTGCTTTGTCCAGCCAAGCTTAGCAGACGCACTCTAAAAAGATCTGGTTCTCCATGCCGCCTTACCAAAACTGCTCTCCTGGAGGTCACTGACCGCCGAACTACAAACTACAATGACTTGCAATAAATCCAGCTCTCATCCTAAATCTCTTCTATCTCCTTGCAACCGCAGGCGTGACAAACCACTTTCACTCTCTTAGCTGCCAGGGCACTGAAGCATCATTTCCTCTCCCATTTTTCTCACTGTTGGTTCTCTTTTTCATTTTCTCATCTTTCTCCAAAGTATACCTTCTTCTCTCCTCTCACCATGTTCCAGCACAGAAATCGCATTCATTTACTCTGTTTTAACCAGCATCTCCATATAGGCGACTCTTCAAATTCTCTTCCGTCTCTTGAGCTCAAGCCCAACATTCCAATTAACGAAAGCACAGATCCACATAAAGGTTCTGCCAGCACCTGAGACTCAGAATTCTAGAAATTATGGCAACATTTCTCCCACTAGACTGGTCTTTCCTTTTGTAACGAACCT
This sequence comes from Propithecus coquereli, assembly GCF_000956105.1. NCBI lineage: Eukaryota > Metazoa > Chordata > Mammalia > Primates > Indriidae > Propithecus > Propithecus coquereli. Next base: position 1,327,804 of record NW_012147864.1, read on the forward strand.
ACAAAAAACCACAATCCTCTAAAATAATCTGGGGTTGAAATCTGACTGTCTCCATGGACCTGTCCATCTCACTTAGCACAACCAGCTAATTGTGAATGGCTTGTGGCTCTTCTAGTTTCAGTACCTAAATTTAGACCCTCATTTTCTCTCCTTTTAATTAGTTTTAGTTGGGGTAAAGGAAACATAACATAAAAATCACCATCTTAACCATTCTAAGTGTACAGCTCAGTAGTATTAAGTGCGTTCACATTGTTGTGCAACCATCACCACCATCCATCACAAAACTCTTTTCATCTTGCAAAACTGCAACTCTGTACCCATTAAACAACCTCCATTCCCCTTCTCCAACACCTGGCAACCAACATCCTACTTTCTGTCTCCATGAGTTTGACTACCTTATATAGGTAGAATCATACAACATTTCACTTAGCATAATTTCTTCAACATTCATCCTTTTTAAGGCTAAATAATATTCCATTGTATGTATAAACTACATTTTGTTTATCCATTCATCTGTTAATAGACACTTGGTTGCTTCCACCTTTTGGCTATTGTCAATAATGCTGCTGTGAACATGGATGTACAAATATGTTTTTGAGACTCTGCTTTTAATTATTCTGGGTCTATAACCAGAAATGGGATTGCTGGTCATATGGTAATTCCATTTCTAATTTTTTGAGGAACTGTCATACTACCCTCATTTTCTCCTACTTGGATTACTACACCAGCTTCTAATGCACTCTTGCCTCTAATCTCTCTCCTTTCACTGTACAGACTGCTGTCAGAATAAACTAAGGCAAAATGCAGATCCCAATACTACCTCCTCTAAGAACAGGAGGTTTGCTAGGTCCTCAGAGCCCAGCACAGAGCTGGGCGCTAAAAAGACTGCTCAGTAACTGCTGATTGTTTGAGTGAGTGAATGCATGGATGGATGGATCCACGGATGGAAAAGTCGTCCTTACCTTTCATTGTCCTCACGGCCCACTAAATTAACATAAGTTCTTCGGTGGCCTGGAATTCAAGACTCGCCATAATATTCATTTAACAAACATGTATAAAAACCTAAGAGGTCAAAGATATGATGCTAGGCCCAGTGGAAAGTAAAAAGATAGACTGTGTCTCAAAACAATTTCCCAGCTTTACTTCCCCTATTCCCAATATACATTCTCTTAACAATCTAAGTGTTGCCATTTTCAAAACATCTATGTCCACGAGTCACAGATTAGTGGGCCCGAGCCAAGAATTTGGCTGGAAAACTGGGGGAAAGGAGAATTTTCTCTCTAATTATCCTAGCCTCCACAGTAGGTCCACAGGACTCATCTCTGAAGTCTGCCCAGCCCCTAAAGAAATCCGACTGAACTGTCAATGCCTTTGTGAACTGTTTCTGCTCACCGTTCAGCCCCGCTTCCATTTCACATGCGGATACTCTGCTCATGGTTTAACCAGCTCACGTGTCACTTCCTCTTCAAAGCCTTCCCAACCCTGTTTTCTTATGGCACTCTGATTATTCTACTCTTACAGCATTTATCACATTTGCGTTTACAGCATAATTATGTATGTTTCTTATCAGGCCTAAACATGGTGAAGTACCTTGAAAGCAGGTTTATCATCTTGCTAATTTTGGTATCACTCACAGCACACAGACAAGTGCCTTAGACATGTCAGGCATCCAATAAATGTCAAAGTGAATTAGAACTAAGTGAAGAAAGTGTATTTTTATTCATGAAAAAAAAGGCTGACTTGGAAGAAGATTTCACATTTCAGGTACACCTTATATACAAACATAGTCCATAAACATAAATGATAAATTCTCAGTCATTTGACAGAGCTGAGGTCTTTTTTCCCAGGGGAATCCAGGGTGATTTTGTGAAGACGTGCCCACACATCCACAGTGTACTGATAGGGAATAGGGGTTCTGTGATCACACAGACACGGCTGTCAGTCTGGCTCCATCACTTTCCAGACGAATGACCTAAGATGGGCACTTAAGCTCACTAAGCCTCAGTTTCCTCATATAATGGTGGTACTCACCACATGGATTCACTGTGAGAACTAAATGATACAATACGTAGAAAGAATTTAGCATAGAGTCTGACACACAGTAAATGTTCAATAAATGTTAATTTTATTATCTAAAATTGACATTAAACTAAAATGAATAGGGAAAATGTGATTTTGTAATTCCCTTTTCAGTGTGTGTGGTGTTAAAAAACACACATACAAATTAATAAGCTCTTTTTCATCATCGAAATCCCTAAGCCAACTCATTATTATATTTTATTTACATTTTAAATTATAATTAAATTTAAGGATATGTATAGCATATTTATTATGAACCCTACTTGGAACAATAAGAGAAAGATTAAACTTAGAAAAGTTCTTCAAAATGTATGATTTTTATTTGCTTGCTGGGTGACATTTCCCATCAATTAGACTTCTGGAATATTTCCAGATAAGAGTTTGAAGATACTAAGACTTTTGTTCCCAGGAATAGATTTGACTCGCTGCCTAAGTTTCTACTAAAAAAGCATAAAATCAAGATAATGTAGCCTTTTTGGCAGAGAACTGGAAATTCAGGATATGGTTAGATTTATACTATGATTGCAAAGATCAGTGAATAAGTTTTCTATCACTAGTTACAATGCTTTAGTACATTTAATTAGAACATTAAATATTTATGTATTGCCTAATGACTCTCCTTCAGTCAACAGAAGTTACAAATAAACTATATCCAAAAGTAATTGTACTTTAGGACATGTTTCTTGCCTTAAATAAAGCATTTGTACTAAAAATGTTCCTAAATTTCCCTAAATGTTTAAATGTGACATTTTAAACTAATAAAGCACTAAGTTTTCTTTAATAATTAGTTCTATGCAATTTAGTGTAAAACAATCATATAAAACAATAAAATAAATGCAGTAAGTTATGTTAACTGAAAAAAATTTCAAGATCTAGTCAATTGAAAAAAATTCTAGTTAGGAAAAATATTCATTATAATCTACATTCAACACGTGTACTGGTCCCCCAGCAAATATCTAAGAAAGAAATCTGTGGGTCGGAGGCTGTTTTTCTGGAAATTGAGCATTCATTTTTAGAAGAGAAAGTAAGAAAATAAGTCAGAATGGCCCTGTTTCTTCAAGTCCATACAGGGTGCTTCAGATATAAACTGAAATCTGAGCTGAAACCCAGGAAGATGTGATTTTCAAGTCACCAAAAAGTTTTAAAGCCCTGCGAGGTACCCATAATGACGTCATTATCACTGTGACACTGGAGAAGGGAAACAGCACGTCCTGGGAACAGTAATACATTTGCAAATTTACTCATTCATTCATTCATTCTACATATATTGATCAACTGCCCACCCTGGGCCAGATACTGTGGTAAATGTCACAAAGACGACTAGGACGAGATTGGGGCCCTGAAGATATCAGAATCTACTCAGAGGGCAGATACGCAAGATTTCAATTCCATGAGGATAACTGCTAAAAGAGAGACATAGACCAAATTCTATGAAAAAACACAAGTTGCAATATCTACCATGATGAGGACAGAGAAAGTTTTGTGTGCATACACGTGCACACACACAATAAAATTTCAGCCAGGCATTACAGAATAAGTAGGAGTTTTCCAGCTAGGGTATGTATAGATGTGACAGGAAACTGGAAAGATATTCCAGTCAAAAGAACCTCTCATATAAAGGCACGGTGTTGTCAAAGGGGCTGATGGGTCAGAGCATGTGGTGAGAGTTTTGTACAATTGAAGATACAGCTGAGGTGGTAGTTTGGGGTCCAAATAATGAATGGCCTTATAAGGAAGGCTAAACGTTTTTAACTTAGTTTTTTAGAAAAGAAAGAACCAATGGAGGTTTGTGGAAGGTAGTGAGGGAGTCTCATGGTTACATTTCAGAGCAGGGAAACCAGAGGCCAGGCTGCTGAGGGGGATCCCGAGTCCAAGGGGGATTCCGACAGCCTAAACGGCCGTGCAGCGAACTACAGTGGAGAAGGGGCACAGAAACACATCAGTGGTCCCCCCGACCACTTTGGTGGAGCTTTTGCCTTGGAAGGGAAGTTTTTGTGAGGTTATTGACAAAACGAGTGAGGCAGAGGCACTGTATGGAACTGTTGCATTACGAACCCAGGATAGTCTATCTAGCAGGTCGATAAAAATTATTTTCTATTTCTGGCACCACATATCAATTTTTGAAAACAATCACTCCAATGGATGGTTTAGCCACTGAATCACGTTAATGACCTGAAGACCAGATCTGTGTCTTAGGCCTTTCTACATCCCACGGCACCACCAAAATGCTTTGTTTGTGAATCAAGAGTAAGTTCTTTACGTATGAAAGTTATTCACTCAAATTTGACATCAATGTGTAAACATTTGAAGTCCTGGGAACACTTACTCTGCAGTAATCCAAAGTAGCAACATATTCATAAGATCCCAGAGATAACTCTGGTTTCTCATAGTGGTCCAGTCTTCTTCCAATGTGGTCCAGATGTTGGAAATAGAATGGTGGAACTAAGAAAAACAAAACAGGAAAGGAAATCTTTTGTTTTCATAAACACAGACGATTTAATAAGTTCTCAAAATTTATTATAGGAAGAAAGGAGTTAGTTTAAGAAGAAAAGTATTTTAAAGTTGGAATGTAGTATATTCTAAACATCCACTATTTCAAAAACATGTTTTGGAAAGCACGAGCATTTTCTGAAAAATCTTCTTGACTCTTCTACAAGTTATTGATGACAATGAGCATTTATGACTTAGACCATCCTAGAAAAACAGGGATAAACGTACTAGTGTTCTTAAGTTGTCACAACCCAAACTGAATTGTCTCTATTAAATTATCTTTTTAAAAAGAATTCTGACTTTTCTATTTGAATTTTTAATATACCTAACAAAAATAAACATGAGTTATCTGGATTATATTATTAACTACAATATTTATTATGCTTTAATTAAGAGATGTCTTAAACCACGGGGAGTGTGCATGGTAATCTTTTAATGTTTGGGCTTAAGAGTGGAGAGGATGACTGTATTAGGGAAAGACTACCGAGGATCTCTAATTTGATTCAAATGTCTCAGAAGGTTAGTTCTGGCAAAGACCTGGAAGTCATCCAACAGCACAGGCACACTTATGAGTCACATACTGAACACTTGGACAAATATGGCCTGGTATCTCTGTGAAAATGAACTCCTGTTGCCTTGAGATTAACAGGGCTGCTAAACCACTGCCAACACAAGTTATTTAGAAAAAACGAGCAATGCTCTGGTTTTAAGCACTTTGTAAAGAACAACATTACCATTTGTAAAAACCACAGAAGTAATACTTTTTGTTTTTAAACCAACAATTCAGCATTCTTTATTTTTAGTTGTAAAACTGACATGAGGATTACAACAGGACTGTTTTCTTAGGTTGGAGTTTTAAAAAAAATCACTGAGGCTTGATTGTTTTGTGTTCTTTCCATATCATGGCCATTTCCTTTAAAACAAGTTTTATAAGGTTCATATGTGCATCTCTGAATTTGGATAATTCAACATCTTGAAAAGATTACAGAAGTGGAAACTGACAGGCTCAGCTGAGGTAATAAACTTTGAGGGTCTTAAATTGCTACTTTGTTATTAATACATTTAGATGAGATGCAGCCTTGGCTGTCTTAGGATGTGTGTTACAGTAATTGCTGTATCGTATAACCTATAATTCATCACACCCACGCATCTACATGTAATGTGAATTGTTTCCTTTTAAAATTAATTTTATATTCACTAGCATTTAATATTATCTGTCATCTTTTATAAACCAAAATTCAAGTCACATCATAAATTAGGCACTGCCATACGACTCTGTCTCCCTGCATGCCTCTGACCTAACATTCTCCCCACTGGGCAGTCCCTGGACATTTTGCAGGGAAATGAGAGTGGAACCATGGGACCAAGGCTGCTGGCTTCTAACTCCAACAAACCTCTGTCTTCGCTAAATCTAAATGAAGAATGTAGGTGGCAACATAAATCTAAGGGAGTCTGGCTCCCTTGTAGTAACAAATATTTGAGCCCAGTGTGAATAATAATATTGGAATAATAATATTGGAAAGTAAACATGGCAGCCTCCTAGGAGTGGACACCCAAGGGAGCAGACCCTGTTGTGTGGAGACACAAGAAATCTGAGTGGCTTTTCTCTACTGGCAAGTGGCCAGGCCTTTTAAGCTCTGAGCTGACACTTCTGGTGTGAGGCCAGGGAGTCACAGCAAACTGAAGATCCTTGCTGCTCTGCGTGCTGGGTAAATTTCTGATCCCCTCCCTAAGAAAGCTGAGGGCCTGGGTGAAGACACTGAGGAGCTGTTGGTCTTGGTGGAGGACCCCATTCAAACAGTGTGGGAGAAGCCTCTGCCCTCTCATGACTTTTCCCCCCAAAACTAAAGCACAGAGAAGTGAACTGTCACAGGGTTCCTGATCCAGGTCCTAAGGTCAAGTGATAGCCAAGGATTTGTTTGCAGATTTCATCCAGGATGAAAAGTGAAACAAGATCTTCCTTGGAAAGAGAGACAAGGGAGGAGAACTAAGGGAATCTGGTCTCACTGGGACATCTACTTTGCACTCAGTGGAAGCCACAGCTGGTGCACGGAGAGAGACGTTCCAAGAGGCCCACACCACAGTCTTTGAGATGAGCCTAGAAGCCAATGATTCAATTCCACAAGTTATTTTTAGGAAATGACCAAAGGTCTTCATGAGAAAGACTCACGGTGTCAGTCTCTGGCACCCTAAGTTGGGTAAAGCCATGAACTGTGTGTGACAAGGGGGCAGGAAAACAAGGAGGCGAGCAGTGTCCTCCCACCAGAGAACACACACGGGGCCAAGTGGCCATGAAGGCAATGACATGTGCTAAATACTGTGCCAAGCTTGGGTGTCATTAGGGAGCAGCCAGCACCCATGGGAGACAAGGTTCACAGGCAGACAGTCTTCAGATCTGAATACCTACAGGGAAGCATGTCTACAAAGATAAGGAAGAGAGAAAAACCCATAGAAAACTTATGTTCTAATAATCATCACATGGTTCAAAATAAAATCTATAAATGTAAATGAGTGTGGGAATGTTCTTAGCCTGAGTATGTGCTTCATTCAACACCAAAGAATTAAAAATATAGAAGTCAGGCGTGGTAGCTCATGCCTGCAATCCCAGAACTTGGGAGGATTGCTTGAGGCCAAGAGCCTCAAACCAGACTGGGAAACACAGTGAGATTCTGTTTCTACAAAAAACAAATTAGCCTGGCATGGTGCTGCAGAGCATGCACATGCAGTCCCAGCTACTGAGGAGGCTGAGGCAGGAGGACGACGGGAGCCCAGGAGCTCGAGCCTGCAGTGAGCTATAATCATGTCACTGTGCTCCAGCGTGGGTGACAAAGACCCTGTCTCTAAAAAAAATAAAGATAAAAAAATAAAAGTATAGAGACATGTTATAAATTTAATTAATCTGAGAACACTTTTGGCAAGTTTGCAGTTTTTTTCAACATCAGTGCATTTATACTGGAATGAAACTGAAAATATAGTCAATATGGGAAAGCCCTTTGTAATAATATTTCTTCTCCTTAAACAGTCCGACATTTATTCAGAGTGAAAAAATCTGTCCAAGTATTAAAGCCCTTAGTTATACCTGAGCTTTTCCTAAATGTTGATGAGCTCACGTTCAAAAATAACCCTGAGGAACGACAACAGAGGAAAAGCCTCCAGGTTTACTCTCTGTAAACAAGAGGTAAAATCTCATTTGTCTTCAACTGAGGCTTTGTGGAAGGAGGTTAAGAAATAAATTTTTCCTCCTACTTTTGAGTTTTCTTTTGTAGGAAACATCACAACTTCCATGTGCTGCTCATACAGTTATGTAAGCTAAGAGCAGCTTGGATTTTCCAAACGGAACACGTTCTAGTTGATTTCCTTCTAGGAAAATCATAAAGAAGAAGGTACTATATAGAAGAAAAAAAAAATCTGTTTTTTCCTGAGCTAAGAAGTATATTTTATTTAATAAAAATCTTTCACAAACAGCATTTAAAGGCACCACTTACCGTCATTCACACAGTTGCAAAATCCACACTGATACCTCCTTCCTCCCTCGATGAACTGCATAAACGGGCACATGTAGGCCTTGCACCTGTTGCATCGGACCGGCCCGTTCTCTCCATGGTTTACCAAGAAAAGGGGCGTCTATAAGAAGGAAGTAAGATTAAATGAATAGATGGGCATAAGATTTCTAGGTAGTATAATTATAATTTGAAAAGTCTTCTCATGGCACTAAGAAACTCTTAACTTTTAGCATTTGTCTCAAGACTGTAAAGATGCCTTTCTTGATGACACACGAATTTATAGCAACAAGATGTTGTCCACAATACCCAAACAAAAATTAATTTAAATTTGTATCTCATTTACAAACATACATAAATACACGTGTATTTATGTCTACATGTGTATGTATATTTACCAATATGTGTGTGGAGAGAGAAATAATATGTAATGGTGGTAATAATACTTAACTATGCTTATGTTAAAAATGCCCTGGACACCTTGCATCACACATTTTGCTAAGTTTGTTCGTAGATTATAAATAAAGAAGAGAACTGGGTATGCTTTTGAAAGCCCCAGTTTGCATAGCAGTATGCTGTTTAGACAGTTCCCTCAAAGCATACAAGATATTTCTTTCAGAATGCAAGTATCTGAAAAAATATGCAATAATGTTGACTCATTTAGGTACGGCGGTCGATTTGCTCCTTCTGTTACTGTATCAGATGACAAATGTTTCACAGAGCACTCTCAGAGTGGCTGCTTATGCCTTGCCAGAACTGAAAAAATAAACCATCCCACTGCTTCTTCCTCATAAACATGCGTCGAAACCATTAAACATCTTTTACAGTTTTAAAGTAAAAATGCTCAGCATTACAAGTCCTATTAGAAATAGGATTTCTAGGCAGTATAATTATAATTTGAAAAGTCTTCTAATGGCACTCATTAAGAAACTCTTAACTTTTAGCATTTGTCCCAAGACAGTAAAGATGCCTTTCTTGATAACACATGAATTTATGGCAACAAGATGTTGTCTTTGTTTTTCAACTTTTCCGGCTTTTGGAATCAAACCACAAAGATCCTTCTTGTTTTTATAAATCTCCTTAAAGATAACATTTTAAGAAAAGCCTGAGAATTGTAGTTTGGCATGTTAATTAAATTTTTCTTTAACGAAAAAGATGTAAAGCCAACTGCTTTTCCCAGGAGGCCTGAAGAGCAGGAGGCAGGTAGGGTGCAGAGGAGCCGTCAGGCCATTTTCTGTTCCAGCCCTAATTAGAAAACTGAGATCCCTCTTTGTCCCTGACCAGATGTTCAGTGTGAAAACTGATGCCCTGCAGAGGTTTCAGAAATGAGTTGTGAAGTCTCAGAGCAGAAAAAATAGGTTTAGTACAAAACGTAAAGGAATCAGGGAAGAGATTAAAAAAAAAATTCTAAATCATTCCTCACTGCCTCTGCGCTGCCCTCTCCCCAACCTCTTGCCTCAAGGCAGCCAGAAGACGGATTGGATTTTCTTGCTTATGGCCTCTGTGACCCACGGCGTGGGCACAGCTCCGGTGCCCCACTGGTAGGGCCGTGATGGGGATGAGATGAGTAATGTGTGTGCAGCACAGAGCACTGTGCCCGGCACAAAACAGCTGCAACATCATTTCTAACCAGAACGACCTGTCCTCTCTCAAACTGCTCAGCTCAGGACAGAGTTTCATAGAAGAGTTATAGCTGGATAAGCATAAGATAGGTTTGAGTTCCTGAAGGCTAACTTGTCAGTTACTGTAAAATGTTATTATAAAAATGATCGAGAAGATGGAGAATCTGTTTACCTTTTTCAGGAGATTTTGATACAATCTAGTATCGAAATCACAATGCTCTTTTATACAAACCTTTAGTTTGAAACGTATAAAGTGACAAATGCTTATTCTCTTTAGCTGGTAATAAGAAATGATCTGAGGGAACAAGAAGGAAGCAAAAAGATGCAGGTATAAAAAGAGATTCTTAGGACAATGAATGGAGAACTAGAAGTGTAAAGTGAAAGACAACAAAAAAACAAAAATTGTACTGATCAGGTAGCTTCTTCTGGATCAAAAGTCCAATGAGCAGTCATGCCTGTGGTTACGTTCTGCTCTCAGCTGCAACCTCTGAGATCAGGAGATGCTTTCAGGAGTTAAAATAGGGAGAAATTCTACAATTTGCATTCACTTAGCCAAGTTTACTTTTCTCATCCTTTTATTTTCAAAGAGTTCAAAGGCTATAATAAATTCCCTGAGAGACTTTAGAAACAAAACATGATGCAATTATTTGCTACACAAGCCAGAGGTAATGGAAAGAAATTTGACCTTATGATTACTGATATGATTTGCTCAAAGGCAGGCCCAGCCTAAAATTACTGTGAAATTGTCGGCAACTAACACCTAAGCATTCCAGTCCTGGCAGATTCAAACTTGCCGAACTGAAAAATGAACGTCTAGCAATAAACTAGAGTCAAGTCATGACTGTATCTACGCTATTAAATACACTTGCACTTTTTTCCCCCCATTTTTACTCTTTTGGAAGCCAGATGATGAATAGGTAAGTAAGGCATTCAGACAACAGAGGTGACAGTAAAGAATGTTAAAAGCTTTTTAACTGTTTACATTTTATTTTCAGGCAACAGGGCAAGGGTTTCTAAATTACACTGTCTTGTTTCATCTCTCTCAGGCCATGCTGAAAACCATCAGAGATTTCCCTCTGCTCACTCCGGACGTCTGCTTATCTGCCCTGCAGTAGTGCGTATGAGCTCACTCATAGCTAATCTCATTTTTCCTCTGAGCTCAAGCTTAGTGTATATAGCTTTTTCTTCAATCAAATTACTTTCCAAAACATTCCCTAAGCTGTTTTTTCTCCTTACCATTATGTTTACTTCAGAAATACTTGAGGTCTTAAAAATTTTGTCTATAAATGTGCTTAAAAATCTGTGGCTCCTAGTATATCCCTGTCTGCTCTTTCTCTTTTGTTCTTCTCTTAAATGGAAATGGGAAAGGACTGAGAGAATGGCTCTAAAAAGCCCACCTGGCTGTCCTTGTTCTGGCCCTGTGTGGCGTGAGTTAATGCAACATGAAAGCGATAGGGAAGTGAGGAAAGAAGAGGGAGGGGAAAAATCTGCCTCTTTTCCTTGTAGTTTTGGATTAGCATGGGTGTGCCAAATACTGTACTGGCACTAATTTTAATTAAAATGCTTTAACGGAATAAAATGGGTCTCTTTTGTATGTATATAACACCATGATCGATTTTGGACCACAAGCAGGAATATCATTCACTGAGAAATTAGGCTTAGTGCTAAAATGACATCAGGAATTAAAAAACAAAATAACTTTTGGTTATTTTTCCATGTAAAAGAAGTTGACATCAATATGTATCAATACCCTCTCAATAACCACCGGCAAAATTTTTGAAATTTTCTTATTTTAATACATTATCAGTTTTCCAAGTATTCCTGCCATTCTCTCAGGTAAGTCTAACATTTGTGCAGTAGGTACTGGGCATACTGTTTGCCTTTGTGGGCTCACGTGTAGTGAGGTAGAAAGACAGCAAACAAACAAGCACACACAAATGCAATTAAAAGAGCAGGATATGAGAAGAAAGAACACTTGGGACAACATCAACAACGAAAGCTCTTTTTAGCTTAGAAAGGCAATGTTAAATTATTCACAGATTGTATTTCCAAAACAAAAGCAGATGCTCAAAGAAAATGAAGCACAATGTAGAAAGATCTGTCATGAAGAATTTGTGTAAAGTTTATAGGCTATGTATTTTTGTTTTGGCATCTATACTGTTAATAAAAATCTGAATACATAAACCTGGCTATAGATTTTCTGTTTTAGGAAAGTGATGAATTATAGTGATGAATTACAGAAAGCAGATAAATACCAAACCTGGAAAGCCAAAAATACGAAGGTGTTTCTATGATGTATCCAGTAGGTGGCACTGCGCAACTAAAAATTAAAACAAAGCTGTCCATAGTGTATCAGTAGGTAATAAAATACTCTAGCTAATTAGGCTGCATCCATTTCACGTAACTCTAGCAACATTGAACTGAACTTGCTTTTCTTGAAGAAACCTTTGATAATGGTTTAAAAACATTCTGGGTGAAATGAAATGAAATAACATGAAACATTAGGCATAAAATTGTACAGAAAGTACAGACTGTACCAAATTTACTAAGATAACAGCCAAGAAAAACTTATTTTAAAAGTTTCTAATCCTCTGCTGACTGTTCCCTGACCACAGTAGGAAAACAGAGGTGCTGTTGGGATAGGCAGCCGCAAAGTACAGCAGGCAGCAACCTAAAGACGGCCGGGGAGCAAAGGGTACCAGGAGACACAACGCGCCAGCTGCCAGCATCACCCTGCTCTCCATGTGAGCCATCCAGGTGCGAAAGAACAGAGCCACAGCGACGCCTGCTGCACTGCGCACTCGCCAGTCGCTGCAACGAAGAAATGATTTTCCTCTTGGAACATTAAATCACAGGCAATAGGCTGATGGAGGGGGGAGAGGGATTAGCCACACCCCAGACTTCAGGAACTCCCGAATGAGTAATGTTATACTTGCCTATGTCCAGGACACTGCCGTGTGACACTGTCCCCATTTCTCCTTTCTTTTCACATCTGCCCCACTCCCCACTTTCTTTACTTTCTAGCATCAGAGTTCATGTAAGTTCTAATACACACACACATGCACACACACAAACTCACTCTTTGACCAATGACCTCCCCTCTCTTCTAACACTTATTTACTAATTTTGAAAAAAATAACATATTTTCCATCTTCAATGTACACTTCTTCCCCTTTTTCTCTCGTTATTTTCTTCATTAGACGTCTCTAGAAAACCAATCAGTGTCCTGAGACTATACAGTTGTCCCCACAGGAATGATATTCTACTTTATGAAGCGCCTGAAGGAAATACCTCAGCTAAGCAGCTGCTGGTTATAGGAGAGAAATTTTTCCTATAGCAGGACCTAAATCAGATGAGAAGATTTAAAATGAGAAAATCTGCCAAAATGTGACACAGCCCCCCGGCTTGATAAAGGGTCATATTCAATATCAGATTATACTCCCCAGTAAATCACTGTGAATATACACATCTGGCAGCAATGACTTCGAATTGTCAATGCCATTTTGACATGTGGCTACTTCTTGGGACTGGAGTGCTGCTTACTTTTTGCAACTATCTCAAGAGGAGGTCAGTTGGTAATTTGGATTAATTGGGGGATATAAGTAGAAGCATGGAAATGGTATGTGAAAAGATAATCCAGAACCTGTGAGGAACAACTACCCTTTAAAAATGTGAAACATTCAGACTATTAGGCATGCTGGAGGAGGAGCAGAGTCGGGTTCCCAGAGGATTATGTGCAGCAGCTGAAATGAAAGGAGTCTGTATCAACTGTACATAGTGAAGTCATCTCTACGTGAAAGAGAAGTGAGAAGCAGCTTGAACGTGTCTTCTATCTTTAGCTTTACCACATATGACATCCCGTCAGCCTGTGTGGCAGAACAGGCACAGGTCGATAGGCTACTTACTGTATCAATGTTATCAGAGAGAAGTATTGTTTCTTTAGACTTTTAAAAATAAGTGTGAAATAAAACAATATTTCCTGAATGCTTTTCAAAAATCATGTCATGTATCTTCTAAAAAGAAACTTGATAATAGATAGACACTTAGTGCATTGCATTAATTCTAAGAATATATTTGTAGTTTTCAAGAATGTTTTTAGTTGGCTCTTCTTAAGCTAACACTTGGTATTTTTATATTTCCAGAAAATTATCCTCTTGTAAGATTGAGTGTTAGTGGCATTTGAGAAATTATTTTCAATTTTCTTCTTCAACAATGCTACTGCAGAGTCTGTAATTTATTGTTACAGCCATATCTAGAGCTTATATTAGATTTGAGTATCTCTTTAACTTGGAAGTTAGTTCTTGTTTTGGGTTTTTTCTTTCAGCATTGAAAAATCCTGAAATATTTTACTGATTCAGACCTTTCACAATAAATCTAAGATCATAGCTATTATCTGTATGGTGACTTATAGTTTAAAATGCTTGCATTTACAAGATCTCTATTTGATACTGAGGTGCTAACAACCCTGGAACACGGGGAATCCCCACCGCTCGGAAGGAATGGAAGGTCTGTGATAGGAAGTCACTTGTACAATAAATTGCAGAGGTGCAGGTTGAATTCTTACGCATTTATTTCAACTATTTACTTTATTCTATATGTACAAGAAACTGCTAGCAGATTGCTTCTGTAGAAAAGCTTCCAGTTTCAGGGAAAGGCACCATTCTCCATGGTCTACGACTGGAGAGCTCTCCTTGGTAACCATTCTAATCATCTCTTGTCATTTCTCCTGCTCCTTCTCAGTAGGAGCTATTTTATACCTCTGCATCCCTATTTCATCCTCCACCTCCCTAGCCGATAAATTTGCCTCCTTCTTCGCAAAGAAAATAGAAACCTCAGACAGGAACTCTCTTGACGTTCCCTCACTGAGTCACCAGCATCTATCCGACATTTTCCTCTCTCTTGTCCTGTCACAGTGGAAGGGGTCTCCCTCTTCTGACTTCCCAGAGGCCTTGCCCAACCCAGGACCATGTCTAAACCTGGCTCCTCAGAACCCTTTTATCCCCAAGGGAGAGCTGTATTTTGCTAACTACAGGCCACCTGCAGAAGACACACTTCATTGCTACCTGTTCCCGCCTTAGCTCGTGCCCAATGGCACTCACCACACTGTTCTACTTTTCAGAACGACTAAATTCTCAAGTCCGTGATTCTCAGGTCCAACATGTTTACTATTGTGTCCCAAAAAGTACTCAGTCAACGGTTTTTGAGTGAACAAGTGAAATATCTATCAGATACCCACACATACACTGTCATAAGCTCAGGGAAACTTGTGATAGGTTCTAAAGCAAAAGGCACAAGTCAAAGAAGAAACCCCTTCTTGGTAGGCAGTCAAAAGGCTTCACTCAAGGAAGAGCCGGGCAGCTGTGATGAGTTCTATGTCCACTGACTGTCAGAGAGAGGGGGAAGCACTCCAACCAGTGAGAACAGCTTACCACAGGGAGAAAAGCCCAGGGTATGCTGGTGGCTACAGGCTAGTAGTCTAGTCCACCTGGGACAAAGGGACACAAAGAGGAAG
Organism: Propithecus coquereli; assembly: GCF_000956105.1. Lineage (NCBI taxonomy): Eukaryota > Metazoa > Chordata > Mammalia > Primates > Indriidae > Propithecus > Propithecus coquereli. The sequence goes on from NW_012147864.1 coordinate 1,343,007, forward strand.
GCTGGGGTGAGGTGGTGAGAGCCTCCAAAGCCAGGTAGAGTAAGAGCATCCCAACTTGGCAAGGGTCAGACAGACAGGCAGACACACACACACTCACTCCTATCTCAAATCTGTTGCTACTACATGGTAATAATTCTGACAGAAGACAGTTAAGAGATTTCACCATTCACTAAAATGATGTCTTTGGAAAAATGGTACATTTGGTAGAGGTTTTGAAACCTGCTTATAAATGAGTACATTCTCTCATAGGTTTCACAATTACCATGAGGAGTTTTTAGAATTTTTGTTTGTTTCATCATCTACTATATTTTACTCAAGATTTTTGAATGTGGTGAACCAATTTTTTTTAAATTAAATTTCTGACTAAAAAACTTCATTCCTTAACAGCATGATGTAAGCCTCACGTTCACCATGGATCCCGAGGGCCTAGATTACAGAGTCAATTCTCAATAAATATTTGAGTGGATGAAAAGGAGAGAGGAAGAGAGTGAGGGAGGAAAAAAACGGAAGGAAGGAAAATAGAGAAGTCACCTTTGGGCTTGAGGATATCTGCCAGTTCTTTCATCACGGAAGATCTGGGTGTGATAAACCATAATAAGCTAAGTTCATCCTAAAATATGCACAAATAACTACACCAGGAGACTCTTCTCTTGGAATGGCCAAAATGCCTTTAAGCAAACACAGCTGTGACCCTTCTACCCCAGCCCTGTAATGCCAGGAGGGCTTTTTGGTGGGAAGGTCACATCAAATCCAGCACTGAAGTCTATGAAAGGGCTGCTCCTGGGGAGAGGGCACCCACAGTTTCAAAAGGGAAAATAAATACTGGTGCAGTTAAGAGAGCAACTTAATATCAGTATTCCCAAATGGCAGTCATAGTTCATGACTAAACTATAAATGGTAGGTAATAATCCTTTAACAAAAAATGGTCTGTTTGGATTGGGTTATGCTGACACAGTCCTTCAAGTTATGAGCATATTTGCAAAGATCAGCATTATTTTTCTTGCTAGAACAGATGTTTGAAACTTTTGAGTCAAACGCTCCCTCTCAATGAACTATGGTATTCAAGAATTCTATAGCTGAACAACATTTTCCCACATCTCTTATGATTCTTGACCTATTATAATTTATCTTTTATCTCTATGGGAGAATTATATTTTGTTGTCTAATTACAGGCAACTTGTAGAAGACATACTTAATTGCTCTAACAATGCACAATGTTCTACAGATGATAAAAAATATATTTTGGACTTAAAAACCCTCTGGATCAAGTGTGTTTCTTCAACAGCAGAAAAATTGGCAGCTTTCTGTTCTTCAGAGGAAAGTTGTGAATTACTCTAAAGATGAAGTAGTTAAAAATAATAAGCCTAGAGGCAAACTCCCCTTGTCTACCTGGCAGAATTACAAGTTGGCCAAAGTATTCCCTCCACTTGTCTCACTTCTTTATAAGGCCATGAAAACACTTTCCAGAGATTTCCTCTATGCAAGGGTCTGTACTTAAATAACACCTTCTCAACCAGGCCTACCCTGACCACCCTATTTGATCTGACGCCTGCTCTACCCACTCCCAGGCAACTGTCATCCCCTACTCTGCTCTGCTTTTTCCTTCTTCCATAACATTAGATAATCTTTTTATCAGGTTCATTGTCTTGCTTCTTTCCCTTAGAATGTAAGCAACATGAGGGCAGAGACCTTTGTCGGCTGTGTTCACTGACATATCTCAAGTACCAAGAACAGTGTCTGGCACATATTGGGTGAGCAATAAATATTCATTGAACTGAATGGATGACTATTATTAAACCCTTTTTGAAATAAGGTGGGCTATATAAATTAATAATCCTCCTGGATACTGCTTATAAACTATCACAACAAATAATAATGTATTATGTATTATCCAGATTATGGTATGTAAGACAAATTGCTAAAATCTCAGGATTACATAATTATAAAACTATTTCTGTAAAGAAGCCTAACAGAACTCAAATCAAATTACCATTTCCCTTTTCAGAGTGGACACCTATGGAAGCTATACATTTATCCAAATATTTCTGGGAGTTTTTCTATAAATGCTTCCAGAATGGGAAAAAATGCAGGACTCTAAGAAACATGTAGTCCAATCTGTTATCAACGTAAACACTGGTGATTAACCATCCATGGCGGACAGCCTTGTGTACTGGCTAGGCCACTTCCAGTGATACAGCAAATCATCTCTTGTGAGGTATTATTTTGATTTGGGCAAATAGCCAAAAATCATTTGCATGAGAAAGTTTTTGAAAATAGGGTTTAGAAAAAGTTTGAGAAAAAATTTTAATTAAAAACAATGTGCAACCAGCCAAAAGCATCTAGAGAAATACTTTATATGTTTATTATATATTTTATATATTATATATCAGTAATGAACTGAAATGAGGGGGAAGATGATTTAATTTATCAAATAGATAATAAAAATTGATAAATATGAGGTAATACACATTTTCTTTCCTCTTCCTGCAAGAAAGATGAAATGTAGACAAAATTATGTTTAAAGTATTTATTAATAAAGAATTTCTAAAAACTTTTCAAACTGTAGAGGGCAAGAAAGTATGAGATGTGGTAAAGAGAAAGAAACTGAAATCTCATTCCTAAGATAGAATACGATATACTTCAACTTACAGTTTAAGATTGGGATCTTTGTGGTAGATGAGTTCCAGGATGTCTACCTACACTAGATTTTATAACTATGGCTCTTCTGTTTTACTTGTATTTTGCAGAAATATTGTTCAAAAAAGTTAATGATGGTCATATTTTCTCAAAAAATGAATAACATTTTAAAGATTTCAATCCTTTTTATCCATGCATTGTTCATATATCCTCTCCTTCCTCCTAAGAGGCGCCCGTGTGTGTGTGCGTGTGTGCACACACACATACACACACACACACACACACACACACACACAATGATACTTTCACAAAGCGATATGATGTTGAGAGAAACACTGGAGAGGAAGCAAATAAAAATGAAACATATGAAGAATTTTAGCGTCCAAGAAATTCCTTAAGCAACTGTTACTCCAGTCAGCACAGCTGTTTTTATCTGCTAGCAATACTAAAGGCAGAATGTTGTCGGATCTCAGAAGCTAAGCAGGGTCGGGCCTGGTGTCTACGGCCATACCACCCTAAACACACCCCATCTCGTCTAAAAGCAAGAATAATTTGCAGTGGCTCCCTAAATGGCTACATTTTATAAGAACATATGTGTGGGAAACAACATATTTTCATTGGAAACTCAAGCAAATGGCAGATGCCTGGATAAAGAGATGACTCCTAGACACAGGATCCTGGCCTCGGCTCAGCTTCTAGGTCGTCAGTTCCTTTCTTATCTACTTTGTAATCTTTCAATATCAAACACAGCATTTGGTTGAGCACAGACCTCTATGGTGAAAATCTCATCAAAATACTTGTCCTGAAAATTCTAGTGTACTTCAATATATAATAAACGATATTGTGTGATGAAAATATCACACTTAAATATTATTTAGCAAAAAATGTTCCAGGCATAGTTTTAGTTTCTGGGAATGTACTAGTGAGAAAAAATCAGATGTGGGCTCTACCCTCATAGAACCCAGTTAAAGAAAGACATTAATCAAATACATATACACAAAATTGCAAACTGCAATGCATGGTATGAGGAAAGCGACAGGGAGCACGTGGGTCGGGGAGTTGCCCTGGAAAGTTCTCCTCCGGAAGCAACTAAAAGGACAGGCTAGTGGAGGATGGGTATTGAGAGAAAATTATTCCAGCAAATACCCATGAAGCACCTGAGGAAAAAACAAAGGTTACACACTGTTTGAGAACTTGACCCCTATGAAACTTTCAAATATAAACTTTAAAATATTTGACTTTCTCATACCTGATGACCAGGGGACACATTAGTTGTATACGTCATAAGCCCTTGTATTATCTAAATATCCACAAAATTTGACTCACGTTAGGATCATGATGCAAGATATAGACATTAATAGCATATTTCGTTGACTCTAAAATCCCATCAATTCTAAGAAACACCAAAGCTTTCCACTGAATGTGATACAACGCTAGGAGTCTTTGTCTCTAAGACATACTCCTGTTTTAGAAATGTTAACATGTGAGGAAATGCAGGTCTTAGAATTGATGGAAACGGTGGCAAGAAGGCTCTAAAACGGTTCCTGTCCTGTGGTGGCTTCTCCCTCATCTAGGGCGGCTGGTGTGGGTCCCAGTGGTCCTCCACCCCAGGGCCTTGAAGGTCATAAAATCCACACTTAGATTTGCTGAAAATTAAAGCATGGCTGAATGTTTTCTGTTTTATTTTGTTTCTCCTGAAGCTATTATCCATTTAATAAAAAAATAAAGATTTACATGAATGATTTTGTGATTGAGAAAATAAGCTTGGTGCATTTAGCTTCTAAAATGTAACTTAAAATAGAATTCTAATGATATTTGCCCTGACAAATGTGACTCTCCCTATATGTCTGGTGTGTGCTATAACACAGTTCTAAAAAGGGATAACATCCTATTCTTCAGCTGCCAAACTTTTTCATAGTACTTTCTCATAGCACTATATAAACAGTGACCAAAAACCTTAAGGGATGAGATTCAATTTATACAGCAAAGGTATTTTAAAAGTTACATTTATACAACAAAAGTATTTTAAAAGCTATATTCATGATTCCATTTCTATTTGAGTACATGCATTTTATATTTCTAAGTTTTTATGTTTATACTTTAAAAATACTGCATTAAAGCAGATAAGACTATAATGCTCATCTTAAAAAATAAATTCTGGCTTTTAAAGCTTTCATTTAAAAATAATTTAAGTTATAAGTCTTCTTTAAGTTTTTTACAGGCCATGATATTATGCAGCAATCAGTTTAATTTCAGAGCATACTTATCACTAAACTAGCTACATTTGGGATATATGTAAAAGTGCATAGTCTCACAATCTTCACATGAATACTATACTCCAGACTTATCATACTAAAAGTATAATACAAATGAAATCGTTTTCAGTTGGGCTGTGCCATTCGTTCACATAAATTTCTAGTAACATATAAGATTTCATAAACGAATGGTAATTCATGTTGAATGCCACATAATCACTGGAAAAGTAACACAGACCCTATCAGCCCTCTATATTTATAGGATATTCTCCCTTTTGGAAATGGAGACCCAAGGTCACAACACAAGGCACAGTGGAGATCTGGAATCACCTCCCGGTTCCGAATCCAGTGTTTCGCCATTTAGTTACTATTAATATCTATTGTGCTTTGAAGAAAGTAGTCAATTTTTATTGGTTTCTAAAAATGTCTTGATCAAAAATTCTTCCTAATTGTCTTACTGTCTATCTTTTATAATGAAACAGAACCACTCTTATTAAAAAAAAGAGAACAAACTGTCGTTTCGAGCAGTGTTGATAAACTTGTAAAAAACACATCAAACATCTCTCAAATGATTTTTTCTTTACCCACAGAGTTTGTTGAAGAGGTAAATAGGGTTAGAAGTGAAGTTTGTAGTAATTTAAAAGTATGAAAATACCCAAAGTAGGATAAAAACTTTTACTTCATTGGCAACATGTTTATCAATAGACCTAACTGCTACCAAGGAGCAATGAGACAGTGTGCTAAAAATAGTAATTTAGAGGCCTAAAATACCTAGAAATCAACCACCATTCTGTGGTTTGGTTTATTTTTGTCTTTTAAACGTCTATCCAACCCTGAGAAGAGTCCATTTATTCAACTAAGACCTCTACTATATGCCCTGCCCACTGCTGAAATCTGGATAGAGTCCATCTTCAAGGAGTACTAAGCAGTAGCTTGAAGTCAAAAGACTTTAAGAAATCTAAAATAGACAATTCAAAATAACTCATGAGCTTGCAGGAGGGGCAAGAGGCCCATTGCTGAAACTATAGCTAGCTTGGAAAAAGAAATTCTGTTTAACAAGCTCATGTGCAGCCAGATGGAGTTAAAAGAACTTGGAATTTGGAATCCTGAGTTCCAGCAGTAACATGCATTTGCTACACAATGTTAATAGCCCCAGAACCCTAGAGCTGCATCGTCTCTAGCAGTGGGATAGCACCTACTTTACAAGCTGCTGTCTTCCCAAAAGGAGGGCGACACACAGCCATCATGACATGAATGGCTACAGTGAAGAAGAATTTTTTCTTTGATGTTTTAAACAGCAGTAGAAATTCTGCCAACACTATGTCAACTTATACAAGCAAGATTGGCTGAAAAGTCAAATGCGTGACCAGCAATTCCTTTTGCAAGTGATAGATGTGACGTCTATCCCTGACAGAATGTATTGGCGTTGGGATTATTCTCCGACAGTGTTTTCCTTTTTGTTAACCTCATTTATCAGCTGACATCCATTCCTTTCTTTTCTCCCCAATGTTACCTTCTCCACATCTACTGAACCTATCAGAATATGAACAATTATTAAGAGGAGACAGAATTTAAACAGTATTTAATAATAGGACAAATGTTCTTACTTATTTATTAAGTTATGACTCACGTAAAACTTTCCCTGAAACTATGTTCCATATAAACAATAAGATTATCCCCCCATCAAAGCCTTTTTCACATTGTACAAAAACTCGCTGCATACTTGAAAATTTTCTATATGGTCTAATGCAGAGTAACTGGTCTTGTTTTTCTCCAAATCCCTAAAGTCTAGCTCAGATCTTAGCACAGAGTAAGTAGTGGACTAAAAATCCACTGAAATTTAAAGTCTTGGATAAAAGTTTATCCTTGCTAATTCAATAAGGAAATGACTTTGACTATTATATCCATTTATAATCTAAAAATATACATAGATATTCCTGAGACTAGTCACAGATGGAGTAAAATCTTCTACCATCTGGTTTATAGGTGAAATTATTTAATTGCATGTATAATTAGATGTATGTATTTGTCCAAAATGTAAATATTTCTTATTTTAGCGAAAGAAAATCCAAAATTAAACAAGTTACAATCTTCAATCCTTTTGCACTGGACTTCTATACTATTTCTACTTCAGTTCTTGAAATACAGTATCAACATCGAAAAACAGTTTACTAAACAAAAGAGCTTACAACATAATCTATTACTTTTGCTAAATAAATAGCTCATAGTTAATTGTATTGAATGTAGGGATGGGTTTCATGTAAAATACACGAAAAAAATTAAAATTTATGGTAAGACATATGAAATGTTAAACAATGACGACACAGATATCCTCTTGGAGATAGCATACGTCTCCAAAGCAAATGCTCACAGGGAACATTCTCTGATCAAACTACTTGGGTTAGGTTTATTTTTATAGGCTGTTGCTAACACAATAGCATGCTTAAAAAGGTTGGAACCTGTCAAACAATGGAACCAACTTTAAAAAAAACCTACTAAATAAATTCTTTTGGTAGATGCCAAAGCAGGATCTCTTTAAGGAAAGATTTTTTAATTGCAGTATTGATGGCAATATTAGTCAGATACTCAATAAAAATCCTAAGATTTTATTAACCTAAAAAAAAATAAGTCATCTATGACAGAGGAAAATAATTTAAATGCTTTTCATATGCAGAATAACAGTATTCATGTAATCCATTCATCTTTAAGAAAGATACTTTAAAACTTGTTATTTCCTTGATTATACATTATAAATATCTAAAATAAGCATGTCCCTCACTTTCTATTATTACTCAACTCTAATTGTTTCATTTTGGTTTTTGGCTCCAGCAGTTAAATAAATGACAGTGCCATTTATTGGTATGTGGAAGAATGAACAGGTTTAGAGTGTGGAGATAAAAAATTCACTTTTAAACATGTTGAGTTTGAGGTTTCTATGAGATACCCGAGGAGAGAGTTCAGAGACGTATTTGCATATGTGAACACGCTAAAGATGCAGAAATGAATGAATGAATGAGAGAGAACAACAACACAGTGGCTTAGAGTTAAAGACTCCAGTGCCAGACTGCCTGGGCTGGAATCCCAGCTCTGCCATTTAGTAGCTGTTGACCTCAGCAAGTTCTCTAACTCTGTGCCTCAGTTTCCTTATATCTGAAATGAAGATAACAAATAGGTTGATGTCAGGATTAAGTAAATGACCAAGTATTTTAACAACTTCTAAGTGGGCTCATTAAGTCATTAATTTTGACTATTATTATTCTCGTCAGTAGTAGCAGCCGCTGTTACAGGTAATATTTAGTCTTTGGAGGGGATAGGGGGTCTAAAGAGAGGAGAGAAGATCCCGGGTCCCAGCCTAGACTAACCCCAAAATTAGAGATCAGGAAAACAAAGGAAACTAAAATGTTCACCACCTGTAAGGTAGAAAAAAATACACCAGGAAGGTGTTATGGAAGCCACAAGAGGAGAATCTGTCAGGAAGGCCCAAATACTTGGTAGCACTTGACTCCCATCCAGCTAGTTGGTGGAGTGTAGCAGCAATGGGTTTTCCTAATGACAGTGGCTCTTCAAGTACAGGTCCAGGTACATGCCAAAAGAGGAAGACATTTTTTGAGCGTATACCCCTGAGGAACCTCTTCCTGGTGTTTTAGCATCCCTCTCACAGTCATTCATTCATTCATTCATTCATTCAAGATGGGGTCTCACTATGTTGCCTAGGTTGGTCTCAAACTCCTGGCCTCAAGCGATCCTCCCACCTCAGCTTCCCAAAGTGCTAGGATTACAGGTGTGAACTATCACACTCAGCTTCACAGTCCTTATTTTTTTTAACCTCTAAGTATATTTCAACAAAGTAAAAGTACTTCTTTAAATAGAGAATGTCTTCATTCAAACTAGGAGACGCTGTCAAAACGACAGCAGTTCTTCTTAAATATAGAATATTCAGAGTAATTCTCTCTTGAAGGTCTAAGGAAAAAGAAAAGGCTTTTTGTAGAGAGAGGCTGAATAGAGAAATAGTACTGTCAAAATACATTTACATGGTCTGTAGGCCGAGTCTCTAGCAACATTAAAACAATAGAGTGTGTTATTTTTACAAGTCAGATTTCGAAAATAAACTGCCACTCTAACCTCATCTGCTTATTACTTTGGAAAGCACAGAGATGAAAATGCAGCACAAGTCTTCACTAGGAAAAAGATCTCATGTTGGTAGAGGGGTACTATTTGGTTAAAACAAACAACTTTGGAAAATTGAAACCATATCCATATACACATAGGAAATGTGTATGTGCATTTTTGGGGAGGCTGGGACTAATGTTTGAAAGATTTTTTCAACCAAAAGATGAAATACCAGGTTTTATTTTCCAAAAAGTTTTACTGAATAATTTCATTGTTAAACTAAATAGTGATAACAAGAGGAAATTTACAGATTTTATAATAGTTTCGAGAGTTCCAGGCATATCTGAGCAAGGTCTGCCTTCTCAAGAGGAGAGGTTTTGACTAACGTATAGCTGAAAACCATGCAAATTCACTGCCACGAACAAGGTGCACCCACAACTGACATTGTTCGGGGGGCATGAAGCCCATATATCCACAATATTAATATACAGTAGAGTTGCTGCCTACAAGATTTTGTTATTTATATATGCTGCATTTATGTTACCTTCTCCCGATCATGAAAACAAAAAAAGATCACTCTAAGAAGGTTCAGACAGCAGAGGAGCGAGTAAGGTAGAGGGTGCACATTCGTAGCAATCCCATCCTTCTGGGAGAAGCTCCGTTAATGGTTCTTCCAGGTACATTTATAGGAACACATTTCCTTGATTTGGGGATTCATAAGTTTCACATTTTTGAAATCTGTGTGCATCTCGAAGTCGATTCCACACATACAGTTGCAATATTTCTCTTATTAATATATTATGCTACCAGCCATTTTAAAGAATGAGGCAGCTATGTAGGTAGTAACATGGATAAATGCCAGACATATTAGCTGAAAAAAGAAACGTACAGAACAGTATGTTTACTGTGCTGTCATTTATATATATATACACACACACACACACACACACACACACACACACATTATATATACACATATACATATATTTTTTAAGGATGGATATTTATATACTGGTGTGTGCATATTTTATTCCAGAAGGAAACACAAACATCTGGTAAGGGCAGTATGAAAAGGGGAGGTGGCAATGGCAGGAAAAGACCTATTTTTCATTGTACACCCTTTTCATCTTGTGAATGCTTGTTTTACTTATTTAAAAGTATATTACTTGACTCTTTAAAAGAGCAAAGACCAATACTACATATTATCATGGATACCTGCATACGAAGTCAACATATAAAAACACTTAGAGGGAAGATACATATCAGATTCATTACAGTGTGTGCCCCTGGAGAGAAAGGGATGAAAAGGAATGGGCCAAACTAAAGGAGACTTGATATATCGCTACAGAGTTTTAATTCTCTAGAAAATTACCATAAGAAAAATATGACAAAATATTAACACTTGTTAATGATAGGTGGTGTGCACGTGAGTATTACATTATTCACTGTACCCTTTTAAAATTAAATTTTGTTCAAGGTATACAATTTTTTATTGATTTAATTCATTTTTTAATTTTTTTCCAGAGTCTTGCTCTGTTGCTCAGACTGGAGTGCAATGGGGCTGTCACAGCTCACTGCAACCTCAAAGTCCTGGGCTCAAGTGATCTTCCTTCCTCAGCCTCCCAAGCAGCTAGGACTATAGGCACACACCACCATGCCCGGCTAATTTTTCTTATTACTTTTTATACAGATGTGGTCTCACTATATTGCTCAGGCTGGTCTATGACTTTTGGCCTCAAGCAATCCTTCTGTCCCCACCTCCCAAAGTACTGGGATGGTAGGCACGAGCCACCACACCCAGCTTCAAAGCATAAAAATCGAAATAAAAATCTATCTCATGGATACTGCTACACACCAATGATAACTGCTAAAATTAAAAAGCTAATAACATCAAATGCTGGAGATTATGCAGAGCAACTAGAACTCTGATATAATGTTTGAAGGGTTGTAAAATAGTATAATCACTTTAGAAAATGACCTGGTAGTTTCTTATAAAACTAAAAAATATGTACCCTACAAGCCAGCAATCTATTCACAGGTACTAACCCAACAACAATGAATGTATGTCCACAGAAAGACTTGCATGAGGGAGGGGGCAGAACAGGACGGCTGAACAGAAACCTCCAGCGATTATCCCGATGCATGAACGACACCAAATTCAATAACTATCCATGTAAGCAAGCACCTTCAGAAAAGCCAGAAATCAGGGGAGTGATCATACTATCTGGTTTTAACATCGTATCAAGGAAAGTGCAATGATGAGGGCAGAAAAGACAGTCTTGCATTGCCTACGCCACCCCTCCCCGTCCCCCAGCAGTGCCACACCAGCACATCCCGTGGAGAGAGAATCCGTGTGCCCGTGAAGGAGACTGAAGTGATTGTGGGTCTTTGCAGTGAAACTCAGGGCCACACGAGCACAGGGGAGCATGGCACAGGGCAGAATTCTGCTGGTCCTCATGGAGGAAGCATTCAGACCAGTCCAGCCAGAGGGAAATCCTCCACCCAAAACCTGAGTTCTGGCTAGCCCCACCACTGGCTGATGAAATGCAACCTGGGGCCTGGACTAAATTCGGAAGGCACTTAGGCCAGCAAGGCTGCAGTCCTTGGGCAGTTACTATAGCTGTGCTGGCTCCGAGCCAGTGGACTTGGGGTGCAAGTGACCCACTGAGACACCAGCAGCTATGGCTGAGCCAGCGCCTTTGTCACCCCTCCTCCAACTACAGGCAGCACAGCTCAGGGAGAGTTTTCTTCCACTTGGGGAAAGGAAAGGGAAGAGCTCAGAAGACTGTTTTGCAACCTGGGTACCAGCTTGGCCACAGTAAAGTACCAAGCAGCCTCCTGAAAGCCCCTCAGTCTACATCAAGCTCAAAAGCTTCTATACAGCAAAGGAAAAAATCAACAGAGGGAAGAGACAACCCACAAAATGGGAGGAAATATTTGCAAACTACCCATCTGACAAAGGATTAATACGTAGGATATATAAGGAGCTCCAACAGCTCAATAGGAAAAAAAACAAATAATACAATTGAAAAATTAACAAAGGATATGAATAGACATTTCTCAAAAGAAGACATACAAATAGCCAACAGGTCTATCGAAACATGCTCAACATCATTGGTCATCAGAGAAATGTAAATCAGAACTACAATGACATATCATCTCATCCCAGTTAAAATGGCTTTTATCAAAAAGGCAGTAACGAATGCTGGTGAGGACGTGGAGATGGGGAACCTCGTACACTGTTGGTGGGAATGTAAATTAGTGCAACCACTGCGAAAATAGTATGGAGGTTCCTCAAAAAACTAAAAATAGAACTACCATATGACCCAGCAATCCCACTGCTGGTTATATATCCAAAGGAGAGGAATTCAGTATATCAAAAAGACATCTGCACTCCGATGTTTATTGTAGCCCTGTTCACAATAGCCAAGACATGGAATCAACCTAAGTGTCCTCCAACAGATGGATAAAGCAACTGTGGTACATATTCACAATAGAATATTATATAACCACAAGGAAGAATGAAGTCCTGCCATTTGCAACAACGTAGATAGAACTGAGAGAACATTATGTTAAATGAGCTAAGCCAAGCACAGAAAGACAAATCTCTTATGTTCTCACTCATATGCAGGTGCTAAATATTAAAAACAATTGATTTCATGGAGACAGAGAGTAGAATGATGGTTACTAGAGGTTAGGAAGGGTAGCAGGGAGTGGAGGATAAAGGGGGGGATGGTTAATGGGTGAAAAACTATAGTCAGATAGATAGAATGAACAATATTTGATAGCACAACAAAGTGACTATAATCAACAACAGTTAGGGTATACTTTAAAATAACTAAAAGAGTAGAATTGGAATGTTCCTAACATGAAGAACTGTTAAATGCCAGAGGTATGGATACCCCAATTACTCTGATGTGATTAATTTGTACTTTATGCCTGTATCAAAACATCACAGGTACCCTATGAAGATATACAACTATTGTGTACCCATAATTAAAAATAAAAAATTTTTTAAAAAAAGACTTGTATGAGAATGTTTATAGCAGCTTTATTCGCAATAGCCAAAAAGTAGAAACAGCCCAAATGTCCATCAATAAAAAACTAAATAATCAAACTAGTATATCTATACAATTAAATACTATTCGGCAATAAAAAGAGAAATAGACTATTGATACATGCAACAATACATGGCTCTGTAAAATATTATGCTGAGTGTGAGAAACCTTGCACAAAATAGCGCATACTCTATGGTTCTATTTATATGAAGTCCTAGGATAGTCAAAACAAATCTACCATGAAAAAAGTCAGAGTAGTAGTTGCCAGGGAAGGGGGTTTGTGCCAAGGGCTAGGGGTTGACCGGGAAAGAGCATGAGATAACTTTCCAGGGTGACTGTAATGCTCTATGTTTTGATAGGGTTTGGGTGAGACAGATATATACATTTGTCCAAACTCGATGAATGTTCACATAAGATATTTGCATTTTTATTGTAAATGAACTTTACCTCAAATGAAAAAAAGTGAATTAGTCCATCAGTGTTTGGTGTATAAGATGCCAAAAAACACGGTTTGTCAGATTTTTGTTTTCCTAGTGAACTGAATGACCAGATATTTTTGCATTACATAAATATACTCCAGTTTTCTACTTTAATACAGAATAATTTATAAGAAAGTAATGATAAAGAAATAATTTTGGAATCAATACATTATTCAATCACTTATTTATCATTCTTACCTCATTTGAAGGAATCGTGGCAAAAGGTTTGATGACAGCAGCTAGTGGAATCTGAGATTGCTTAGCCATGTCTGACGTGCACGGGAAACAGTATGTCGTGCAACGGATGTATCGAGGGCTAGCATTGCCTGAAACATTCAAAAGGACACACAAAATTTCCTTGGAGGCTGGGCGTGGTAGCTCACGCCTGTAACCCCAGCACTCTGGGAGGCCGAGGCGGGTGGATTGTTTGAGCTCAGGAGTTCGAGACCAGCCTGAGCAAGAGCGAGACCCCGTCTCTACTATAAAATAGAAAGAAATTAATTGGACAGCTAAAAATACATACAGAAAAAATTAGCCAGGCATGGTGGCACATGCCTGTAGTCCCAGCTACTTGGGAGGCTGAGGCAGGAGGATTGCTTGAGCCCAGGAGTTTGAGGTTGCTGTGAGCTAGGCTGATGCCACGGCACTCTAGCCCGGGCAACAGAGTGAGACTCTGTCTCAAAAAAAAAAAAAAAAAAAAAAAATTCCTTAAAAAAAATATGCCATAAGATATTTAAATATTTATAAAGGTACTTCTAGATAATGCATTGCCTTATTTTTTTATCTGTAAAACCCTCTTCATGATTTCTTTAAAAAAAATCATAGTATTGTACAATTCTACAATCTATATTCTAGGCGTGCTATAATTTCTTGCAAAATAAAACAGTCCAAATTCTATAGCAAAGATATAAATGTTTCAATTATACTATTTTCTAAAAGCAGAGTCTTCATATAGCCTTAATGTAGCCTTGAGAAGTATTTAAATTCAATAGAAGAAATAAAAGAAAGAGGCACAAAAATATGAAACAACAAACATTTTCAACCACTATCAATACTTCTTCATCCTCTTCTATCTGCTTATGGAAAAGGTAAGCATTTGTACACTATGTCATATTAGTAAGTGACACTTTGTCAAGTATGATTCCATTTGACTACAGTCAAATATTAATACCTATTACAATAATATATGCAATTTATATCAAACCCTTCTGTATGTCACACCTTCTACAAACACATCATACTTACATGAGTGCACATGTGTGCGTACACACACACGGTCACCTCTAATCCTTACGTTGGCTCTGCAGGTCAGCTCTTAGTCTCCACATTTTACTGGGGGTTATGACGAGGTTCAGAGAGGTGAGACAGGCAAAGTTCATGCGGACAGTAAGAAGAGGGGTCTGGATGTCCCAATTAAAGCTCTTTCTACTCCACTGTGCTGCCTGCTGGAGAAGCACAGCTCTGAAGGCAGCACAAGGATGGACTAAAGAGAGAGGGATCCCTGGCTCAAATTTGGCTGGCTCAGCAACTCAGGGATGAGACAAAATGCTTGTTTCTATAATGATGTTATACTTGTAGGATCAAGTACATGACCCATTAAAATGGTATATTTGGAACCTCAGACTTCAGATTTCATCAGGCTGTTTTTTTAACTTGCCATAAATGTTAGGGTAATATACTCTTGGGAAAAGCCAATCTGTACAAAGCTTGGCAAATATATTAAACTGACGGCAAGTATGAGACAGTCAGTAGAGATACAGCTCAGCCTCTCCTCTCCCCAGTTTAAAAGTGGGAAAACAGAACCCAAAATGCTAAAGGATGTGCTGAAAAAAATGTCACTGGAGCTAGAACCAGGTCTGCTGACTTCCCAAGAGTTCAATCCCCTGCTATTCTGCTCATGATGCCCTTCCAAGTTTACAATGTAGTAAATAAATTAAACCAAAGCAGGGTATGAACTAATTTAAACCTATAAATAAAAGCAAGGAATTTTTCTTAAGCAGATATATTGCTCTATACCTCACTGGAAACTCTCTAGACTTCAAAGAGCAGAGAATACAATTCAGTTGACAGTACCTTCTCAGTACTGGAGGGATTAAGATTAATGGGATTGGTTTGTTGTCAGCTATAATGGGGTTTCCCATCAGTAATAGCACTATTGAAGGGTTTCAGTGTATTGACTTGAAAAATGGTGAGAAATTTTAAAACCTGCATCAAAGATACCATTCAAAATAAATACCTTGGTCTTGTATCATACAATCTGTAGTGACGAGTGGCGGCACCTGGCCTCTGGTGTTGGTGGCATAAACTTGTCCCCCTCTGGTGGCTCTATCATTCTCGATCACCTGGATCTGATAAATAAGACATCAAGTGGAAGTTGAAGTAAGTTAAGACTCTTACCAGCATTCAGGTAAAGGAGTATACCCACTCTCCCCCCTCATTCTCCCTCCCACTCATTATTCACATTTGCGAAAACAGGTACTTTCTAAATCCTTTCAGTTCATTTCAGATCAAATTCTCAGTGAGAATCTACCATGTCTTTAGTTCCACCTTTGCTTGCTTTCACAATTGTAGACCAATAGTTTCCAAATTCTATTCTGTAATTTCCTGAGCTCCAAATCTGATCCTTTAGAGAACTTTATTTTTATCTAATTTGATTATTGGGACCATAGGTAAGCATTTTTTCTTAAAAAAAAAAAACTGGTAGAAAAAAATTGAAAACAATTGTTTAAAGGAAATACTTTTTATAAGTAAAAGAAAACTCTAAAAGGCTAAAAATCAGGAAATTCAGAAGAAATGATTTATAATACATGACCTAAGGCAGGAGTGGGAAACCTGTGGCCTTAAGGCCACATATGGCCTTCTAGGTCCTTAAGTTTGGCCTTTTGACTGAATCCTAATTTTACACAACGAATCCTTTTATTTTTATTAATACATTTTTGTTAGTCTTTTATA
>NW_012147864.1:1359682-1377381 GCF_000956105.1 Propithecus coquereli
TCTAACTTCCCCGCCTGACTGGCACCACTACCACACAAAGCTCGTTGGCGAGAGTTTATGGGGGTCAAGTATGCCAGTCTGTTATCAGCTTTTGACAGCAGTGCACTGTGTTTCTGTTTGAAGTGGAATTTGTGAATAGTTGCACAGCTCTACAGTATTTTTTGATTCTGTCTACCTAACATCCCATCATGTCAAAGAAGACAAGAGAACGCTGAAGGAAGAAAACAGATTTTTTAATGAGGATTGGGAATTGCAATATTATCTTGTTTCTGCTAAAGATAAGATAGTTTACTTGCTTTGTGATACTGCAATACAAGAAATTCATTGCTCATCAGCATTATAACATTCATAAGGACCACAAATATTTTAAATTAGAGTGAGAGGTACAAAAGATTGTATTGCAGAAATTAAAAGATGAAAAGCAAAAGCAAAGACAATTCTTTTAAGCAGCGATGAGACCTGGAAATAATGCCACTGAAGCAATTTATAAAGTAGCTTATATAAGCGAGAAAAAAGGGAAGCCATTCAGTGATGCAGAAATTGTGAAAGAACGCATTGCCGAAGTTTGTAGGATGCTTAGACCCTGACAACATTTCAAAGTACAAACAACTGCCTCTTTCAAGGAGAACTGTAACTGATCAGCAGCATGAATTATCCTTCAATTTAACAGAACAACTTCATGCACTACTTCAAAAGGAAAATATGTATTATTCAGTCGCTTTGGATGAATCAACTGATACTACTGACTCGGTGCAGGTTTTATACTTCCTTCAGGTCATAACAGAAGATTTTCTTTGCTATGAAGAGTTACTCACTTCAGGCACTCTAGCAAACAGAACATGGGGAATAGATATCTTCAACAACTTTCCAGATAAATGTCATAAAGTTGGACTTAATTTGGTAAATTTAGTGAGTGTATGTATCAACAGTGCACCTTCCATGACAGGAAAACATGAAGGGTTTATTGAACAGATAAAAAGAGTATTAACAGATCCCAATGCTCTCATTTCTTTTCATTGTATCTTGCATCAGCAAAATCTCTGTGCTTGTTAAGTAGCTTTGCAACAACTTATAAGTACTGTTAACTAAATTCATGCAAATGCAACACAACATCATCAGATGAGGTATTCAATATGCATTTGCCATATCATTCTAAAATGTATTGGCTATTGCTGGGATAGGTCTCAGCCAAAATTTTATCTCTGTGAAAACAGATAGTTAAATTTTATGAAGAACAGAACAGCAATGTGAATTATTGAAAGAAGATTTCTATAGGAATGCAGCATTTCTGTGTGATATCATGTCAAATCAAAATGACTTGAATATTTCTTTGCAAGGTAAAACTAAGCCTATATATGATACATGGCAAAAAATCCAAGCATTTTGAAAAAAGCTATCTTTTTTCAAAACATTTCTTCAAAAGGAAATCTCAGATGAACATTCTTCCTAGTTAGCAAAGGTCACTGGTACGCAAGAGGATATATGCAAATCATATGAAGAATATGGAGCTGTTATAGACCTATTAATTGGAGAACACAATGAAAGGTTCACTGACTTTGAGAATCATGACATCACACTCAAATTAGCATTTCAGCCTCACCTAGTTGACGTCACCAAGGCACCTAAAGAACTACAGATGGAACTGATTGAGCTCTCAGTAGATGACATTTTAAAGTCACTGTTTGATGCTAAGAAAGATCCAATTGAAACATGGAAAAATGCAGTAGAATACGACCTCTCAGCAACAGGCCCAAAAAATGCTTTCTTGCTTTTCAACCACTTATTGCTGTGAATCTACATTCTCCTACCTAACCCGAATCGAGATGCCCTTAAGGTCACAAATGACTGATACCCAACTAGAGGATCGACTGAAACTGCGGACCTCCACGCTGCAACCAAATATTCAAATACTTTCCAACAAAAAGCAGACACAACAGAGTCATTAAAAGAGTAGTTAACTTTAAAATTAACAACTAGTTTTCATTTTTTGGAATTATTAAGTACATAGTAGTTATACTTTTACAAAATAATGTACATTTTTAAGTATATCTAATTGAAGTTTCTGGAATGTGGCCTTATTTGGTTACAGCCAAATTAATGTGGCCTTCCAGCATGAGAAGCTTCCCCACCCCTGACCTAAGGAAACCTTAACTTTTCTCCTCAAATCCCTCCTGATCTCCAGCTTGCCTTTCACGTCTCCCTGCTGCATCCTGCTCCTGGAGCTGTACAACACAAAGAGCGCAAAGCATGCCCACGTGCCTTGTGCCTATGGCAGAGAAATCAACAGGGGCAAAAGTCTCTACGTTTTGTCAACTCACTGTCGAAGAATATATGAGATAAAAAATTGTCTTTCTCTTTTAACTGTCTGGGGATGAAAATTATGAACAAAATTTAGTAGTATAGAGTTAAAAAGAAAACAGGAAGGAATCCTAATAATTATCTTCCTCTTTATCTTCTCCCTTCCCTCATCTCTTTCTTCATAGGAGAAAGAGACATGGAAGGAGAAAAAGCGGGAAAGGTAAGAAGAGGGGGAAAAATGGAGAAACAGGAAAAATGTCCAGACTGGAATAAGGAACTTTGAAGGATATACGGTGTGTCATACTCCTAAAGAAACCATTAATAATATGAAAACTGTCTTCCACCAATCTTTGAAATGGTACTTTCTCTATTCTTCACTCCCATCCCATCCTGGCCTCAGGTGGCACTGACGCCACTGGTTTCATGGAATGTTGGTGACAGAGTTATCCTGCCTTTAAATCTACACATCTGCTTTCCTAATTTCATAGGATTCGAATTATTGTTAAATTAAGATACAAAACGTGTTTCTAACATAACTACGATCAGACACAGATGAGACTAACAGCTACCATGGGCAGAGAGGAGAAGCAAACAGAGAAATCAAAACACTATAATTATACTCTATATTTTGACCATAGAGTTAATTGGGTTCATTCAAATATTTTTTTTTATTTTTTGTAGAGATGAGGTCTTGCTATGTTGCCCAGATTGGTCTTGAAATCTTGGCCTCAAGCGATCCTCCCCACTCAGTCTCCTGAGTAGCTGGGATTACAGGCATGAGCCAGCACGGCCAGCTTAGTTTTTATATTACCAACATTTATTGCAATCATTTCAACCAACAAAAAATCAAATATGAAAGCAAGGTAAAAACCATGAGAATATATTAGTGTGCCTAATATACTGAACCTATATATTGAACATAATCTTCTATATTCCCCCAAAATTGATTTTTAGATTATCCCTTTATAATTTACAAAGCCCTATCCCCAAAGAAACAATATTATAAGTAGTAATCACATTTCTAAATCCATGTCTTGCCTAGAATACTACAAAGAGTAGTAAATATTATAGAAGTTTTAATAATTGTTAAAATGTACTATAGCTTTTTTTTTATTTACCTCAAATGCATGTTTTTGAAAAACAGGCTTAGAGATAAAAAATAAGCTTCAATAGAGGTTTTGACTGTGATGCAGTACTTAAAAAGTTTAGATTTAATGACAGTAATTATTGATAATGCCAAAGCTACCTCGAAAAGTATAGATCTCTTTTTTCTTCGGAAGATGTGCCACTAGAATTATATTCACACTTATCTGCTATGAATGGAGCATTCTGGGTTCATAAAATAAATCAGAAAAGAGACAAAAAGGAAAGCCATTCTCTTGAGATATATGAGCAAGAAGAATATGGGATAAAAAAGATGTGTGTGTCATATAAGGCAAGTTGCTTAAAGCAATTATTTGAATTTTGAAGAGAGTAAATGGAATAGGAAGCACCCAATTACTGAATAATCCCCTCATGGATGCAGAAAGGGAGTGAGGAAGAATTCCGATGATGACACCAATTTCCTCACTTTCCAAAAAGTGGCTAAAACCACCATCCAAAAAGGTTGCAATAAGCATCTAGTTCAAGATTGGAATATAGCAGGAGATCAATAAACATGATTTTACACCTTTCTTTCCAGAAGGAAGAAATTTGTTTAGTTAGCAAAAGCATGTTACTTTGGTAATAGGAACATAAACAGGCTTCATCTGGCATCACTATTTCATTACTTTTAAGATAAAAATAAATACTGGATTGATTTGTACATATGTATTTTAAGGGTCCTAGATGAATCACAGCATCTACTGCTTATTGCTTTTGTTGTTCATTCATTCATTTACTCAACAAATATGCAAATACATACAATGTACTAGGCCCTTTTCTAGGTGTTAGAAACACAGCAATTAACAAAAGCAAATCCTTGTCTTCATGGAGCTGACACTACAGGCCGTTGTCTCACGGAGATCCCTACCATGCCTGCCCCATACATACACATTAATGTAGAGGAAGGAAGCCCTCTCCTGTGTGATGAGCATCTCCTAACTTTTATGATTAAGGACAAGATAAACACTAACACATGGAAGAGTTTCTAAGAACAATGAATGGAAAATGCTCCTTTGTGAGGGAGCCTATGGGAGTGGGAAGAGCACTTACTGGGCTAGGGATAGAGTCAGGATCCAGCTTCTTCTGGGGCGGAGGTAGGCCGGCCATTTGCGCAGGACCTGCAGGGAAGCCTCCTGGGTAGGAAAGCTGCGCGCCTGCCATCTGGGGGCCAGAGCTGGCTGCTCGGGAAAAGTTTAGAAAGAAATGGCTATAGTTCCAAGTCCCATGTGTAAGACTCATTGACAATATTATGCTGTTCAGTCAAGAACACTGTATTTTTCATCTTATTAATTAAGACAGGAGTCAAGTGTGAATGTCTTCAGTTTCCCAGTTCTTTGCTCTTGCCACACTATTGAAAAACTATCCCATCCCTTAAAAATAAGTGATCGGTACTAGTAACACAAGAGCAAAGTTGATTCCAGTTAAGGGTTCCCCTAGGTAACCCCAGGCCATCCTCTGCACCTGCCTGCCTTACCCTGCTGCGGAGGGTATCCAGTGCCCAGGCCCTGGCCGGGAAGAGGCGGGGGCTGGTACTGTGCACTCGGAGGAGCAGGCCCAGGGAGCCCATCCTGTCTGTACGTCGGCGGCGGCAAGCCCGAGGCACCAGGGCCGTTTAGCGTGGTGGGTGGTGGTGGGAGAACCTGAGATCCAGGCTGCAGAACAGATGGCTGTGGAGGTCGTGGAGGGCTCTGGAACGCTGAGGCTGACAGAGGAGGGCCAGGGGGCCCCTGGCTGGGAGGAGCCATGCCAGGCTGGGAGGAACCTGTGTGAGAAAGAAGATCAGCCCACCTAAGCGCCAAAACTGCTCAGCTCTCTGACTTCTACAAGGTACGCGACAGAGACGCCTGTTTTCCTGACAAAGTAAGAAGGCACCCTTATACATTTTTTGGTTTTTTAACCACAAATTGAAATCTTCATTTGGAAAGTGATACAAATGGTATTTGGGGCATTTTATACAATCAGAAAATTTTAAAAGGGTAAAAGCAACATTCATAATTTTAGTGAAAAAATTAATAAGATAAATTTTAACTCAGTTGCATTAACTTTACATGAGATGTGCATTCAGTAAGGCATCTGTATCTGGTACAAAATATAGAAAATCATATAGAAAAAAATTTTATTACATAACAAGCATCACTCAGGTAACTTGCACATTCAGTAAATTATCTGCATCCTGTGCTTGACTTGATCAGATTTAGGAACCAGGTGGAAATAACCCAAGGGAGGGGATGGGCCAGCACGTTTCCAACCACACGGAAACAACCGTAAAACCAGGTTTACGTTTTCCGTTCTCTGATTATATGAAATTGAGTTGCTTCTTCAGAGACTTTATCCATTTTGAAATTAGTGAAAGATAGAGAATATTCTGAGGGGTTTTTAGTGATACTTCTAGAAAACCAATTTTAAGTAATATGGAAACATTCTTCATCAAGATAAACAGCTGACTATGCTGTCATCACAGCGGCGATTTCTGCGACTCCAGAGTAGACAGCATCTCTACTGACGTAAATCTCGGTAGCTCTTTCCTCTCTGACTTTCTGCATCACAACATCCCAGCTTCCATTCTTCCCACTATCGAAACCCAGAATTAAAATGCACTCTGAAACAATCACTATTTTATTTCTGGTTGTGGGGCCCCATAATAAACAATACAAGGTTAAAATACCCTCATATTTCTTAAAATAATTTCACCGTTCTAGTGTCTATTTGTGAAGTAAGCATTCTTTTGTTTTTTATTGTTCTAGCATTGAATGTAAGGTATTCTGAGGGTCTGTTAATTATGTTGAAATAAATGGCAGCATGGTCAGAAAAAAATTAATTACAACCATTCATAATATAGATGCTTTATACAGAAATGTCCAAATACGAATTCAATATGGTATGCCATAGTTACATCTATTTTAAACATGAAGAAAACACTTCTCATTAAACATAACCATGACCCAAGGCAGCCAGTGGGCACTAACAAAGCTGTTACCGTAGCTGTTGATCTGCAGAGCGCTGAGCTGACTGCCCAGTTGGCTGACGGGCGAAGCGGACGCTGGCCCTGGGTAGGACGGCTGTGCAGAGGGCTGGTATGGCGCGTAAGAGGATGTCATACTGTTGACAGGCGGAGGGCCTGGAAATCTGAGAGGGATAAAAAGGGTTTTAAACAATATCATAGAGTCTCATAAGCAAATAACACACAACAAATGTCAGTAACTTTACCACACTTTACTTTTAACTTACTGTA
The DNA here is from genome assembly GCF_000956105.1 of Propithecus coquereli. NCBI lineage: Eukaryota > Metazoa > Chordata > Mammalia > Primates > Indriidae > Propithecus > Propithecus coquereli. The sequence goes on from NW_012147864.1 coordinate 1,366,356, forward strand.
TGTTTATTTTTCCTTATTTTGCATTAAACAATAACCACCATCTGAACACAGTTCCTATCATGTTAATCTGTGCCTTAGAGTCACACTAAGGATTCTTATCAATTTTAAATTTTAAATAAAATTAAATTTTCCCAATGGTATATTTTGATTTCAACTTCTCCATCTTTAAACTAGAAACTCTTTCCCTAGTGGCCCATGTCTTGCCTTCTGTCCCTGACTGCCACGTGAGAGGTCAGAAGCAGGGCCCGAGGGAGGCCCGTGGCTTGCCTACGGTTCCACAACCTACTGTGACAACACTGGGACCAGGCTTTGCCCAGGTCTTAAGCGAGTGCACTTTTCAAAACATCACACTAATTTCGTCTTGTCGTTTTTCTGCATATGTCTTGGTTTGAATAATTATTATAAATAAACCTTAAAATTAACCTTCAATCCATTACTTTGCATGATATTAAGTACAATCCCAGAATAATGCTATCTCACACTTTGTGTTGAATAGATGAATGATGAAAATGCTCTTTCCATGCAACGCACAAGTACAAGGTATCCTATCCTATAGGAGATAATTGATTATAAACGATTATAAAGTTATAATGAAAGATGTGGTAACCCAAAAGTATTGCTAAGCAAAATTGTCAAATTCTTCTCCTAAAGAAAATTTTTAAAAGACCAACACAGATTAAGTATCTTTTGATTTAAATATTTTTTGGAAAAAAAATTTGAATAAAGATAGAAAATATAAAAGTTTACTTTTTTGTAGATATGTAGCAGGGTCACAATAATAAATTTCTTGATGCATAATAGATGCACATAGTTTCAGGGTACATGTGATAATTTAATACATTCACATAATTTATAAAGATCAAATCAGTGGACTTGGGACATCCACCACCTTAAATATTTGTCTTTTCTTTATGCTAGAACCATCTGAATTACTCTCTTCTAGCTATTTTGAAACATACGATAGAGTACTGTAAACTATAGTCACCCTACTGATCTAACACTAGGTCTTCTTTCTTCCATCAAACCATATATTCGTACCCGTTAATCAAAGTTAACTTTTCACAGTAAAAGTTTTCTTTATATCTCTAATTAATTAATGACAGTGATGAAACACAGGGCAAAGTATAACTGTAGTCTTGCTTAACACATTTAAAATATGTTGTGGTTACTGAAAAATGATTCCAAGAATTGTCTTAAAGAACTATTTTGTAAATCCATTTCTATTCTTTTTGTAAAGAAATAATGCTTTTTTGTCTTTTTTTAAAACTCAGTCATGGGGGATGGATACTATTATGCCCAGGCAGAATGTACACATTCTATGAGAATATGTGAGTGGACGCAGTGAGGTTTGGTTCCAGACCTTAGATCTGGTAAGTAGGAACTGAGGAAACAGCAGTTAACATGGAGAAAAAAAGTCCCCCCATTTTCAAAGATGTGTCACAAATGTTAATATTTTGGGGATTTTTGTTTTGTGTTTTGAGACAGGGTCTTTCTCTGTCACCCAGGCTAGAGTGCAGTGGCATCATCACAGTTCACAGCAACCTCAAAGTCCTGGGCTCAAGCGATCCTCCTGCCTCAGCCTCCCCACTAGCTGTGACTACCGGCGCATGCTACCAGGCATAGCTAATTTTTCTATTTTTAGTAGAGATGCGGTCTTACTCTACTTACTCTACTCACAGGCTGATCAGGCTGATCTCAAACTCCTGGCCTCAACAATATTTTTAAAACATAAAATTCTATGAATAATTTTTTACATAAAAAATACAGGTAGGACAAAATATAATTCAAATAGGAGTTATGACACAAGCAGCCTCAAGTACTATTTTGACTTACAGAATGAGAGAAAGTATAATCACCAGCTACTATGCTTTCAATCCATAAATGCCTACTTATCATTCAGTGTTTATTGTGTGTCCTGGGAGTGAGCCTTCAGAAATTCAAATAAATAATTTCTTCCTGACCAACTTAAAAATGGTAAGTCTTAAACAGATTTGGTTTTTAAAAGCAATATTATGAATGTAAAAATAAAAATATTATTAAATGCCTAACAAAAATCTTCACATAGCAGAATATTTAAAACATACAAATTGGTTTAACAGTTTTCAATTTCATTACTTTACTAAATTAGTCTATCCAAAGTCACACATCATGTGGGTATCAAAATTTAGGTGAGAATCCTGCTCCTCCCATCCCGAGCGTAGAGACCCAGCGTGTGACCACAGGCACACCTCTTCTCCGTAGCTCTCAGCTTTCAAATTGTACAAAAGAGCAGGTGAAACAGAATGATCCCTTTCTCTGCTATAAATGTAATGTGGTTAAAATTAAGAACCATACAGAGTTAAACATTTCTCATGGTAATTACCTTCATTTAACATGTTTCTGGACTGAGAAACATTCAATTATATATTTTAACTTGTTTTATTGAATGTCAGAACAGGGCAGATTCGCCATCAAAAAGAAATCAAATGAATCACTATCAGATGATTAATAAAACATGAAAATTTAGCCTCAACTTAACCCCAATCCTCTGCAGAGTTGACACAGTTGTCTGTGGCCTGTTCAAGTTTAAAAACTCCCTACTTTCAAGTTTGCGACAAATTACATAAGAAATGAGATACAAGCAAAGTTTATGTATGTAGAGATAAGGTGCCAAATTTTCCAAGATTTGATTGAAACAAAATGTAGATTTTAAATACTCAGCCCACAGAGTACAGAAAATAAAAGCTCTGCCAAATCTTACCATTGTTTTTCACACTAAAAAAAATTTAAAGAAAAAACAGCTATTTCTCTTATTTTTATTGCTCCCTCCTTTTTCATTGAAATGAATTTCTTGGTAGATTCACATGCATCAGCTTCAACTTGGGAAGCCAAGTCCCCTGTTCCCTCCAATTCACAATTTCCTGGTCAAAATAGACCACTTACAATTGACTAATTGACTTTTTCCCTTATAATTAAAAAATGGATTTTTAGGTTATGGATTTTATTTAATAGATTAATCCCACCCAGCCGTAACCCCACGTAGATAATGTAACAGATTAGTCAGCCTTCCTCCCACAGGTATGGAAGGGAAATATTGGCAGTGGAGCATATATAACAGAGGGAATAGCCTGAAAAAATGGTAAAAATATTTTCTGTCTCTTTAACACATCTTCCAGTCCTTTTTGAGAACTAACACCTGCATCCCTGCCTCAGGCCAGTGTTTGGGAGGGGCAGGGTAAGTCTTTTGTTCTTTATGCTATAGGAGATGGCCCAGCCCTAACTTGGCAGAGAGAGGTCCTGGACAGTGGTCACAGAATTGTCTTCAGAGGCTATGGGAATCAGGATCATTAACTATAGTTAAATAGCAACTGCCTGAAGCTGAGAACCCACCCTTTAAAAGCTCTGCATTTCTGCTTATTATTAGGACTATGGGATTTCAGACAGGAGTCTCCAATCTCCTCCTTTGCCAGCAAAGTAATAAACTCCTCTTTCCTGCTCCTCAAACCACTTGTCCTCATTCTTCTGATGCGGCCTTGGGGGCAAGTGCTGAGCTTTCGGTAAACAATAACTCCAGTACTACTTACAAGTTTAAGATATTTATTCTTCCTCAGCCAAGATCAAAAGAACAAAGGAAAATTTTATGAAACATCATATTCAAAATAATATTTTTTAAATAAAATTTTTTTTACATTTTATACTTTTTTACATTTTAAATTCAAATCAACATAGTGACTGAATTATATCTTATTTTTATTTGATAGTTTAATATGATAAAAATTAAGGGATTTCTTCGATTGATCTTTTAAGTAAGAATGATGGAGATGAAATGCTAGAATCCACAAAAAAGGGCATACACCAGCTATGCTCTTTTGACAGTCTCATGCATCAGACTGGTGTGATTCACCTGTGCGATCGCTGCATACTCTGCCCTTGAATTGCACCAGACACACAGAAATGTGTCTCATGAGGGCAAGGTAGCACGGTAACCATGGAGGCTTAGCCTGAAACACTACACTTTTCCCTGACTTTTCCTTTTTAGCTCCAATTCCAACCTTCAATTCAGTATCCAATTTGTAGCAAGCTTCCCCAGGAATAATAATAAAAGGAGATTGAGTTGTCATGAGTAACCAGATTGAGTTCTATGGAAGGACAAGCTACAGACAGCAGACTTTGCATATTCAGTGGAAATAGTACTGGTAGCCACGAACCTGTGTAGAGTCCTTCGTGGGTACTCTGCATACATTAGTCATCAAAACCCTCACAACCACATATTATTGTTACAGTTGTCATGAGCAAACCAAGACACATAGAGGTTAAGTAACTTGTCCATCTAGTGTCTGCCTGGGCCAAGATTAACAAACACGTCCTGTCTCGAGGGTCTATGCCCTTCCTGAGCCAGACGCTGTGCTGAGCTCACAACCACACAGTCCGGGTCTGCTTGAAGGCAAAGCCCATGATTTACTTACTCCTAAGCAATTTGATTCAAGCGAAACCAAGGTCAATAAACCAAAAAGATCAATCCAATCCAGGCTAATACCAGTGACCCAAACCTTTTCTAAACTTTAAGCCAGCTGTTCAATCTTTGCATTTCTTTGTAAAAACATTGCAATGCCTGGAAGTTCACAACGATGAATTTTTCCGTATCTTCCCCCCTTTACTTCTGGACTGAGAATTCTTTCTTCTTCTCATTTTACAAGTGAGGAAACTAAGGCCTGGTGAGGCCAAGGAACTTCACCAGCAACCACAGCTAGTTAACTGCCTTCACCAGAAGAGGCTTCCTGGTGCTAGTCTTTGGGCTCCCTCTCCAGCCCTTCCTAGCTTCGCTCTTTTGAGACTGAGGGCAGCGGGGTCAGGTCTTGACAAGGCCTTTGACTTCCTGCTCTGAGCTCAAACCACAATCACACTTAGACCAAATTAGACTCATCCTCTGTTTCCTGCTTTAACCTTCCACTGCATCCCACAGCTCTCACTTCAGTGGCAAATGTTATCAGGACAAACGAAAGCCAGCAAGTATCAAACTCACAAATGCCAGATAAGAGAATTAACCTGATGATTTAAAAAATCCCAGAGGGAGTTTTCCTACTATGGAGGAGGACAGGCTTCTTAAAAGGCAATGACTAAATGCTTCACCACTAGCAGGGTCCAGATTTACATTTAGGGGTTATGTCCCCGCCCCTAGCCACCCGGGAAAGGAACCTGAGAAATTAAGTCTCTAGGTAATCCTTGGAGAAGCTCCAAGGTAAACACTGCCTAGAGCTTGGCACTGTGGCTCTGGGCAGCAACACCTGGCAGGACAAGCAATGACGGGGTTTCTAACAGGGAAGGTGTGACGCTGGCTCCCTGCCCAGGGAACAGTGCCTAGTGGGTCGCAGGCTCTAAATATTTCATATATTTCATAGCCTGGCTTCTCCAGGCCTGCTTCCAATTTTTCCCTTCCTCAATTTACTGCAAACACAAACACAAGATCTGTTTGCGTGTTGTTTTACTACAGCTCTTCCTTTTCAGAGTCCTTCACTGGCATCACTGTGCCTTTCACATCAAACTCTCAGACTTCACCATTGGCCACAAACTGATTTAATTTAAAATATTTATTAAGCACCTATTGGCACTAAGCTCAGTTCTATTAAGGATCCAAGAAAATAGGGTAATTCAAAATTTTATTGAGGAATAAAGCCCATAGGCATCTGAAGGAATTAGACATTAATAGAAAATTCTAAAATAAACTGAATATAACTCAAAACTAAAAGGTGTGGTATTGACACAAGTAATTTCTGATCTATGTTTAAATATCTACTAATGTTTTTTCCCCTCCTAACATTTTTTTAAATGCTTTGTTCCCTAGGGCAGTTTTTCAATAGATCTTTTCAAGAATGTAGATGTTATCAAGAGGTCAAACTTTCAACCTATAAACATGCAAGTTTAACAGGTATTTCTGAGACTGTTTGAGTAGAATATACAAATGAAGGCTCGAATCTACCCAGCTTACCTTTGGGGAGGATGACCTGAGGCATGAGCTCCATTCTGGCCAAACTGATGGGGTCCAGACGGTGGAGGGCCCGGAGGCAGCATCGCCCCAGGGGCAGCAGCCCCCAAAGGCCCTGCTGGCTTCATCACACCTGCAAGGGAGGGGCATGAATTTAGAAGTGTATCAAAGTATGAAGAGAGATGACATGAAGACATCAGGTTAAAAATAAAAACAAGGTGGGAGAAGAGGGAAACAAATGGGCTAGGACAAGATCTCCTCCAGGCTTGCTTTAACCCTTGCCTTCAGACCTGTCACTGCCAGGCTCCGGCAGAGGTATTTGACTGTCACAATGATAAAAGAGCAGAAAAGCAAGGAATCATTTTAACACTAAACTACTAAAACAAAAATAATCTTTGCATGTGATCAAGGCACCTTGATAGAGCATACTACCACACAAAGAATACTAGAAAACACAATGAAAAATGTTGGATGTCAGAAACTAAATCCGGAACAAACAGTAAGAGGTATGGCAAAGCATTCCAGAATTTAAAAAAAAAAAAAAGACTACTGAAAACACCTCTGAGTGACAGCATGAGGAAGCAAACAGAGAGTAGGATCTGTTTTTCTAAAAATCCTGAGCACATCCTTTGCTTAATAACTTTCCCAGAGTCCTAAATAGTTGGGTGATAGCAGTCGGGGGGCTGCTCAAGCCATCACACCCACTTGGACAAAAGATGGGATCACATGCCATTAATGACCATTTTCATTTATAAGCTCTTCTCAGAGATCCTTAAAGGTTTCTCTTTGGAACTGTCTTCAAACATTTTTCTCTTTTCTTCTAGAGAAATTGCGGTAGGAAAATGCCTGGGCTTGGGTAAGCAGTTCCAGGTCCACATGGCCACTTCCTAGTAGCTGTGTGGCCCTGGGCAGGCAGCTTATCTTCGAGGACCTCAGTATTCTCTGGGCAAAATGAAAAGCTTAGACTACATTACCTGTGAGACTTCTTCTAGCGTCTTAGAAGAAAAAGAGAAGTACAATTCTTCTATTTGCTCTTTCTACTTCCACCCTGCTTGTTTGTGGCCCAGCCTATTCAATTTACTTTTGACCCCACCCTCTTCTCTGGCAAGGTCACTGAGGACCTCCTAGCTGCCTGCCATGCACCCGTGCACAGGACCACATGAGGGTACTCCATGCCAACACCTCCTTTCTCCTGTTATCTCCCTCCAGAGAGTTTATTCCCTCAGACAGAAAGGGACTGACTGGACGACCTGCAGTCACCCAGGAAGAGTTTCTCATATTGTCATCAGAATACCTTCGAGAGGGCACTTTCAGATGTCTGGGTAATCTAGAATGACAGTAATCAGTGAAAGGCCAGTTTTCATGAATAATAGTCTTGAAACTTTTCAAAGGTTTCTTCTCTTAAAACAGGGTTCCTTAAACTGAGGAAAATTTTTACATTAATTCTAAAGTCATAATTTTATTTAACAATTTTCATTTACTACCATTTCCAACATATCTTATTCTTATAGAATTACATTTTTACATAAAGTTCTAAACCCCAACTGGGGGTGGTGGCATGCGTCTGTAATGCCATCTACTCGGGAGGCCAAGGTGTAAGATCACTCTAGCCCAGAGTTAGAGTCCAGCCTGGGCAACATCGCAAGACTCCTTCTCTAAACAATAAAAAAGGTTTTAAACCTCAAACTCAGCAACGTTAGAAAAACATGAGACTTGCAGTCACAGATCTGGGTTTGAATTCCTTCCCTACCATTTAACAGCTGTGACTCTGACAAGATACTTTTTATTTTTCAACTTGTAATACCATGTCATGGCAAAAATATCCCCTATCTCCAAGAATTGCTCTGAGAATGAAATGAGGCAATGGATATGACAGCATCCAGAACAATTATTTCCTTTCCCCTGGCCATAGCCCCTGCTCTGCTTTTTTCAAGCATTTTTATCCTAACTCTCTCTCTGTCTCTCTCTTTCTCTCTGTCTCTCTCTCTCTCTCTGTGTCTCTCTCTCTCTCTCTCTCTCTCTCTCTATATATATATATATATATACGCACACATATATATACATACACACACATACACATAAGCATATATGTGTATACATTTATACACACATACTGTAACTACATGCACACTTGTATTTTCATTTTTAAAACATAATTTTGGACAAACGTAGAAAATCCACAACAGTAGCACTAAAATATTTTCAGGTTAATTCCATGCACTATAAGAAACAGAAAAATATTCTTTTTTTAAAATAAATAGGTTAATAGCAATTTTCATCAACAATCCCCATATGTCCGGAGAATCAAAAAACAGTTCCAATACACCCAAGCAGAACTGTTATACACCAATCTTACTAAAATGTACTCTCCCTTTTATTTTGGGGAATCAACTCTATAAGAATGATTCAAACTCCTTATTCAACATCCATTCAACATGGCTTTAAGGCATTTAGGGAAGAGACAACCATGTAAACAAACCATTACATGCCACGTAGTGAGTGCTCTACTACACAGAGGGACTCTGCAAGAGTCACAGAGGAGGGGACTGCTGGAGCTGAATCTCTAAGACAAGCAGGAGTTTTCTTAGTATAGAGGACAGGAGGGACGCCAGTCAGAAGGCAAAGCTCGAGCCAGATGCGAGAGAGGAGAGCATGACCAGGAACTGGGAAAAGGCTCAGTGTGGAGAGACTGTGGAGGGAAGTGGCCGAAGCAGAGGTTATCCAGGTTTGTTGTGGTCAGACTGCAAAGTCCTGTGTGTCATTTGGACTCCATTCCTGGGGCAAAGAGAAGCCAGTATCGTTGATATCTGCAAAGTCATAGCCTTCCCCAGCCACGTTATTAGCATTTTCAAAAGTGATCAGACACAAAGAAAATTAAGTTCTTTATATAAATGGAATAGTATGAGAATTTTAATAATAAACACCACACAGTGAGAATGAACTAACTGTGCTTAAGCCAAAGGAAAAATACCTAAGATCACAAATTGGTCCTGAATACAGTGGCAGATATTACAGACTAGTTAAGTCAATGGCAGTTCCAATCCCTCTCTGGCTTCCTTTCTGTATGGCCCTGGACTGGAAAGGTGGAAACTTCATTTCCCAGACTCCCTGACCGTTTGGGTTGCCATGTGCTCTGAATTCAGCAAAGCAACACACCTCTGGGAGCCTCTGGCCAGCATGGTGGCAGAGATGGTTCTTCCGGGTGGAAAAGCGATGACTTCTGACTAGAAAGGGCCTGTGTGGGGCTGTGCATCTTCATGGACCACACAGGCCTGAATCTGGTTCTCTGCCTTCTCTAGTACCAGCTTTGCTTCCTGGTCCCCTTTAACAAATCCCTTTCCACTGGAGGGGATCGTTTCAGCAGAGGAGCCCTTATCAAAACCACATCACAGAAAAGTATTCCTTAAATTTGGTCCTGGCTCTGACAACGAAAATCAAAATTAAAAACCACATGGGGGTGGTCAGAGGGGTGGGAGAAGTTTACCTAAAATGAACAAAGATAAGCCCCTATTACATGGACAGAATCGTAACGGCTGTGGTTCCTGGAGCACTGTGCTGGGTGGCGTACTCACATAAGACTTATTTGGAGCATTATCAACACATGCATTAATTTGTTTAATGCATTTCCCACTAGAGAAGCATGTCCTTATAAGGACTGAGGTTAGGTTTATTTTATTTGTTGTTATATCACCACAACTATTTTGCTCATTCACTAAATCTGTTAAATAAGTTACTACATAGTGGCAGAATTACAAAAACATAATGAATAGGCATAAATGGAGATATGGTATGGGAGAAATACAAGGCAAGAGTTGGCACTGGCCAGTTCCAGGACATTAATACTTCTTGACACTCAGGATTGACTAGCAATCCTCAACCAGGGGTGATTTTGCCCCTAAAAAGAGGTTTGGCAGTGTCTGGGACATTTTGGTTGCCACGACTCCCAGAAGGTAGGGGAGGTACTACTGGCATCTGGTGGGTAGAGGCCAAGGATGCTCATAAATATCCTACAATGCCCAGGACAGCACCCTCACCCCCACACGCGACAAAGAATTAGTTGGCCCCAAATGTCAACAGTGCCGAGGCTGAGGAACCCTGCTCCAGAGAGCAGTATGCCTAGCCCTAATTCCTTCTCCACTTTCTAATGTGCTGTGTAGCTCTTTCTAAAATGCATGTTGCATCATGATCCTTCAGTGGCACCCTACTGCCCTTACAATAAAGTCTAAATTCCTTAAGATGGTCCCACTTTCCACTCTAATAGCATCTTTCACTGCTCACACGCCACACCCCAGCCACGGTGAATGTCTTTGCGGGTCATCAAAAGTGCCACCTCTACAACCCCAACAAATTGCCTCCCTGCCTGGCAACTCATACTCATCTTTCAGGTCATTTCCCTTCAGAAAGATTCCCTTCCCTGCTAAGTCTTGGTTAGGTGCCCCCGCCACCCCCTCCACTTCCTTTATGACAGCACCACTGCATTGTAATTGTTAATTTGTTTAATGCATTTCCCACTACAGAAGCATGTCCTTATAAGGACTGAGGTTAGGTTTATTTTATTTGTTGTTATATCACAACTATTTTGCTCACTCACTAAATCTGTTAAGTAAGTTACTACATAGTGGCAGAATTACAAAAACACAATGAATAGGTATAAATGGAGATATGGTATGGGAGAAATACAAAGCAAGAGTTGGCACTGGTCAGATCTATGGTGGAACAGATATTATTAATAATACTTCGAGGAACTATAACTAGGTAGCCTGTATCTGTTAGAAAACTAACAAGAGGATCACCAAAAGACTAGACAAGACGATGCATAGTGACTAAAAATTAAGGTGTCTAAGGTTATTCAGCACAGAGAAATAGAGGCTGGAGTAATTTGGTGAAAACTTTAAATAATTAAACAAAAACAACATAATTTACAGAAAGGTATTTTACACAGAATAGAATAGCCTGATTATCCATCTGAGATAAAGAAGAAAAAAGAGGCTTAAATTAAAGCATGAAGGATTTAATCCAACAAATTCTGCTTTTTAAAATATTGGTAAATACCAGAGTGTTTTG
>NW_012147864.1:1378531-1414687 GCF_000956105.1 Propithecus coquereli
AGCCTTTATAAAATGTTTCCTTGGGAAACCTTTATAAAACCTTTATAAAAGAAAAATCCATAATAGATTTGCTTGCTATAAAAAATCCCACTGGCTCAAGAGTTGATAGCTTAGAAGAAGGCAGTATTGGAGAGAGAGATAAGGGTTCAGAGGCCATGTTAGTAATCCAGGTAAGAGATGGACAGATTGCACAGAAAGAGTGAAAGGAAGACGGAAAAGAGGAGGCAGGTGGGGAAGATGCCTCCGATTACTCCAAAAGGATTTGGGAGACCAATTGCGTTGGAGGAGGTAAAAGGGAGAGTTTTTTTTAAAAAAAATAGTGAAAGTTTCTGGTGTGGATCACTAAATAAATGATGCTGCTGAGTGAGTAGTAAATGCCAGAAAAAACAGGCTTCTATGAAAGAATACTGAACTGTTTTGGATGTGATGAGTTTGATGTGCTGAGTAAACAGCAGGGCCACTGGAAATGTGGGTCTGGAGCTTGGGAGAGACATCTGGGCTAGAAGAAGAGATCTGAAAGACAAGCACTCCAGGTGTAACGATACAGCTTAAAAAAAAATCTATAGCTGCAGTCCCCAACTCCCAGGCTGTGCCCAGTACTGGCATGTGGCCTGTTAGGAACCAGGTCATGCATCACCACCTGAGCTCCACGCCCCCACCTGTGGAAAACTGTGTTCTGTGAAACTTAGGAACCAGGCCGCACAGTAGGAGGTGAGCAGAGGGCAAGCTGGCGTAGCTTCATCTGTGTTTATAGCAGCACCCTATCGCTCGCATCACCGCCTGAGCTCCGCCTCCCCTGCCCTGCCCCCGCTTCCATGAAAAAATCGTCTGACATGAAACCTGTTCCTGGTGCCAAAAAAGGGACCACTGATCTATAAAGTGAGAGAAGAGGGGTGAAGATAGAACATACACGGAGAAGCAGAAACATCAGGATCATGTAGAAGAAGGAGGGCTCCTTCAAAAAGAGATGTCCAGAAAGCAACCAAGAAAAACAATAAAAGGATAATGTCATTGATACCAAAGAAGCAGGGAGTTTTGCAAAAATGATAGCAGTAAATAATGTTATTAATAAATACAAAAGAGGACAAACAGGACAATGTCTGCTTCATTTAGAAATAGGAGGCCACTGGCAACCCTAGTACAAGAAGTGAAGGGAGGATGGGGGGCCCACGATGGAGTGGGAACTACACTGAGCTGCAGAGGGACGGAGAGGCAAAGGCAGATTGTCACAACTACTCCAAAAGGACGTGGGAGACCAAATGCGTTGGGAGGCGTAAAAGAGAACTTTCTCAAGAAGATGGCTGTGACAAGAGGAAGGAAGAGTGAATACTACCCAGTGTGGCACTTGGGTTGTGGGAGAGTTTGTCGTTTGCCTTCCTGGCTCCACCACATGCCAGTCCTGTGACCTTGGAAAAGTCATATTATACCAGACATTCAGCTTTCTTAGTTGCAAAGAGCACTAATAATCTACTGCACAGCACTGTATAAGGATTAACTAAAACAATACATGTAAAGCTTTTAGGACCAGATTTTGATACATGGTAAGCACAAAAAAAAAAAAAAAAGAGTAATTTATAATTATCATAAATGCTGAGGAGGAATGAACTACCAGATAGAGAGGAACTAGAGAAAGATGGGTCAATCGTTCCTACAGGATCCAAAAAGGCAAGATTATAAATGTTACGGGGAGGATCGATCCTGAACAAGAGGAGGGATGCCTCATCTGGAGGTCTTTAAAAACTGGGGGAAGATTAAGTCATAAGGGTGACTTTACACAGGAAATTCACAACCTCAGCGCATCCTCTGCAGCACAATGTGTGTGGCTGCTGACATCAAGCCTCCCTACAGGGCTTTCCCCTCCTCCCCGACTCTGCACTCTACCAGTACCTGCTGTCCAGCACAGCCTGGACCCCAGATATCTGAGCCGGTCCTAGGGATCCCTGAGAGTTACTCATTGATTGATATATGGCCCATTTCCACAATGGATTATCATTACATATAATGATATATAATTGATCTAGGACGAATTCTCCCCATAATATTTACCATTTTGCCTTTTTGGACCCTATGGAAACAGTTAACTCATCTTTCTCCAGTTTCTCTCAATATATCCAGTGGTTTATTCCTCTTTAGCATTTACATAGAATGATATATCTATTGTGTGGATTTGAGTGGAATTCTTGGCATTTTCTCAGAAGCCTAGGAACTGCCTTATCCAAATATTTGGGACCATGAGACCTAAAACAAGCTATTATTAATATCAGCCTCACCTGTCTCCTGAAGGTTGCTTGGTCCCCCAGAGCAGCTCTTTGGCAAAGGGAGATAGCCTCATGGTATTGGCTGCCATCAGAACAACAGTTGTTGCCACTCCATTATTCCTCTTCCCCCTACCCCTGCCTCTAAAGCCAAAATCTACTGCTGAGGACCGTATTTTACAGCAACCAATACTATTCAATAATAATTTCAAGGCATGGCCATGTTTTTCTTATTATTGTCACTGAGTAATCTTTAGTGTGCAAATCTAACATTATTTTTCCAATCTCAAAACTGATTTTGTAATATTATTGCCCCAATCACCTTAGTGCATATATAGAAATTCATTTTTATTGAATACAATAACCTTACACCACTAATTAACAGCAAGAACAAGTCTAACAGTAAAAATAAAACACTCAGGAAATCTTTGTTTCAGTCTGTAGTTAGAAACCAAACCTGTAGTCCACCCAATAACTGAACTGTCGAGTTCTGCTATGAGAGCTTTTTCCAAATGATCCTATAATCTCGAGCCACTGTATCACATAACAGCTATTCAACACTTTCAAAGTTCCTCTTCCAGAACATCTTTTGTCTCTGAGACTGAGAACTTTACCTGGTGGAGACACTGCATGCGATGGATCCCCATAGTGTCCATAGTGAGGGGGAGAAAGGCCTATTCCAGGCTGGGACTGAGAATAGGAGGGTGTAGCCACGTAACCTTGTTGACTCATCATGAAAATATCATTCCAAAGGATAGTTCTACAAAAGAACTCTGCAACAGAAAAAATTTTTAAAATGTCAACAAGAGGGTTTTAGTCACTTAATGCTATTAAAAATATAAACACTGTTAATAAATGTTTATGATGATTTGAGAAAAAGTACAGTATCAGGTGCATGAGACATCTTAATATCATACAATGTAATACATCATATCCTTGTCCCCTAAAAAGGGTCTAACCATAGCTCTTTGAAACTCAGTAAATCACTTGAATAGTTCTGGGCAAATGCTCAGGCATGAAACCTGAATAACAATTGCCAACCACTTTTTCACTGGAAGCCTAAAGCGTAGCCTCTCATAAGTGTTCCTGCTATTTTGTGCTTTTGGTTTCCATGGCCACGTTTCAGCACAGAGTGTACCATGCTATTCAACTGACTGACCACCATGGCTATCAGCAGTCTGCAATCAGGTGTTTCATGATTTGTACCTTTTTAGAGCTCTTCTAATTAGTAATTTTAATCTGGTAGTTAGGACAAAGAGAAATCATAGTCCAATAAATATAGCAAAAGATAAAGGATAAGGGATTTATTTTATGAGTCATAATTGATCTAGCCAGGTGGTAGCTACAGACATTTGAGTGTTGTCAGTAGTTTCACAGCCAAAGACGACAGAATTTCTGATTTAAATGATATCACACCTCTAAGAACACATGCACCTATATTTAAGGAACTAAGAAAAAAAGTGTAATTTCGTATGTGTGTAGGCACACACACTCACAAATATAACATATCCATCTTGTCTCTACTCAGAACCCAAACCCATCTTGATTCTACTCAGAACCCATCAACACTTCGCTTTAAATTTCCATTTTTTCCAGGTTTTCAGAAAATAAGAGATAGCCCATTGGACTGTTTTCAAAAAACATTTTGTAACAAGACAGAAAATGCTCTGAATCCTGGCAGAAGTGGGTTTTCATTCCATATCTGCCAATACTTAACTGTGTGATATAGAATAAGCTGAAGAACCTCTCTGGGCGTCTCAGTTTCCTCCTTTAGAAAATAAAGCCTCCAAGAGCCTTTCCAGATATAAAACACTGATTCTACAATTTCTCTCCAGTTTCTTCACCCAGCCCAGGCATATTCTTCCTTTTGTTGTTTTATTTGCTGCCTTTTAAGGTAAAAGATTGGTAATACCTTCTAAGACTTGGGATCTGTCTATATTCAGAAAATGGCATTTCAAATTTAAAATCCGAAGCCTAAAATTCATGATTTGGTTTCATTTTCATATAAAACTATACGTTTCTAAAATTAAAGCAACTAAGTAAAAATATTTTGAGATCACTTTCTTCTCCTTGGGCGGGGAGAATTAAAAAGAGGAGCGAGACAGGCAAAAGCCTCTGGCCACTTCGTTCCTGACAACACTGTTCCCTCCTCCCACTAAGCAGAGCAGACGTGGCAGCCTGAGCTTTGGTCACGCTCACCCAGCCGAGCACATCTGGGAGTCGGCAGAACACACCTAAGCACGGCCTGTCGCTGTGTAACGGGGAAGGCAGAGACGTCCACGCCAAAGGGCAGGGAGCGGCCAGGTCCTCTCAGCTGCCCCCAGGGGTACCCTTCCTCGCGGAGTCTGCTGTGCCACGTCAGACTTCCTCGCGCGGGGCTCCAAGTTGCAGAGACCTGGCTGGGCCTCGAGCAGCGACAGGGCAGAAAGCCACTCGGCCTGGGCAGGCCTGGGACCAAAGTCTGGGAGTGGCGGTCCCCGCGCGCCTTCCAGCCACCGTCACCACCGACTCCAGCCCAGGTGCACTTCTGCCCTGGACAAGCCGGGATGTAGCCAAATCAGTTTTACTATCAGGATGTCCCGAAGCTTAAAGATACAGTTGCCATTTTCACTATGAATATCCCGAACATTCCCTTCCTTCAAGAAAAAGGAAATTAGGTTGATACGGAGACAACAGTGACCCTGGAATGCCCGGCTCCCGAGGACCCCAACCCAGCAGCTCCGCGTCCCCGGGCACCAGGCTGGGGGCGGGTAAGATGCGCCCACCCCACCCCGGTATTAACAGCGCTGAAGGCAAAGGCGCAAAGCCGAGGTCCCCGGGCCCCGCCCCAGGTGGGCACCCGCCACCCACACCGCCACGCCGGCCGAGCGACAGTGGCTGGAGGGCGCGCGCCGCGAACGCCGCTCCCAGACTTCGGTGCCAGGCCTGCCGAGTGGCTTTTTGCCCTGTCGCCGCTCAAGGCCGAGTCAGGTCTGGCAACTTGGACCGGCGCGAGGAAGTTTGACGTGGCACAGCAGGCAACCCACTCCCTCCCGCGGTGCCCCCGCGCCGCGTCCCGGCTGGGCGAGGCAGTACCTGGTCCCGCTCCTGCACGGCCGCTCCCGGTGCCCGAGCTCCCGCCGCGCCTCTTCCCCGGCCGGCGTCCCCGCAGGCTTGTCTCGCGCGCCGAGGTGCCGCCGGGCTGGGACTGCCACGTCAAACTCCCGCCCGCTGCGCGCCCCGCGCCGTGCTCTCGCGGGCGCACGCGCACAGACGCCGCGCCGGGCCGCCGTGCTCTCTCTAGCGCATGCGCACAGGGGGCGGGGCGGGGCTACCGAGCCGGGCCAGCGCAGTGGCCGTGCGACCTCCCTGTCTTCTCTTTTTACCTTTTTCCAGCTCTCTTTTTTCCCTTGTTCTTCTTTCCTCTCCACCCAACCCCTCTTCCACCAGGCCCGAGACTAACGTCGTTGCTACGTCGGGGCAATGGTCTCGCCGCGCAGCCCCACGTGCCTCCTCCCACCTTCAGGTCGCGGTTGCCGCTGTTCTCTTACTACCTACCGCCTGAATAACCGATATTTCGGGCGCCCCCCTGCCGACAAATACAGGAAAGTACTTGCTCCCGGCCTCGAGAAAATCGCAGTTTAAAGGCGAATCTGGCCTGTACGCGAACGACCGGATGACGGGCCCGTCGGACGCCCAAGGCGGCCTGGCGACGTGGAAATTGGGGGGTCTCGACTGAAAAGCGGGAGAGAGGTCTCCCCGTGGGAGCCGGGGTTGCTAGAGTTCCGTGCGCTCCTTGTCTGTGGAGCAGGATGTCTGACCTGCCCCCAGACAGGTATCTCTACACGTGAAAACCGCAGCGTTTAGCCCACTGCACTGAGAAACAGGTGAGAGACAAAGGCACCCTGTGTGAGACCTGGAACTCGACCTGTCTCACTCTAAAACCAGGACCACCGGCCGTCCCGCCATCCTCCGCTGCTAAATATTAATAGAAAGAAAGGCCTTCAGCCACCCCTAGGTTTGGTATAGCTACCACTTTGCTCAAACGTACAAAGTAAATCAGCCCAGTATTTTTGTTTTCAAAATATACTTCCTTCTAGGTTACAAAAAAGGAAAGCTATTTGACAAATGCCTTTATGGATGAACTGCCTAGGTAAAAACTTACGTGGGGATGTTGCTACTGCTGAAATGCTATATGAATAGTGTGGGGATCTTAAGTCATTTCAGCAGTGAAGATTTATGATCCCTTTCCCCACTCTTACAAGATTTAAAGATGTGATGTCCTGCCTACATCAGCTTCAACACTGGGCGTGTTTGAAAATCCACATTAAATGTTGTTTTAAATTGTTTCTTATATTTTCAATATGATGAAAATATTTGGTTTAGGAATTGGAGGTTCGGGAAATTTTGTCCTGTGTTTAAGCAGTACATCTTGTAAGAGTAATGACGTGGTCATATCACAGCTACGTCACAAGGAGAGAGTGACAGCTATGACGCAAGGATGGGAGAGAGTCCAATTAGAAACAGTCACACCATGTGATAACCTGGTTGGCTTGTCCCTGTGAAACCACTAAATTTGAATTGTAAATTCATCGACATCCCTCAGGGACCAAATTTGTCTGAGACCAGGACAACTTGTAGTTTTCAGTTCTAAGACAGTGTCGAATTCCTAAATGTTAAAGTTGGAAGGGACTTTAAAGATATGAGTATTCAGCTCAATATTTAGTGAGGACTGAATTCAGAAAGTAAAAATGACTTAAGTTTTACAGCTAGTTGTAAGTCACACCTTCTGATTCTTATTCCAAAGCTCTTCTCACCTCACCGTCCTTTTTCCTTTTGATACTACTCTGATTTGCTATTCTCTGTTAACTGGTTCTACCTTTTTCTCCTGTGACTGCCTCATATTCAAGCTCTGAAATAACTAACATATTAACTGACTGCACAGTTCCAGCAATTGGAGCTACTAATCACAAATTTCTTTAGTTAATGAAATGGCCTCTGGTTTTGGTCCTGCTTCCCATCTCCTGGCCCCAAGTTTCCACCCCTTAAGGGACTAACTCCTGACCTTATTCCCATGGTGGAGTCACTGGCCTGCACCAGATGCGAAGGGTGGCCTGAATTCCCAGCCTTCCTTGGTCTGACCTGCCCTGTTGCCATCTGGGCTCAGCCTCTGATGTTCTTTATGCGATTAACTTAGTCACCTAGGTAACCATACTCTAATTGAAAGGTGAGGTCACAAGAAATGCCCATGTGCTGGGGTTCTGTGTTCTTTAAGTTCTTTCTGTTCTAACTTGAAAAAGGAAAGAAAGCAAAGAGTCAACTGTGCATAAGACTATATAGAAAGAGAAGGAATTACCAGACAATAGGGTTTCTTTTAATTGATAGCCTTTTGAAGGTCAGAGCTACGATGCTTTAAGCATTTATGTGACTTAAAAAGTTTGGAGGTTTCTGATTCCAAAGCTGCAAACAGCTTGAAGAAGCTTTATTTTTTAAGAAATTGAAATGGCCAAATCCTGGATTATTTTAAACACCTGTGAGCACAATGAATAAGGCCAAGTTAAATGGGAGTGATGGGAAGGGGACATGGTAGGCTAAGCTGAGTAGAATAACAGAAATGATAGAGTACCAGTGTTCATCAAGGCCCAATACCAAGGTGATTCTAGAATTACTTTTTGAATATCTTGAATATCATGCACTAAGTATACTACATTTATACACTTACACACAGCTTCAGCCGCAGAGTGAGCAATGTGACGTCATGCTGTCAACGCAAATTGATTCAGGTTTGAATCCTGAAACTATCACTCACTATAAGCTATGCAAGTTTTATTTATTCAAGTGTTTATTAAGCACCTACTATAAACTGGATACTATAGTAAGCACTGTGGATACAAAGTCAGTTGAGACATTGCCCTGGAGTAGTGTAGTGATTGGCAAACTACAGTCCATGGGCAATATCTCACCCACTCCCCTGTTTTTGTACAGCCTTTGAGCTAAGAATGGCATTTACATTTTTAAATGGTTGAAAAAAATTTTAAAAATATTTTGTAACACATGAAAATTATACAAAAGTAAAGATTTCTTGGAATACAGCCATGCTTTTTCCATTATAGTATTCTCTCTGGTTGCTTTTGCACTACGATGGCAGAATTGAGTAGTTGTGACAGAGACCACAGGTTTGCAAAACCTAAAATATATACATACTGCCTTGCCGTGTACATAAAAAGTTTGCCAACACCTGGTCTGTTAGGACATACAATTACAATACAGTTTGTTGTCCTATGAGGAGACACAGGTTGCCATGGAAATATGTAAGAGGGGACACTTAACCCAGACTTGGAAAGTGAGAGCTATCTCCCTGGAGCAGGTGGCACCTGAGCTAAGGCTCTGAGGACAGGAGCAAGTTACACCAAAAACGGGTGAAGGGCAGCAGAAATAGCACGAATAAGTCAAAGAAGCTGAGGAACATGTGGCGTCCGGACATGCTAGTCGTCCAGTACAGCTAGAACATGGGTGTCTAGAGGACATGAGTTTAGGCAGGTAGGCTAGGGCAGCTCATGGGTCTCTCAAAGGCATTGGAGAGGCAATGAAAGATTTTAAGCATGGGAATGACACAATGGATTTTTTTCCCGGAAAGATCAGTCTAGAGTTAGTGAAAGAATGGAAGAGAGGAAGGGGCAAGAGTGGTGTGGTAAAGACCAGTTAGGACACTGTTGGCAATAATCCAGGTGAGGAAATACGGTGGTCTAAGCACAGGCCATGGAGGTGTGGGTGGAGAGAACAGACAAGTTGGACAGATGTCTGTAAGGCGGATCAATGGAACTGGGTACAGGAACAAGGAAGTGAAGCAGAATAAGCACAGCCACTCTCAGATGTTTGATCTGGCAGAAGTAGGGGATGAATGGTGCAGCTATTTAATGGGTTAGGAAACCAGGAACAAGAGCAGATATGGGGAGAGGATGGGGTCAGTTTTGGATAAGTTCGTTTAGATGTACTTTGGGACATCCATGTGGAGATGTCCAGTCACCCATTGGATATATGTGTCTGGAGCTAGGAGAGGGACCTGGAATGGAGATAATAGAAGGCACTCAGCAATGAAAATTTAAAAATCAGTCTGGCAGACAAGAGATTGGTCTCTATAGTCAGATCAAGTCACGACTTCCGATTCTGCCACTTAATAGCTGTGTGTACCCTTCCTAAACCTCAGTATCCTTGTCTGTAAAATGGGAGGAATACTACCACTAACTTCAAAGGTTGCTATGGGAGTTATCATAAATGAGATGACACAGGGAGCACTTAGTACAGTGTTTGGCACATAATTGCTAAAAAATATTGTGGTATAATCATAATCTAGGATAAATGTACTTTCTACATTTATTAAACCTTGGTTTACTCATTGTAAATTGGGGATATTACATTCTTTTCGTTATGATCATGAATGAATGGGAGAAAAAGGGCTATGGAACAAAGCAAAAGCAGATGAGGTAAACAGGATTGGGAATGCTGGGTTGGTGACAGGCACTATCACATGGGGGATTAGGACAGAGCTCTTGGGGCTGTGGAGTTGTGCCATGCAGATGTCTCTTTAGGATAACCTGCTCCAAGGAAAGTGTCTGGCAGCCTTCAACAGCTACCTCAGTGGACCCGGTGTAGCACTGACCCTAAAGCCACACTCTCAGCAGCTCCCAGCCAATTACTAACCATGGTGGAGCTACTGACATCAGAGCATTTTTGCCCAACATTGGACACCTCTGGAGGAAAATTGTCTCTGGAGTTCCCATCACCCTGGCCAAGACTTTTTCAGAGTTGTACTGCAATCTGAGGCTCATCCCACCTACTCCTTCCTGCCCTCTCTTTTTCACAGGTGTCAGGTTCTCTTGGCACCTGCCTCTCTTCTACTCCTGTTCCCTCGCTCATCTATTCCCCACAAGTGTTTCTCCCAGTAAATCTCTTATATGTCTAGTTCCATGTTGGCATCTGCTTTTCATGTGACCTGAACTGACGCAGCCTCGTAGAGAAGGTGAGATTTGAACAAAGCTTGTCTGGAACAAGACAAGGATGCCCACTGTCACCATAGTACTGGAAGTTCTAGCTAGAGCAATCGGACAAGACAAATAAAGGGCATCCAAATTGGAAAGGAAGAAGTCAAATTATCCTTGTTTGCAGATGATATAATCTTATATCCAGGAAACCTAAAGACTCCACAAAAAAACTAATATAACTGATAAACAAATTCAGTAAAGTTACAGGATCAAAATCAACAAAATCAACATACAAAAATCAGTAACATTTCTATATGCCAAGAGCAAACAAACTGAGAAACCAGGAAAGTCATCCCACTTAACAATAGCTACAAATAAAATATTAATAGACCCTTATCTCTCACCACATACAAAAATCAAATCAAGATGGATAAAAGACTTAAATCTAAGACCTGGAACTATGAAATTACTGAAAGAAACCATTGGGGAAAATGCTTCAAGACATTGGTCTGGGCGAGGACTTCTTGAGCAATATCCCAAAGCACAGGCAACCAAAGCAAAACTGGACAAATAGGATCACATCAAGCTAAAAGGCTTCTGCACAGCAAAGGAAACAATCAACAGAGGGAAGAGACAACCCCCAGAATGGGAGGAAATGTTTGCAAACTACCAGTCTGACAAGGGATTAATACCTAGAATGTACACGGAGCTCCAACAACTCGATAGGAAGAAATCAAATAATCCAATTAAAAAATGGGCAAAGGATCTGAGTAAACATTTCTCAAGAAAGACATATAAACGGCCAACAGGTCTATGAAAACATGTTCAACATCATTAGTCATCAGAGAAATGCAAATCCAAACTACAATGACGTATCATCTCACCCCAGTTAAAATGGCTTTTATCAAAAAGACAGGCAATAATAGATGCTGGTGAAGATGTAGAGAGGTTCCCCTTGGAACCTTGTACACTGTTGGTGGGAATGTAAATTAGTGCAACCACTGTGGAGAATAGTACGGAGATTCCTCAAAAAACTAAAAATACAACTACCATATGACCCAGCAATCCTATTTTTGGGTATATAAAAAAAGGAGGGGAATTCAGTATGTCAGAATGATATCTGCACTCCCATGTTTATTGCAGCACCACTCACAACAGCCAAGATTTGCAATCAACGTAAGTCTCCCTTGATGGATAAATGGATAAAGAAATTGTGGTACATATACACAATGGAATATTGTATAGCCACAAAATGAAATCCTGCCATTTTCAATAACATGGATGGAACTGGGGAACATGATATTAAGTGAAATAAGCCAAGCACAAAGAGAGAACTCTCACATGTTCTCATTCATATGTGGGAGCTAAATATTACGAACAATCGATCTCATGGAGACGGGGAGTAGAATGATGATTACTAGAGGCTGGGAAGGGTAGCAGGGAGTGCGGGATAAAGTGGGTGGTTAATGGGTGCAAAAATATTGTTAGATTGCTAGATAGAATAAACAATATTTGATAGCACAACAAAGTGAGTATACTCACCAGTAAGGTAGGGTATACTTTAAAATAAGTAAAAGAGTGGAAGTGGAATGTTCTTAACACAAAGAAATGATAAATGCCTGAGGTGATGGATATCCCAATTCCCTGATTCAGTTAATTCACATTGTATGCCTGTATCAAAACATCACATGTACCCTACAAAGATACACAACTATTATGTACCCTTAATAATTAAAAATAAATAATTTTTAAAAAAATAAATAAACTGCTGTAAGGAGTTAATTATGTCCTAGTTTGCCCAAGATGTTCTCCATTTATGCCCATTCTCTTGGTACACCATCCAATTTAGGATTTTTTCCCTCTGATTTAAACAAGTATTATTAAGCATTGCATTAAAATGTCAGGATCAATTTGATGAGCCTGAACTTTGTACTTTTAATTTCTACTCAAGTCTCACTTAGAAGTGTGAGACTAATGTTCAGGAAACAGAATTCTTATCTTAACCTATGTAAAGACAACCAAAGACAACCTGTCTTTTTATTCCAGAATGTTTCTTAATGCAAAATAACTAACACTTCCTGTTCAGGACAGTATGTAGAGCCTTAACTCATAAGGTGATGTGCATTTGGGCTCAAGTGGCTAGGGACAGTGAAATTCTTCTGGTCTTGGGGTGGAGGGAAAAGTAGTCAACACTATTGCCCCTATAGTCTATTTGGCGTTCTGGCCGATTATGCCACGGCCTGTGCTGCAGGTTTCAAGACATGACAGGCTGCCAGGCTGTCCATCAGCAGGGTCCCAGGGAAATGTGGGAGATAACAGATTACGTGTCCATGAAATCCATCCAGAAAATAGAGGCTAGCTGCCTATCGGGCACAATGAATACTATCTGGGTGATGGGCACACTTACAACCATGACGCAAGCGTTACAAAAGCAACCCATGTAACCAACAACATTTGTACCACCGTAATATTTGGAAATTAAAAAAAAAAGAAAGTAGAGGCTGGATACTATACTTGGTATAGAGAATGGTATGAACATTCTTACTATAGCAGTTTTGTCAGTATCCTATGGTGTAATCTTCAAAATTTTGTTTATTTTGTTGTCAATGATTTTTAGAAAAAATTGCAATAAACTCTTTTGGCAGTAATGAGCCAAAAGTCAAGAGTATTTAGTGAAAAATTAAGTACTGAGTTTCTGTTTATCAAAAAAGTTAATGATGAAGGTGTCACTTAGAAAAATGTTAAAATTTCATATCCAACAATAGGCCATAATCAAAGACTCTACTCCAAAACTCGATGTTATTTTAAGATGATTGTGCACAGAAATCACAATTTAATACGTACAGCTCAGAACACATATTTATATCTTACTCTATGAAGCACAACTTTTCATTTGCTCATTTTAGATTCTAAGTTTTCTTGTAATCATATAAAAAGCAAAGCAATAGCTATTATTCTATTGGTTCCATTAACAGAATAACTTTACAGATAAGATAGTTAAATGATGAGAATTTTATAGCAACATATCAGATGCTACACATAGAAAACAGCCAATTCAAAAAGGCTCAATATTTTCCCCATATAAATCCTGGAATCAAAGTAAAACTATTTGAAGTTCATTCTGTTAAGATAAAACATCTGGGCCAGGAGCGGTGGCTCACGCCTGTAATCCTAGCTCTCTGGGAGGCCGAGGCAGGCAGATCATTTGAGCTCAGGACCTCGAGACCAGCCTGAGCAGGAGCGAGCCCCCTCTCTACTAAAAATAGAAAGAAATTAATCGGACAACTAAAAATATATAGAAAAAGTTAGCCGGGCATGGTGGCGCGTGCCTGTAGTCCCAGCTACTCGGGAGGCTGAGGCAGGAGGATCGCTTGAGCCCAGGAGTTTGGGGTTGCTGTGAGCTAGGCTGACGCCACGGCACTCTAGCCTGGGCAACAGAGAGAGACCCTGTCTCAAAAAAAAAAAAAAAAAAAAATGCTCTCTATCTCGTTTCATAGCCCTTGAAATAGTTACCTTTTTCTACCCCTTCATTCACAGGCACAAATGAGGTACAGGTAATTAGCATCGTGATATGGCACAAATGAGCCCATAAACCAAGGAAGAGAAATTATTTACTAACTCAACGTTCAAACTCTTATAATTCTTTTTTTTTTTTGATAAGTGATCAAACTGGCAAAATCTTATAGGTCATACTGATGATTTATTCTACTAATCATTAATGATGAACATCATTAGTCAGACATTATCCTAACCTCATTTTGCATCTTGAATATTATGTATTTGTCGTTCCATTAATTCTATGACAAAAGAACATTTGCCATACTATTATATAAATCCTACTAGTCCTTACACAAAAATGACTTGAAACTCTGAACCTGTTATTTTATGGTTTTGAGTTGCCGCTGTACCTGGATAGCGTCTATTATTTATTTACGTGTCTCCTGAAGGCTATTGATAATCCTTAGTTATTTATACCCCAGGGGTTCTTTAGCCAAAAGAATTTTGTAAAGAAGCTAAAGTATTTGTTTTTCAAATGAATGGCTATACTAACTAGAAAGCATACTTCTGCTTTATTAGGCTTAAAACAAAGTATCTCCCATCATTCCCACATCTGGATCTCATTTATTACTAAGGCAGGATAAGACGGATTTGGAAAAAATGAAGTGAAATCAGTTTTAGTGATCATTATCTGATTTTGCTTTTAGACTGAAAATTTCCCTCCAGTCAGGTTCTGTCATGTTTAACTTTGAATAAAAGTGTGCACTTCATAGGAAAAAAAGTGACAGTAACCTATTCTACTCCTTCCCTCCCTTTACCTTAAAAACAAAAAACTACTTAATAAAAAATGTTGGAGTAAGGGGCATAATCTTATTTGAAATTTTTGTGCAATGGCGTTGATGGATTTTACGTATTTTTAAAAAATTAGATGCACTTGTTAAAACATTTTATTCCTCCAAAAATATAATACCCTGGTCTAGATTTTATAGTTTTTCAAATTGATTATCTAAATTTGGGTGATTGTTGAATTTTTAAAAATGCGCTCACAAATGAGATATATCAGAAACAATGTACATTAAGTCTTTCCTGTGTGAATTAAATTTTCCTATAACAACATAACATTACATTTTAAAATTGTCAATCTGTGCCAGTTTTCATGCGTGTTAATGTATGCCTTTCAAAACACTTTTTTTACATTTCCTTGAAATTCTAGAGATATCTGACACAACAGATGACTTTCTCAAACGTCACTTCAACGTTTTGATATACAAATCTACTTCTTCATTAGAAAGGGAAAAGATTTTTTTAAAGACATTTTAAATGATTGCAGAAAAGGACTCTGTCATATATGATAACCCTATTCCCAGTAACCCTAATCATTACTAGCATCAGCACTGAAAAAGAACAAAAGGATGATTGTAGGAGGAGTATAACTAGAAATGATGAGAAGAGATCTGGGAGTCATATTCTGAATGACAGACAAACTTTTCCTGGCATCCAGAGCTCTTAGACGCTGGCGTAATTACCCAAGTTAGAAAGAAGGAAAATGAAAGGACGTCCCTTGAGATATTTAAGGCCAGATCTGGCAAAGTGCTGGAAAACAAAATACAGGAAAGTCCCCTGAAAGTGTT
Source organism: Propithecus coquereli (assembly GCF_000956105.1). Taxonomy (NCBI): domain Eukaryota; kingdom Metazoa; phylum Chordata; class Mammalia; order Primates; family Indriidae; genus Propithecus; species Propithecus coquereli. The sequence continues at coordinate 1,393,877 of NW_012147864.1, forward strand.
GCCAGGGAAATGGCCGCATGACCTCCGTGTAACTGTGTCTGTGCGCCCTGCTGGAGTCCCCTTTGCTTTCTCACGGGACCCAGCATGACCACGGGAGGTGTGCTGACCTGGCTGCTGTTTTCCTCTCTCCCCAGAGAGTTTTAGCAAATGACCCTTAAGCGGTGGGGCTTTAATGCTTATAAGCACTTCAGGATTGCAAAGAGAAAGTTATAACAAATGTAAAAATTATTATTTCTCATCACTCAACTTGTTGGCCAATAAATGTTGAAATCTGGAAATAAAGTCCAAACCAGGTTTAACACGTTAGTTTAAATCTGCCAGTTAGCGTTTCCATTGAATTCAGTTTGATTCTATGCAGCTTCTTCTCATGTTTATTTACAAAGAACCTGTGATTGCATTCAGATAACTCGAAGCCTGGGGCCTATTATAATAAATTGGTCACTGATCATGTTGGAAGTTCAGGAGGTTCCTCTATTTGAAAGGCAGGAAAAAAGAAAACCTCCCAAGTCTCCATCTGGTTCGGCAATTCCATTAAGCCTGGGTGTGCAATACAGTGGGAAAAACTCACAATCAGGTGATAGGACTTAATTCGTCAGCAAACATTTTCGAGCTCCTAGTAGGTTTCTGGCCCCATTTTATGTAATAGATGCTGGGGATTAGGAGAGCCGAGATGAAGTCCCAGCCATGGTTACCTAGCTCATTCCGTAGCTCTGTTCCAGAGTAGGGCGGCGTTCCTACTCGTGCACGGTCCTGTGAGAACCATCCTGAATCAAAACAGTGGTAAGTCCCTACTAACAACAGTAACATCGACAATACAACAGAAACGAGCTGAGTAGCTCCTGTATTCTCGCAGCGTGTGAGCGTCAACTTACCTCATCTGTTCCTCACAGCAGCCTTTTCTTTTCCACACCTGGGGAAACGGAGGCACAGAGAGCCCAGGTGACAGCTGGGGCCGGGCAGAGCCGGAACGCAGACCCAGGCCTCCTTCCCAAGCCTGCTGCTGAGTTGGGAAGGGTCATGACGTCCAGTCAGCCGACCTCTTATTCTTCAAACTCAGGGGCGGCCATTTGACTTTCTCTGCTCAGTGACTGCCGGCAGCCTTGTGATAATTAGTAATTTTCTAGGAAACTACTCACTCTATGGAAGCCTGCTGCGCTGACCTGCCAGGAAAAGCTATTTCCTTCCAGAAACTCTCAGCTATTAGCTTGGGGTCCTTCCCCTTCAGAGGCAGCTTGGATTCCAATCGGAAAGGACCGTCTGATGGCAAAGGGAGGACTTAAAGGAAAGATTTATTAAGCAGTTATTATGTGTCAGGAACTTGTTTAAAAACAGGTGTTTAAAAATATCTCATGTATGGCTCATAGCAACCTCAAAAGAGAATATTGACATTCAGAACAGACAAGATGTACCCAAGGCAGCAGAGCTGGGCTTTGACTTCACGCCAAGCCCCATCCCTCACCCCTACCTGTGCTGCCTCTGAAAAGTATATATAGTCAGTATCTTGTTCAAAAATATTTCTGTGATTGAAATCTGTGACAACCGCCACCACTGCAACAACACAGGTCACTGCTCAAACATCACCACCACGTGACAGAAAGCTTCCCTTGTAGTAGCCAAACTCCCTCCATCTTCACCCCACTGCGGCTTTATTTTGCCACCATATGACAAAACATACAGTTATTTGCATTTATTGTCTGTCTTGGCTGCTGGAATATGCACGTGTAGAGCTTGCACCTTGTTTGACTTGTTAATTTCTGTAGCCTTTGTGCCTGGAATAATGCCCGAAATAAATAATAAACACTTGTTAAATGAATGAATAAGAGCAGGTTTTTAAAGGCAGAGTAGGTAGCAAGTCTGTGACCTATTGACAGCACACTGTGATTTAGTCTGGAAAACATATTTTGGTGCAAAAAAAGGGGCAATTTATACTATACATTTGCTTAATAAGTTAAAAGTCATTCCCAACTTAAAAATTTGGCTCCAATATAAAGCTTCACCCAGGAATCCACTGACATTATTGATTCTATTTATTAGGAATTTGAAATACCACTGTTGCAACTGTTTAAATGTTCATTTTGACATGATAAATGTAAATATCTATTTTTAACACTATTAGCTTCTAGAAGCCTAAGGGCAAAGCAGACATAGCTTCACCTTGTGGAGCTATGAAGTAAGAGAGGGGGTAGGAAGAGTGATGTAGAAAAAATAAAAATATCGAAAGAGGGCCAACTAAATTATAACAATCTAAAAAGCGTTAATTTTATCTATGGAAAAAAACCACAAATTAATCACTGTTGAAAGTCAAAATCCTAATTTTGTGTGACATCTATTGAAAAACTAAAAATAAACTAGAAATACAACCACTGGAAGACAGGCAATACAATTTTGCGTATGACATATCCTAAAACTAGCCCTATGACTGAACTGTGGCTCTTTCTGTAACTGAATAAGGGAGTTTTTGTTTTTGTTTTTTTTCCTTATCGTCCTACTGAGGACCTCATTACTATAAATGAACTGGACAGGCCTGGCAAGGTGACCCACACCTGTAATCCTACCGCTCTGGGAGGCTGAGGTGGGAGGATCACTTGAGCTCAGGAGTTCGAGACCAGCAGGAGGAGAGGCTCCGCAACTATTTATTCCTTGATCAAACCTACCACCATTGTGACGGGTGTCACTCGCTGAGTCACCAAAATTTGGGTAATTGATATCTTACTTGTTTTTATTAATCATTCTTAAATGTATGCATAGCTCACATTTATGTCAATGTTTAATGTTCGAAATGTCTTGGTTTTTATTTAGAAGTTTGGTGATGTTTTGTGACTAGAAATAGGCCACAGGAACTTAACTCTTGTTTATATCAATTAGACTGTGGTTTTGGTTTCATTATTTGTCATTTTGCTTAAAGCTACAGTTTTCAAGAACTTACAGACAATATTAAATGAGGACTCACTGAATAGAGCTTCCTAGTACTGACACGGGCAACGTGTCTGGAAGTCACTTTTGTCTGGTACTACAAGTAACACAAGCTAACTATCCCAGGCTCTTCTTTATTTAGTGTGTTTTTATGTGGATGAATGTTATGGAAAATATTATGGGAAAATAAAAATGTTCCATTTGTACGTTTTTGGTAGCTTATATTCAGATTGAAAACATTAAAATACTTTGGAACACATAAAACCCACTTTTATATTGGACCACCCAGATTCACAACGACACATCATGAGATGCTATAAAATAAGAAACTTGTAGGTGACATTGTATCCAGTTGACGGTTAGATTCAGATCTAAGATCAGCAGCAAGGAAGAAAATGAAATACTTATTTAAATTTAAAATACCCGGAACCATGCAATAGATGTTATAAGAATTCGTTTCCAGGGGAAAATTCATATTCTCATTCTCTCTCCCAGCTCTTCTTCCTCCTCCTCCTCCCCCACCTTCTCTAAATATATATCATAGCTCAGAAAGGTACTTTTCATAGTAGGAGGTTTTAAAAAAATAAATGTTTAGGCTTTCTTTTATTTCCTCCTCTTATGGGATTAATTCTGCAGGCTGCAGACAGAAAAATAATAATTTAACCCACTTTAACTCCCTTTTGTCTGTTTCGTTCAACAACGTGGTAATTCTCAAAACATTTATTTGAGAGAATTTAATCCTCTAGGAGCTGAATTCTCAGAGCTCAGATTTTAGGATGTCACTCATGGCATGAAGATTAAAACGTTCATGTGTCCTCTACTGTTCACAGAATTGTTAAACGCAAGTTTTCCAATCATACTTGGTTTTTTTCAGTGCTGGAGTTCAATGTGTTAGTGCAAGGGAACTTTTGCCCTCCCTCCCGTCCCCCGCCCCCATCTCGCCCCCAGTGGGGACACTCCCGTGTGGCCGCTTTCCTTTCGCTGCAGGTGGGCTGAGCGAAGAGCGTGACGCAGGAGGGGGCCGGTCCGGACGGTGCCGAGCGCCTCTGCTCCTCGCGGACGATGCCATTAGCGGAGGAAACTGGCGGCGGCGCGGCGGCTCTGCGCGCCTCGATCCTGCGTCCTTGGCGGCGCCGCGGCGCAGTGCACATCCTCAGCGCCACGCCAGCGCCGTCCGTCGTCTGTCTCTTCGAGCTCTTCATGCTGCCCAACTGAAAGGAGAAAATGGGCACCGGGGATTTTATCTGCATTTCCATGACTGGCGGGGCGCCCTGGGGGTTCCGACTGCAAGGTGGCAAAGAGCAGAAGCAGCCCTTGCAAGTGGCAAAGGTAGGACGGGGGAAAACGAGGTATCACTGCTTTGTGCTGGGAAGGAGTCAATGAATCCAACCTGTTGCTAGTTTTTTCAAGTTCTGATGCAGACGTCTGTTAAGGGGTTTGATTTTGGGGCTGGCGTCGAATTTTTCTAGGATATGGCTTGTTTTCTAAGAAACTTTTCAGAGTAATGTAAAATCATGTGTAATTGCAATTGATAGAGGGGAAAGTGCGCCATATTTATCAGCTGAAAGAGCCTAGTGAATCATGTTCTTTTGACAACCAGCAAGACACTGGGGAACGTTTCTTGGAGGCAAGGTTAGAATGTTCGTTTGAGCTATTGTTTCATGTCACTTTGCTTGGCTCTGGCAGAGGAGCAATGCTCAACTCAGCATAACCGCTTGGCTATTTTGGGGACTCTTATAAGGTGTTGGTGGTCACGTTTATTATGCAGCATTCATAAAAAGGCCAATTTTGGGCAATAAGTTTTAAAGTATGATGAAATGCCACAAAATCTATTTAAAAGAATACACTTTTAAGGATTTGACAAATAAATGCAAAAATCCAAGTACTGTATTCCATCATGTGTACTCATCCAGTGAAGAACTCAAGATAATTTCAAAGATACTCAAAATATATTGTAACTAGGAGTAACTTTGTAATGCACCTAATAGCTATTTAAAATGTTTTGTGCTTTTGTTGCCATTTAGTTGCTTACGCTACCAGTTTGCTCAAGGAAATCTGCTATTGTGTAACTGGCATTCAACTAAAATAATTTTAAAAGACATGAAACTAAGCAAATTTTACCTGATTTTAATATTAAATTGCAAATTGTAGTGTATGAAAGAAAATGTGAGAACATGAGATTAAATCTCTATTTTATACTTACATTAAAAATGGGTCTAGATCTTTATGAAATATATGGGCCACTGCTTTTGTATTTATTCTTTCCCTTTGGCTTTTACTTTCAAAAAAATGTTTGATGTTGAAGAAAGGAGTTTCTTTGAAATTTTCTGCTCCCAGGCGTCCGTCAGAAAGCGCTTTCATAATGCAATGGTGGAATCCTGCCCCCTAGTGAAAATTGCAAACATCAAGAAAGAAGCATGAAACAGGAGATAAAAAGCAGAGTTTTTAAAACTGGAAAGTTCCTCAGAGGTCTCCAGTTCAACCCATTAATTTTAGATGAGGAAAGAGCCCAGAGAGTTTAAGTAACTTGCCTCGCGTCTTTGGCTTGGAACTGGTAGAGTGATTAAAGGATCAGGAAGGTGATTTCATTAGGTTTCTTTAGGAGTGAATGGCAGGCAACGTCAGATAAAATATGAGTGCCTAATTCAGCGTATATATAATCCGTGACACTGAAGGAGATTTGCTCTGAGTCTAGAATAGCAGTTGGCTGGCTCCAGTTACTGAGATTTGGGTTCTAATTGCAGCTCTGATCTAACTTGCAGCCTGGCCTTAGGCAAAAGCCTCAGCCTTCCTGTCTCATTTGCTGTGTGTGTGTGTGTGTGTGTGTGTGTGTGTGTGTGAGAGACAGAGAGACAGAGACAGAGACAGAGAGAGAGACTATAGTCTACAGTCTACCTTTTTCCTTTTTATCTGTAAATTAAAGAAACTAAAGAGCCTTTTAAAGAAAATATAAGTTCTAAATTACTGTGGCAATGCCTATTTTTTTTTTAGTTCAAGTTATTATATTCAATTTTTTATACCAGCATTATTTGTTCCAGAAAGCTGTTGGAGCAAAAATGCTTGTCACTTTCTGTGTTGTCAAGGCCATAACCACACTAGGATCACTGTATTTCATTTAAACCATTAAGTCAATTCAGTTCTAGTAATGGTCTCTTGTTAAGTTCAAGGTGAAGTGGATTTTGCTTGGGCGTACACTTTTCCTCTTGTAAAGATTGGCGATAGCTTAATAGGTGAATCACCTCCAAGTAGGAGGGTGCAAGGAAAGAGGCAGAAAGCTGAGCCGGAGGATGGTTGCTGGCAAACGAAATGCTCACAGTTTTGAAGAACATGCAAAGGATTAACTTGGGAATTAAGGAAAATAAATATTAAAAAAAAAAATTCAGCCAGCGTTTGAGCCATGCCCCTTAAAATGGGAATACCATAAAGCAGTTCTATAGACAATAACAGATTTTGACCTGTGAAATATTTAAGTATTTAGACTTTCCGTAATGCCATATAGAATGGAAAATCTAATAGGCTAAAAGAGCACAAGAAAAACTAGTCTAATGTTATTAAGGATGATCAGAAATTGAATAACTTTATAATTCTCAATAAATATCCTTCTGGTGACATGTTTAGTCACTTTCGAGATGTGTTCAGACATTTTTAGTACTTGGTTGGCTGGTTGAACTGTACATAAACCCCAAATTTTAGAAATAACTAACAGAAATATTAATAATCAAAATTTTTCATTGACATTGAAGCTCAATGCCAAAAAATTCTGTTTTGTTTCAAAAAATAAATGGAATTTTTAAAGGCCCAAATGATCAGTAACATAGGCCTGATTTTTGAACGTTTATATAAATCTTTTATTTATATTCTAAATATATGTCACAGAAAGCAAACATTTCTAATGCTGAGTCGTAGGATGATCCTCTGCAGAGTGTATTTTCAAGAGATCATCCACAGGAAAAATTATCCAGACATAAAACCCCATCGTGTGTGTGCGGACAGCCTTATAAAAAGAGTGTTAGCGCTTTTACTCTACAAAACTCTTTCTTTTGGGACATGCACTTACGTAGCTGTCTTTGGATATACTCTTGGCAAATCACTTTAGAAAATCATTATATCAAAAAGTGGTTAGAAATTTTTGTTTTCCAAACAAAGCTTATATACAATTCAAAAATTACTCACATTTTGAAAATAATCAACAAAGAAATATACGAATTGTTTATCCTTTACACATTTTAATGTAGTTGGAAACTATATTAAATTTTTCTTCACACCTTACATACCACAATAATAGTTATTCTCCTATTGAATTTTAATTCAAAGTTTTAAATAATTGCTTATTAAAATTGAGATGATATAATCATTCATTTTATGAGACAGAAATGGATTTAACAATTCTTGTCTATTACTGTATATGCACTCTATAAAGCTCTGAATAAAAATGTATTATTTAGGCAAAGCACATTTCAAATAATATAATTCTTTTCCCTTAGTGCTATTAGTGAGGTTTCTAAAATGTTTCAAGTAGAATAATTCCAGAAACATAGGTATTTCTAAAGGGGGGGAAAGGTTTTTAATGTATTTGAATGTGTATATTTGAGAATAAATGTTTCCTATGGGAAGCTAGTGATATCTCTATTAGAAAATATGCCTAAGCACTTAATCCTTTGTTGATTTTTTGAGCCCTTTCTCGAAATTTTAAAGACAGGTATATTTGTAGAAGTCAGTGTGCGCTAGGTAAATCTATTATGCAAGTGTTATAAAAAATCCTTATCTTGGAATTGCATGTTTTAAGACAGATCACTGTTTGTTGAAAGGTGACAGTGAGATAAAATATTGATGATGCATGAACTTTGCCACTATCTGGACACAGCACATATGTAACTCGCATGAATTAAGCCCTTGCCATACACCAGGAAATGTTCCACGTGCTTTGCAGCTATTATCTCTTCAAACGTTCCTCAAAACTAAGAAGTAAACTTGAAAAATATCCTCATTTTAAAGATGAGGAAATGGATGCACGGAAAGGCTAAGGCTAAGTTGTTTGCCAAAGATTAAGCCACAAAAAATGATGGGATTTGATTTTTATTCTTCCTTATTGGTGAAAAGAGGTGCCTGACAGGATAAAGGTAGGTTAAGGTGGTCCCAAAAGGAAAGATTAATTAAAAAGAAATGCCGTGGCCTGTGTCCAACCCTGTTTAATTGGCATGGGGTTCGCTGTGGGCATCAGCATTTATAAACACACATTCTAAACATTTAATTTTGACGTGTGGTCAAAATTCACGCCCGCATCTATAGAAAGTCGAGGCCAAATAAATGCTAGTGTTCTATTGCACAGCATGGCGACTACAGTCAATAATAATATACATTTCAAAATAGCTGAAGGAGAGAATCTAAAAAATGTTCTCACCACAAAGAAATGATACATATTGGAGGTGATATATATGCTAATTGGCCCGATCTGATCATTCCACAATGTGTACATGTATCGAAACATCATATTGTACCCCATAAATGCGTACAACTATCATTTGCCAATCAAAAATAAAATAAAACTTAAAAAAGAATATATATATGAATATATATATGTTTTACATATATATATATTTTTGCTGGTTCATGAAATCATCATCAATCATCTAAGATTCTTTGCTGCTCCGAGGTTCTGTGATTGTCACTAAAAGTCAAGTAGAGATTAAAAAAAGAAAGGAAGTTGAGGGCAGACATGTCCCCACAGGACTACTAGGAGGTGGCACAATATGTCCATTCGGAATTTCCCTGCTGTCCCTTTTCCCAGCCAAATTAAGAGGAAGACCGGGGAAAGGCCAAGAATTGTCTGAGTTCTTAGCACTTTGAACAGGTCATAATTAGTGGTGGGAGGATTTACCTTTTCAGAAGCCAAGACGGGTGGGCCGGCGGGGGGAAAAAGAGGAGGTGTTGGGAAGCCCCACAGTGATCACTGTAGGATCAGAGGTGCCTGCAGGAAGGGGAGACTGGCGAGTGTTGCCTGGCAGTTGGTGTCATTGTCAGTGGGCTTGCTGGCCTGTCTGGTGCTTTTATACAGGGAGCGGGTGGAAGGGGTGGGGGAGGGCAGGGAGAATAAAACCGGAGAAAAATGCAGGGGAGAGAGACAGAGAGAGGGAGAATATGATAATATGACTTGCTTTATAAACAGCAATTACCTTAATTTAATACCTAATAAAAGTTCAGAGTACTTCTAAACCGAGAGTTCCAGGCTCTGACAGGATTGTTTTACAAACACCTCTCTAGATTAACTGAAAGCATGCGTCTGCCTAACGGGGAAAAAGCATTCCAGGTTGCTCAAGTACTGATTCACATTAAAAAAGAAGGAGGAGGAGGAGGAAGAGAAGGAGGAGGAGGAGGAAGAGGAGGAGGAGGAGGAGGAAGAAGGGAGAGGGGAGTAGTTTACAATTCTTATTAGGACCAAAATCAAATTTTCATTCTTTCTACGTAGAAAGAGTAGCTTCGATGTGCTCATCAATGTAAGTCCCATGCGTTGGTGATAGGTTTTCGGGACTAGCGTATAAGTAGGTGTGATTGATAATATGAACCTCTGTGATGTAACTGATTTTTTTGATGAGTGTCAACTCATTTAGTTATAGACATGAAACTGTCTCATTTTTCCCAGTAATTGTTTTCAACCATGATAAAAACAAACCCTGCCCTTAAAAATTCTCTGGGCAGATCCCATGTATTGCTGGTAGTTTCTGGTTATTAACGCTGTCCAGTTCCATTAAAGCTTCAATCCAAAATCTGACTCCAAACTCTCTTCCTTGTCGCCGTGGCCAGGTTGTGGCTCCAGGGCTTGGCATGGGGAGGACGGTTGTCTGCTCTTTACCCTGCTCCCTCTGGCCCCTCAAGGGTGAGGAAGGAGGAAAGATTGGAGAGGGAAGGGGAAGATAGCTATATTTATTCATAACAAAATGAGGTGGCACTTCTCTATTCTTTGGTGGTTGTACGTCTCTGGTTAACGCTGGGTGACCATTAATGTCCTCTGTATGGCTGGTGTCTAAATGCTGGGACATATGTACGGCTTCTTCCAGGAGCCCTGAAGGGCCTTGCCCGAGCCTAGACCCCTAACACAGAAATCAGGCTTCTACCCAGTCTCTTTTGTACCCCTCCAAGCCCAGTGGTTCATCCAGATGCCAGCCCCTGGCTAAGTGTTTGGCCTTTCTGGGTAGGGTCCTAGCAAGAGGGCTCCAATCCAGCTACCTTCCATGATAGTCACTCCTCCACGGGAAATGCAAGGATCCCTGCCTCGCCAAACGGGCAACTCAGTATGCAATGTCATTGTGACATACACATTATACCTAAGTGGATATGCTGTATATTTTTGATAGTAATGGTCTTAAAGTATAGATGTAGCTTCCAAAATAATTTAACTTCCCTCTGTCAGTTAGTAAGTGTTCAAGAACATAAGCTAACGCATACTAAAAATATTTCATATGTGTCTATCTTATAATTTTCCAAGTATGTTAACATATATTATCTCTTTTGACATCAGTTGGGTTAACACATTTTTCCTACTCTCAGTTTATAGATGAAAAAAACTGATCCTGAAAAAATAGTTTGCCAAAAAAAAATTATATAAAACAGTCTAAATATAATTTTCTCCCTCTAACAGGGCTATCATGCTACTCTCCTGCAGCAGCCTGGATAAAGAGAGCAGGCTATCAATTAGTATTGCTGAAAATTGCAATTACTTCAATACAGGGTTTGTATGAAATAGAATCTCACCAAGTCTAAGATTAACCCTTACAAAAATTGATAACAAGAGGCCAAACGTGATGGCTCATGCCCGTAATCCCAACATCTTGGGAGGCAGAGGCAGGAGGATCATTTGAGCCCAGGTGTTTGCAATCAGCCTGGGCAACATGGCGAGACCCCCATCTCTACCAAAAAATAGAGAAATTAGCCGGGTATGGTGGTGCACACCTGTAGTCCCAGCTCCTCTGGAGGCTGAGGCAGGAGAATCACTTGAGCCCAGGAGTTGGAGGTTGCAATGAGCCATGATCATGCCATCATGCCACTACACAATGGTCTGTGCAACAGAGTGAGACCTTGTCCAAAAAAAAAAAATTGATAACAATTTCTTCTTTCAATTGGCCTGAAATAAAGGATTACAGGAAAGGCACCTGCAAGACAATGTGCCATGAGACAAAGGCTAGAAAGGGAACGAGTTTACTTGTCAATAAACCTGATAAATATATGGACTCCAATATGTTTATGGTCTCTATTCTAACAGATTCATGATGAAACAAAATACCATGAGGTATTTGTGAAAGCAAATGAAGAATTTCTGAATTAAACAATTCTAAAGAGTAAACAACTTTCTGAAGTTAACAGCCTCATCTGAGAAACAAAATAACATTTGCTTTTTTGAGGGATATTTCATTGTTTGGCAACCTCGATGAGAACATATTTATGGTATTGGATTCCTTTAGGCGCTTTACTTTTCTGAATTATCCATTATTCTTTTCTTATTTTTAAAAAGCAGAGGTGGCCAGATGCTCAACAAACTGGTGGATTCAAAGTCCTTGTGGAATCTTTTGTGGAATCTGCCATGGGGCAGATTATTGGATGTAGCTTTCCTAACTAGCATATAAATCCGGCGTGTTTCAGATAGATGAACTAAAAATGTGGTGGATTTACCATTTGAAACACTGTGAGTGAAAAATTATGTCTCTAGATTATGAAGAAATATTAATAATTGTTTCCTAACCATCGGTGTTTGGTTTTCATAATCCTACTCAGCCATGACTAGCTTCTCCTTTTACTTGGAAGCAGTGTGGATACTGGATTGATAACATTGTGAAGAGTGAGTCTTCCTGAACAGAATTATTATGGATTTATGTTTTATCTGATTTTACCTAGACAATACGCATTCTTTCACCCTTCTTCCTTCGTCCACTTTGTCAAAACTTACCATGCTTGAATTTAACCTTTTTAGGATACATAATTTCTTTCTAGGGAATCTGTAATAACTATCAATGGCTGTCATTTCCCCCCAAACATCTTCTCGCCTTTAATAGTATATTCTAGAGATAATTTTATTTAAGAAACTCACATACGATATTCACTGGGTGCCAGCCATTTCTTGAATCAACTTTTAAATATAATGAGAGAACTCTGAGGTTACCCCCTCTTAAGATCCCATTACAGGGGCACGAAGGTTAAGTGATTTCTCCAGGTCACATGTGTCGTTAGGGTCAGAGCTGGGGTTCACACCTAGAGAGTCTGGCTCCAGGGTTTGTGTTATAAGCTCCTACACCTGTCACTTTTGGGTCTAGTGTAGTTCCAACAGCCAGTTAAGAGGGAAAGAGACATCTCAACAGATCGTGGTGGAGAGATGTTTGTGATCCCTTAAAGCAAACCTGCTTTTTTTTTGTTCTGACATTCAGTGTAATTTCACTTATTAAAATTAATGTCAAATCACTCTATTTGAAACGTTTATTTCCAGAACAAATAATTTAGGAAATAAAATAGAAACAGACCCGAAACTTTCATAATTCTGTGTTCCAAAGGATAATTTTTCTTTGATTTTTTTTTCTTAAGATTTCCAATGTCTTCTTAAAAACAATGCCATGTTACTCTATTTTTGAAGCAAAAACTTTTTACCATCTGACCATTTTTGAGAATTTTATCATGCAGTTGAGGACATTTTAAAGGCGAACTTATTAAGGGCTGTGCGACCCACACACTAGGACGGCATCCCGGGTAGTGACTTCTGCCTCCCCCTGTGGCCCCTACCCCATTCCGGCCCTGTATCCTCCTCCCGCCACCTCAGCTGGGCCTCGTTGCTCGGCTGGCTGTTCTTAGTTAACTGTGCGGGCCCAGAACTGGTCTTCGTGCTTCTGGTTTCACATTCCTCGGGGTCATGCTGCAGAGAGCTGCCAGGGAGACTTTTTTAAATCACCTGTTATGTCACTGCTTAAAATACTTCCAAGGCTCCCATCATTGTTATCAAAATAACCCTAACATTGTTTTTATCTTATTAGATATAGACAATGGGTCAAGTGCTTTATGAATTATTTCATTTGTAATGTTGCTACTATTTCTTTTTTTTTTTGACAGAGGAGGAAACTGAGGCTTAGAAAACTTAAGTAAACCACTGAAAGTTGCACAGCTAATACACAGCGAGATCAGGACAGAGGCCAGTGAGATGCTGAAGCCACACTTCCCCACTGCCACCTGCGCAGGAAGCTCTCTGTGCTCTGGGCCCTGACACGCTGTCCAGCCCCGTCGCCTGTCACTCTCCCAAAAGTGCATTTAGCCATTTGAAAAGACCACAGTTCTCTCAAAACCCTCTCCCTTTGTTGCCGCTTCATCCCTGTTGTGTCCTCAGCTGAACGCTTGTCCATCTCTTTTCCGTCCCCAGTTGGCCTGGAGAAATTTTACTCATTCTGGAAAACTCTAGTAAAGTCAGTTTTCTGAGAGATTTGACTCAATTTTCTAGCCAGAGATAAACACTGGCTTTTTTGTGTTCCCACTGTCACACACGGCACTCACCTGAGCTGCAACTTTTGCTCACGTCTGTTGTCTGAATTAGACTGGTGGTGTCCAAAAAGTTTAGATTGTGCCTGTAATGTAAAACAATTTTGAGCATATTCCATATAGAGAGTACATATGTGAAATACAGTGTCTGTATGTACATTTACTGCTACGCTAATATTTTACATAGACTGTAAAACATACCAAAAAGAAAATTTTAAAGAATGAGATAAAAGATGAAATAAACAATATTTTAAAACTAGTTTTTATTTTACTTTCTTTATAGTATAAAAAGTATTTTTATTATCATTGACCAGAGAACAATATGATTGACAGACTTTATGATTTTGATAATCTTGGCCTGACCCCCTGCAGTACAATGATTCAAAAGTCTAGTGACATTTTAATTTATTTCAATACTTCAGTTTAAAGACTCTCATAGCCGAAAAGATAATCTCTTAACACATGTAGTGCACAGTGAAGAAATAAATGACTAGCTGATAATCACTTTTCATTCTCATCAACCAATAATGCAACTATTTGTGTTGCAATTTGACCAGTGAATTTTAACTTTTTCTGATGTCCACCTTTTGTTCTTACAAACTAATTGAAATAGGCCACAATTTTATATTTTAGTATTAAAGCCCCCTTGTACTTTTTATCTGGAAGATATGAAAGGGAGTTAGAAGTTCTTTTTCCCAGTTAAATGTGCAGATATGACATTTTAAAGAGTAATACACTTAAATAATTTTTAGATGAAAATCACCCAATTATAAACATTTTCCACAACTCTTTTCAAAATATTCTCTATGCTCATTCATTTCTTTTTTAAAAGTTGCTTTCAAAACAATTTGTTGTTAGGGGACACATCATGTTTATTATTCTAAAATATATGTCAGGTGACCAGCAAACTAAGAGCCACTTGTCATCCCAGCAAAGGTCAACAACTTTGGAACATTTATCTATTAAATAAAACTGTGAAACATCCCTAAGTTCTAGAACTCTTTAAAGGATTTGCAAGAGCTACAATTGAACCTCAATGGTACAAATTTCTTTATGACATAGAAGCTTTTCCTGTTCACTTCTTATATCATTGCAACGTGTTCTAAAAGTTCCAGTATTTTAAGTGTGTGTTCGTATAAAATTAACCATATTGATGACATCTTGTAGTGCGTTCACACTTCTATCTGCAGTTTGTTTTGTTGCGTGAGCTTGCCTACAAATAATGCACTAAATGAATTTGATGTAAGGCACCTTCATGATCTTACCTTACGATCTTTTTTTGTCAATTCCTGTTAAAGCCAAGGGCTCTATCAATGATTTTATGTATACAGTTTTGCTTTAAAACATTGATTTTCTTGAATTAAATGCATTTACCTTTGAGAATTTATCTCTAGTATCTTTCCTATGGCACCCCCAGAGAAGTAATTCTTTACCTGTATTGAAACAGAGTCTAGAAATTGCCACCATCTGAGATGCACCAGAAACATGTGTTCCTTAACCAGCCTTACAGCAAACTTCCTCCAATGTGTGGTTTGCTTTAATATTATTTATACCAATTTCCTTATGTTTTTTTCTTTGTATCTTCAACAGTATTTGCTAAAAAAAATACATCTTGGTTTTTTTGCCATATTTTATTATTTTAGCCATTATAAACATTATATAGATTTTGGGGTACATGTGCAAATTTGTTACATGGATATGTTGATAGTGGTGAAGTCTGGGCTTTTTGTGTGACCCTCACTTGATTAGTGAACATTGTACCCAGCAGGTAATGTCTCAGTATTTTAGCCATTTTTAACTGTATCCATGAAGATCTTTTTAAACATTACATTTGGTTTAAAGTCTGTAAAGTTTTAAATTGAGTATCGCCTGACCTCAACCACTGCTGAAAAACAAATCTAGAAGTTTTTCATGCTCCAGATGCTTAAGTATCTTCCTACTCCTGACTGCTTCACGCTGACGCTAGCTAACATTATAGGACACAATAAGGCAAAGTTCCTCTGTAACAACAGTGGCTATAAATCCATATTCCAAATAATCTTCTGGATAATTTTGAATATTTTCCCTACCTGTCACATATGGTTAAGTAGCAGTGTTTTTTAATCTCACTCTAGGGCTGAGGAAGAATGTCTGCAGGAACACAGGGAAGGGTCAGCTCTGCCGTACTCTTGATGTTCTCCTGTACTTGAAACGTGTTCTCTTTCATTAATAGTTTCCTTTCAGAAATATCTTAAAACGTGTCATTTTGCGAGGGTCGACTTACCGAACTAGATACTTCTGTGGAAAGTCACCTAATCGGACACAGTAAGACATACTGCAAAATGCTGAAGGACAACTAACTTGTGAGAAACCCCTTGCCCCTCTGCCGAGTTGGGAGGTCCCCTTTTGGGTGAGGGCACCTTGAGGACGGTGGGACGTAGTCACTGTCCAGCCCACAGACCAGACTGGAGCAGGGGCCGTGGTCAGTCCGTACATTAAAGAGGTTAAATGTTAGTTAGCACTTACTTTCTTCTCATTTTGTAGATGGAAGCGAATGTGTGTAAGGGTCCAGGTGGCGCATTAGCTGTGTGGGGGAAGAACCTTCCAGGCGTAGGTACCACAAGGGCAGGAGCCCTGACACAGAAGCCTGTTTGGTCTGTTCAAGGAGCAGTAAAGACGCCGATGTAGCCGGCACACATTTCCACGAGAAATCGTTATAAGAAGTCCAGTCTCTCTCAGTGGTGACAATGAAAAGCTCTGTCTCCTCAGAACCCTGGCCATGTGGTTATTTTTTCACTGTTGGATGATTAACATACTGATTCTACAAGAACAACTCTGACCTGTGTCTTCCCACTTCTTCTTCATTCTTCCAGTTTCCACATGTAGCAGCCTCCTGGCTCGTCTCCAGAGCACTTTATTTAAAGGAATAACCACTGCCACCTCTTATGTGGAAGTTTGGTTAAAAATAATATTAAAGTAATTTTTCCTCTTCCTCTGAAATTGACTCTCCCAGTGAGAGAGGAGGAATTTAAGGAGTGTTGAGGAGACTTTAGTGCGTACATCCTGTTTATTTTGAGCTTGATGTCAGGCCTAGGGCAAAAAAGAGTTCTGTTATAATATATTTTCTAGTATGTCTGAATTTCAGTTCTCCTTCAAAAATGACATGATCTTATTTAGATATTGTTTAGAAATTGACCCATTGAAAGGAAAAAAGCATTTCAATGCCGGCTACCACTGTGTAGATTTAAACACATTCTTCTGAGCCTCAGTTTTCTCATCTGTGAATGGGGTACTATGTAATGAAGTTGCTGCTTTTATAGGTAAAAAACCTTGGATATTAATCAGTTTTACAGGTGAGGAATCTGAGACCCAAAGAACCAGTTAACGATGTATCTTGCAGGCTTTGTAAGGATTGTGTACTACAATAAGACGATCACCTGGCCCACAGTGATTATGCAGCACAGGGGTTTGTCATTATTCTTATTATTCTAATTAGAGGAGGATGTAATTGTCTTCTACGTAAGTTTTATTTTCTTCAGAAATTAAGAAAAGCAGCAATCCAATTCCTCGCCCTCCAGCTGTATAAATAAAAACCAAGAGCACAACAGCCAGATAGAACAATTTGGAATGATTCTTTCATCGAGCGCAAGTTTTCATTTTTGATAAATATGGCATTTCAGAAACTGCAGTGTCAATCACTAATCGAGATTTCTTTGTTACACAGTTTAATGAGTTTAAGGCAATGGATCCTAAAAGTATATATTTTACAAGGCCAAACAAAATTAAATGATTGTACCACTTAAAAATAGTACAGATTTTTGAAAGGAAATGCTTCCAGGTCTAAAGAATTAATTACATATAATCCTGTTCAGCTCTGTTTAGAGTGAGTAGACTTGTTTCAACCACGTAATTTCTGTGCCTCAGTTTCCTCACTTGTAAAACGAGGATAGTGATAGCACCTATCTCCAAGGATTGTTTTTAGGGTTAGGAATTATACATGTAAATTACTTACTATACAGGAAACATTCAAGGGTTTTTAAAAATTACTGTTACTGTGTTGTGGTTATTCTAGTTTTATTTAACGAACTTTAATGAAATCAAGGCAAATCTGCTGTCTTCCAGTCAATGCTTTTTGAGACCTGATGTCATCAGCAGGGCTCCTGTAGTCCCCCAGGTCCCTCCCTGGTGAGGTGGCATTTAACGGATTCAGAATGTCGCCTCACACTCGCTGAATAACCCATCACCCTTTAATTGGAAACAGCATATGGAAATCATCACAAAGAGAAAAAAATCGTTTCAAGTGCTTTGAAAATATAAAAGAAAATAAATTGTCCCTGGTAAGTAAATATAGGACACACATCTCTGAACAGTCAGGAAAATTCTGTGCGAGGCCTTTGGCAAAGGCTAAAGAGGATTTCGTTCCCTCCTCAGCCTCCTCCCCCACACACTGGTCTTCTAAATTTGAAGATGTTATTACTATATAAGGCTGCTTTTTCTAAGTAAATGATAATACATTCAACTGCTTGGTGTTTTTAGGTTTTCAAACAGTGGTGAGCTATTTCATCAGTCAAGATCAAGCTAAACTGAAAAACAAAATCTGTGAGAGTCAGATAATACCATAGGAGTCACCTTTATTTTTTTTCTTTCATGAGAAACATAACAATTTTCACAGGAGCATTCTCAGCATGACTGCTGTTAGACCACATTGTGTAAATATTCTGTCACATTTATTGGTGGCTGCCTCGAGTCAAAATGCAGTGATCCGTTTTCAGGTCTCCGATCTTTTGGCTGCCTGCCTGTCCGATGGGGAGATGATCAGAACAATTCCATCCCGGGGCACAGCTGTGGTCAGGGAGAAGCAGCTCATGGGTCATTCCCCCGCCCCATGCCCACATGGCCACGTGGCTTCGTGTTGACTGGGTTACCATGGGCCTTTCAGCTGCAGACACAGGATGGAGAGTAGAGGGGATAGAAATTCAATAAAGGATCCCATTATGGTGTTGATTCTCTTCTGTTCTTCATTATCTTCAATTACCCTGATCCTCTGCTGCTCTTTCTTATTTGAAAAAGAAAATTCCTTCTTCTCTGTCTTCACTGCCCCCATTCTCTTAATTTTCATTCTTTCTTTATCTAGTTTTTTAAAGGCCTCTTTTCCCCATAGCTTCCTAAGCAGATCAAGACATCAAATCTAATGTTGTCTTACCCGTGGAAGAAAGAGGAGTGGTACCTGAGCGCGTGTCTGTCTACAGAACAGAGAAAGAGAGAGACTGAGCACAGGAAGTTCTGCCTAAGCTTCTCTTTCTTAACTGATTTTCATGGGAAGGTACCACCATACTGGATATTTCAATTCAGGGATGAGATGAACTAGTTTGGAAAGTTATTTCACCCTCATAGGCGCCGTGTGATTTTCTAGGAGTGCATTTCAGCAGTCCAGCACTTTGCTCTTAGAAACTCCTTGTGTCAAGGCCTGTTGCCTCCTGTCACTGTGCATGTCCTTCCCCCGCCGTGCACACAGCCTCCCTGTCTGGGCAGCTTGCTTCTTCCAGTGAGGCTGTTTCGTTTTCTCCTAAACATGTCGTGTTTGTTCTTCCCCCAGTTCTCTGTGATGTTGCCCATGTTCTTTTCTGAAATGGAATGCTTTGTTTATTTCTCCTAGACACACAGTAGATGTGTAATAAAGACTTTATTATTAATACTTTTTAACGGATTATCAGTGATCTCTTTTTAATTTAGTAAGTGATAAAATTGCATTCAATCAAAACCAAGCATGCATTTTTGGGGGGAAATTCAAACTTAATCAGCACCTTTGGGGATGAAAATACGAGTTGAAGTTCATCATCGGCACGAAAGGCAAGTGGGAGCAGAAGATGATTGTGTAGCAGGAGTGGAGACAAGCGGAGGGAGGGCGGAGAGAGGGGGCGGGGAGGGCAGGGACGGTCTGCAGCACAGCTGGAAACAAGGACGTCCTTAAAACAAACTGGAACTCCGCCCAGGCCCCTCGTCCTGGAGACAAGGCGGAAGGGAGGCTTCAGTCCTTGCTATGCTTTCCCATTTGGCATTGAAACAAACAAATATTATTGTTTTGATACAGCTAATGTTATGCTGTAGAAATTTGTTTCTCATTGGTACTTCTAGCTAAATGATTTGCACTTTTTCAAACTTATATTGTCATCCTGCTCTTTGAAAGTAGGAGCCATATTTTTCATAACTCTTGACATCTTCTAAAATATTACTCTTCGAAGTGGATGATTAATGTATGTGCATACCTAGGTACTTAAGGCAGGCTGTATACCTATTGGAAGGTTGTTGAATAAATGAATGAATGTACTTTTTTTTTTTAAATAGTGCTTTCAGAAGTCTTTTAATGGGAGAGTGGCAACTACTGAAGAGCTTGAGGTTTTATCTGACATGTTTTAAATGAGCAATTTATTTAAGGGCTAATTAGATGAGTGACATATATATTGTATATGTGTGTGTTCATATTTTTAATTTGATATTATGTAGTGACAAGACACAAGTCCAAGAGGTCGAAAAGACCATTGATTGAACTGAGAATCAGGAGACCTGAATTCTAGATACGAGTCTAACTTGACTTAAATCTTAACTACGTCAGTGAAACTAACTGGCTCTCAATTGCTCTATTTATAAAATGAAAGATTTAGAATTGATGATTTTACGGTTCTTTTGGCTAGAGTATATTTTAAGTCAACAAGATAATAGGTGAAAGAAAATGCCCATGAATGATCATATTTTCTCTGTTAATTTGAAAAACAAAGAAGTATTTTTGGGAAAGAATAATTCTTTATGCAACCTCGTATGGGAATTTTATTTGCATTTCTCCACATCAAATTTTCAGAATGTCTTTGTTTAAAAAAGAAAAAAAAACCTCCCCAAATGCTACCAATTTAATATGTATTTTCACTAGATCTTCCTTTTTTTATTTCAGAATATTGTGGGGGTACAAACGTTTTGGTTACATACATTGTTTTTGTACAGTTTGAGTCAAAGTTATGTGTGCACATCCCCCAGATAGTGTGCATTGTACCTGTTAGGTGTGAATTTACCCGTCCCCTCCTCCCCCCTCCCTCCTGCTTGATTTCCAATGAATGTTATTTCTATATGTGCACGTAAGTGTTGATCAATTAGTTCCGATTTAGTGGTGAGTACATGTGGTGCTTGTTTTTCCATTCTTGTGATACTCCACTTAGAAGAATGGTCTCCAGTTCCATCCAGGTTAATGCAAAAGGTACTAGTTCACCATTTTTTTTATGGCTGAGTAGAACTCTATGGTATATACATACCACATTTTATTAATCCACTCATGTATTGATGGGCACTTGGGTCTTCCTTTTTTAATGCTTAAAATGATATTGCAGTGAATTACTATCAAATTCAGCATTTTCTAATGTTTCT
>NW_012147864.1:1416272-1416752 GCF_000956105.1 Propithecus coquereli
TCATTCCATGTGAAAAGAATGGTGCTCCCTGTACTTTCTTATTAAACGACCCATCGTGCACTTCTTTCCACGTCAGTGGTACTGATTTGCATCACTATCCTTAATGGCTGTGTAGTATTATAGGGTACGGATTGACTGTAAGTTACTCAACTCATTCCCTGTTGAACATGTTAAGTTATTTCTAATTTTTAACCGTTACAAATTTTGCTGGGATAAATACTTTTGTATGTATAAAATATACTTGTCTGATCGTCCCTCCAGAATAAATCCCTAAAAATAGAATTGCTAGCATGAGAGTATGTTCTATGATGGCTTTCTTAAACTCATTTATTCTATTTATTTATTTGTGTGTGTGAAAATGAAGAATGTGTGAATTAATGAGGGGCCAATTATTATATATAAAGAGAAATTTTCTTATCATAAGCATGTTACTCATTATTATATTGGCCAATATAGACCTTTTTTTGGCTGATAAAATAA
>NW_012147864.1:1417648-1424907 GCF_000956105.1 Propithecus coquereli
CTGGACGCGCCCTGGACACACCTGACCTGGCTCCGTGGCGACCGTGGTGGAAGGTGGACAGGAGGCTCGCGTGTGCGCTCGAACATCCTTGAGACATCAGCAAAAAGTACCTGGGATTGTCAGTTCACCCTGAGAGGCGCCTAACGTGAAAGATGAGTCTTTTTTCAGGGTTGTGAAATATCCACAGGGTGAGAAGTGACATCCACGTGCACAGCTGTTCCATTTCCACAGCCCTCGGTTGAGTTTGGTGGCGCTCATGGGGCTGGTCCCGAGCGAGCCGAGGCTGAAACCGTGTCTCGGGCGTCTGGACCCGTAGAAGTGGACGTGTTTGGGATGTGGGCAAGGCGAGGGCCTGTGGGCTGTGAAGATGCCTGTCCCCCAGCCCTGCCCAGGCACAACTGTTTACCCCAGTGGAGAGAGAGCAGGGGAGGCTCAGCGACTGTTTTCTGTGACACTCAGGGCGCGAGTGGTGCCGGAGTCTAGTGACAATGTGGGACAGCACCGCGGACAGGTGTTTTCTGGTTGTTTCTTCTCATGCATAGACCGGTGTGATAGGAGCACGCGCAGAGTGGACTGTGGGCCCTGCCCATTCCCGAGAAGGCCGCAGAGAGGACGTGAATGAACGCAGAGGGGCTGAGGGAGATGCCGCATCCACGCTGGGGCTCCTGAGCTGGCAAAGTCCCTGCTGTTAGCGTCCCGGGGGCACTGAGATCACACGGGCATCTGTGTGATCCCCGGAGCACAGCCTGAGTCCGTATCTCTGACTCTCGCCAGACATTGGTGTGCACGTATCAAAGGCTGTCTGTAGACTAGAATAATTACAAATGAGAAGACGCAGAGATTGCACAATGGCATTTACGGATCGTTCACGTGTTCCTGGTCTCTCCCATTTGCTGAAGACAGATGAACTGAACATAGTTCCTCCTCTTATCCCATTTTTGTTTTCCATTTTCAGAATCTGTGTTCTACAACGACCCCCAAATCATTCATCTGGCTAAAGTATTGAAAGGTCACCAGTCCCTTCTGGGTTGCTGCCTTCAGTCTTAGATCGTGCCTTTGCAGCAACACGTGCTGCTGTTTCTCACTGTTGTTTTATCTTAAAGATGCTCCAGGTGCAGAGTTTGACATGATACTTCTCCTTTCCTGAACCTCGACTCATAGCCTCAAATGCTTTCTTTGAACCCATTCCTCCTTAGGAAAGGATGGCATTATGAAAAAACATGTCAGTGGAGAAGCAGATGAAACCACTCAACTTTGCTTTTCCTTTCCTGTGCTGGGATTTTGTTTCTCTCTCTCTCTCTATCTTAATTTGCTTTGACCTTGCATAGCATGCCTGTGCTCATATCTAAAAGAGGAGCGTTGCCCTGAGGATTTTCATTTTTACAGCTTTCAAAATCCCTTAATCTTCATGAGGACAAATACTTAGACATTACTTGTTTAATTGTGTGTGTGTGAGTGTGTGTGTGTTTCTGGGAAATGTGGTGTGCTTAAGTATTGCCAGTTTCTGCTAATGGATAGGATAGATTTGGAAAACTGGCATGCTGTTTGCCAAGTAAAGACAACAGTGCTTTTAGGGACTAGTGGCTTCCCAGGATTCTAACAAATTACCTTAGGCATTTCATAGAAAAGCTACATTGTTTAAAAACTTAGCATGTGGGTGGATGTGTGTGTTTGTGTGCCCGTGTGCAGCCAAATCCACTTTAAGCTGGGCTAAAGGAACACAGTACCAGAACAAATCTTTGTTTCTTATCTTATGTAGCTAACTTTTTTCTTAAGCATCCTTTAAAATTTAGTTAAAAGTCCAGTTGTTTTCATGACGCCTTCCCCAAACAAAACATGAGTACTTCATTTTCTAAAATTGTCAATGCCCTATATTGTCAATGCCTATGCACTTGGTGCTTAATCATATGGTGTCAATTTTGTGAGTTTTCCTAAGTGTACATTTTTCCCCAAAGAAAATGGTGTGTAAGTCCCTTAAAGGCAGGGAGTGTGTTTTCCATTTCTTTTATCTGATGATTTATTGCACATAAAAGACCTTCAGTAAATATCCAAGAAATCTATCCTGGATTTCCCTGTTTACTGTCTGTTGTTTAGTCTTTTTATTACTTGGTACCACCTTTAGCATGGATGAGAGAAAGATAAGAAAAATTTTTAGTTAAAGAAAATCTAGTCTGTACAGGATGAAATTTGAAAGCAAATGCATCTTTGAGTTATCTGAGACATCAAATTTTATACCATTCTCCGGTCCGTTATCATGGGTAATTGGGAATTACCTGCCTTGTAACTGCATGAGCTGTCTTGGTTAACCATGAATGTGGATCGCAAGCATTTCTCTGCTCCTCTCTTATAAACTCCAGATGTGTGTCTGAGATTAATTCAATCTTTGTTTCCCCTTCACCATTTGTTTTTCTATCTAATCTAGTCACCTTTCATGTAGCTGGAGTGGAAATACCAGTATGTTCTTCTCTGATGTCCGATCCTTTCGTTCTTTCTTTTATTGTTTTATTTTCTTTTTGCATGCATGGAAGTTTCTTGGCATGTTCCTATGATAACATTTGAAAAATCTACACTGTTTATAGTTTACATGAAATCTCTGTGTTAGAGTCAAAAGAAAACCATGCATGAGAGGTCGTGGCAAAGGTTTTGCCATCTCACCGTCATGGCAAGTGTCAGAAGATACTAATATGTAGAAGCTCTTTAGATCATTAGTTCTAGGAGTCGAGATGAGTCATGAACTAAAAATCATTTTGTTCACAAATCCCATTTTAATTCAGCAACCTTTTTTTCTTTCTCCGTTGTAGCAAAGTACAATGAGCACACAGACATTTAATAAAGAGAAGTTTCCCTTGAGGCACAGACATGAATTGGCAGGTTAAACCAATTGCCAGGATCAAGTCTATGTGCAAAATAAGATTGATTGCAGAATGGCGGTGACTGTAAAAATATGGAAAGCATCAGTGGGTCATAAAACCCTAGAACTTGAAAAAGACATCTCTTTTGATATCACCTGCCCCCAGATGGAAGACGTTTTGTTTTTTAACAACATCAACAACAGATAAACAATTAGCCTTTAAAAAATAGTTCCAACCATGGGACCTATTGAAATCTAGAGAATTCATTGTTGGTCACCATTACACAAAGAAATTTTTTTTTTTAATTTAGGTAAAATCTTCTTCCTTGTAACTTCTATTCATTGTTTCAAGCTCTACTTTCAGTAAAATATAGAATGTCTACTCTTGCCTTTGATGACTGTTCACATAAAGATTTTTCTGGAAATTCTGATCATTCTTTTCATTTCATTATTCTTCTACTGGAACACATTGACCTCGAAGCCCTATCTAGAACAGTGCATGCAAAATTCTGCATTTAATAGAAAAAATCAATTTTATAAGGTGAGATCAACCTGAGAGTGGTTCAGAAAAAGTGAGACATTAGGGTTTTAGTTGGCCGATCTCACTATTAATCAACACTGAGATTCAGCAGTTATAAAACAATCTCAGGCATCCTTAATAAGGAAAATGTTTTGCTAAACACGTGGTTATTATTTTTGTTTGTAACTTCGACTTCATTGTAAGAATTTTTTTCATATAATTTTCTGGGTTGGGTCCATAACCATTAGAAAAGCTATTTCATGGTAAAATCAACCACACATCCCAGATTTATGGATTCCAAATAATTTTTAGTATCATCTTCTGATACTCATTTTAATTCAGCAAGCTTATCTTCACCATTTACTTTGTGCAAAGTACTATGCTAGATTCTGGGGTAAATAAACATTGTCCTTGGTCTTAAGAAACTTAAACTCCCATGGAAGAGGCAGATTTGTAAATATTATAGTGTGACAAAGGAGGAATATAAAATGTATTACAAGATAACAATCATGAAGAAATTAATTCTGCGTAGTAGCATCAGGGAACAATAAAGAGAAGTATTAATATTCAAACTAGACCCTGATGTCTGAATTGGACAAAGACATTCCAGACTTAGGGAGCTCCTTAAGCAAAGACATAGAACAGAGGTCCCCAACCTTTGGTGAGTTGTATAGTTATTTCATTATGCATTACAATATAATAATAATAGAAATGAAGTGCACAATAAATATAATGCTCTTGAATCATCCCCAAACCACCCTCACCTGGTCTATGGAAAAATTGTCTTCCATGAAAATGGTCCCTGGTGCCAAAAAGGTTGGGGACCACTGACATAGAGAGATCTTGGCATGTTCAGTGAGTGGTAAGAGGTCTGCCGAGACTAGAATCTTTTGAGAACATTTCCAGTCTGGTGCTATAGTGACCTCTTTTATAGGTATTGTGATAAATCTCAGTGAATTATGCATAAGACAGAATTCAGTCAGATAGAATTCAACATGTTTCTCTTAAGCTTTCTTTAATGGTTTTGTTTTTCTTTGTGCATGCATAAAAGCTCACTGGCACGTTCTATGGTAACATTTAAAGCTCTGCACTCATTGTCCACAGTTTGCATGAAGCTTTTGTGTCGAAGTGAAAGGAAAACTTCGTGAGAAAAGCTGTAATGAAGATCTTGCTACCTCACCATTATGGAAAGGGTTAAAAGATACTGATTTTCAGAATTTCTTTAGTTTATTAACTCAGAAGTTGAGAAGAACCAGGGTTTGAAAGTCGCTATCTTTTTTCCTTTCAAATGCATCATCTTATTCATTAAAAACTGTTTCTTCCAAATTCTTTCTTTTTTATTTTTATTTATTTATTTATTTTTTTGAGACAGAGTCTCACTGTGTTGCCCGGGCTAGAGTGCCATGGCGTCAGCCTAGCTCACAGCAACCTCAGACTCCTGGGCTCAAGCAATCCTCCTGCCTCAGCCTCTGGAGTAGCTGAGACTACAGGCATGTGCCACCATGCCCGGCTAATTTTTTCTATATATATTTTTAGGTGTCCAGATAATTTCTTTCTATTTTGTTTTCAGTAGAGATGGGGGCGGGGGGGTGGCGGGTCTCGCTCTTGCTCAGGCTGGTCTCGAACTCCTGACCTCAAGCGATCCACCCGCCTCGACCTCCCAGAGTGCTAGGATTACAGGCGTGGGCCACCACGCCCGGCCCCAGATTCTTGTTAATGATTTCTAAACAGGAGTGTGACGTGATCTGGGGCATGCTTGGGAAGATGAGTGATGACGACCTGGACATGGATTGAAGGGCGTGGCTTGGAGGATGGTGACGACCACACTGCCTGTGGTCAATGATAAGATTCTAGATCAGGCTGATAGCACCATGCTGAAAAGGAAGAAACAAATTGGACACATACAGGATGTGAGTGGCAGGGCCAGGAGAAGCGTGGACAGTAAAGTGGAGCTTTTATCTTGGATGACAAGGGATAGATGTTGCATTTATTGAAGGGTTTCATTAGCGGATGAAGAGCAATTATAGGGAAAATGAAATGAATTTAATTTTAAATAAATTGAATTTAAGTAATCTATGGGACTTGCAAAAGGAGCTGTTGAATGGAGGGTTAAGAGTATCAGTCTGGGCTCAGGAGAATGGCCAGTGCTAGAGAAAACCTAGGGGTAATAGCTGACATGCATGAAGCAAGAATAGGTTATTAGTGACAGATCACGCAGGATTCAGGAGAAGACCACGCAGTTGACACCTGGGAGTGTTTCGTGATCTCTTCTCATTAAAATGAGAGGGATGGAAGCCACATAGTAGTTGACTGAGTAGTGGTGGGAATTAGAGGGGAACAAGCAGAGACACAATTAGACAATTATACTTAAAGTTTGGCAGCGAAGGAAAAAGAGCGAATGGGATGTGATTGGCGAGAAGACAGAAGGGTGAAGATGGCGTCTGAGGGAAAAGACGGTTAGGAAAGTGCTCTTAGACTTTTGGAAGGGGAGAGAGAGAAAGACTGTGAGTAAGGCAGGGTGGCTACTCTTACAGCAAAATCAGAGGATTTGGGAAGGATTCGAATCCACTGAACTTAGTGCTTAATGTGTTTATGTTTTATATATTTCATTCTGATATTTGGAAGTATTCTTTATATAGTGAAAAATATTAGATGCAAAAAAGTTCTACAAAAAAATGAATAAGGTCTTTATCTGAATGCCTTCTAAAGCATTTGAGCCATGAATTGTGAATTTCTAGTTATTTGTTTAAATTTAAAATTTTTTATTTTACTTTGGGCAACAGGAGCGTAGACCGGAATAATTATAATTCTTGGTTCGTTGCATGTTTGTTAAGTTATTTTTAATAATATCATAAGCACATGTAAACCCAACTCCCCAAACAAAAACTGAGATAACACCCTATGTCTGACACTGTGGACGCCCCTCCCCCGTGTATCACCCTGCCTCTCTGCACCTGAGCTAACCACCATTATGAGTTGTTTCGTCATTACTTGTCTTTTAAAATATAGTTTTACTGAGTATTTATGCATTCCTAAGAAGTAGGTAGTTTTATTTTTGTTGTTTTTAGCTTTATACAAGGGGTATCATGCTGTCTTGGGGGACCTTTTTTTTGCACTTAAGACGTTGTCACTAGGACATATCCATATGGCTGTAACTCTGGTTCATTTGTTTTGTCTGATGTGTAATATTCCATTGTGTGAATATCCCACAGTTTCACTCACCATTTTCTTCTCAGTGGGCATCTGGGCTGCTCCAGGGTTTTGCTATCATGAACGGTGCCACTAGAACATGCTTCCTGTTCTACATGGGCAACTGCTGGGTCATGGGTTTGTGAATGACCAGGTTTAGGGGAAAATGCCAAACTCTTTTTCCAATTGATGAATGATTTCCACCAACAACGCATAAGGGATCCACAACTTTTCAACACTTGATATTATCAGACTTTTTACTTTTTGCTGTTTTGCTGGGTATAAAATGGGACCTCATTGTGGTCTTCGTTGGTACTTCTGTGACCACAAGGTAAGGCGAATATCTCCTCATACATTTGTTGGCTGTGTGTGTTTTCTCTTCTGTGAATTGCCTATTCATATCTTCAAAATTTTTTATTAAATTATTTGTGTTCTTATTGATTGGTACAAATACTTTTTATATGCTTCATATTAAACCTTGTCAGTTGTATTGTATAGCAAATGACCTCCCAACTTTCTAACCCACGTTTTCATGTTTTTTAAGGTTTCTTTTGATGAGCAACAAGTTTAATATATCAAATTTATCCATTCTTTCTTTTATAGTTAATGTTTTTGGGTCTTGTTAGAGAAATCTTTTACCTATGCCAAGTTCTAAGAAATATAAACCTGTATTTACCATTATTAATAGATCTTGAGTTT
>NW_012147864.1:1425928-1453943 GCF_000956105.1 Propithecus coquereli
TAAACTGTCAAGTAATTTAACTCCGTAGTTTTAGGGGAGGAAGGTAATTGAAGGGTGCATGATCCTACCTTTAACAATCTTGCCCATTTAGCTTTTTATACAAACTCTTCGCAATATAAATTCCTCGTTAGACAAATTTCCTAGAAACCAAAAGTTCTTTTTTTAACTTTTAAAATTAATTTCTTTAACAAAGTAGCCAACACGTCATTCAAAATTGTGACCAGATATCTTAACGTTTGCAGAAAAAAAAAGTCTTTTTATTTTATCATTTGACATGTGCGCAGGTGTGTATATTTATATAATTTGTTTATATATAATAGATTATGGCATAGGAAAACATGAAACAGACCTACAGATGTATTTGGCTAAGTGGCTATGTAATAGGTAATGTGTTCTGTTCTTTGGTTGTTGAGACTGTGTTCAAATAGAAATGGAAAGAAGTTTATCACTATAAACAGGTTTGATTTCCTTAAAAGGCAGTTGTTTCTTTTTTCCTTTGCTTCTCTGGAGAATTGGCTATAAACTGGGAATACTTATCCTCTGACTCATTTGCAGAGCAGCACACTTCGGCATGTAGAGTTCAGATAAAATTATAATTAAATGGACCCTAATTTGACTCTGTGGAGCAAGAGAGTAATTTCTGAAAGGAAATTTTACAGACTGCATTTTCTTAAATCTACTTTGTGGGTAAAATAAGTCCTTCCTTTTAAAAAAAATACTTAATCCAAACATTGGGATGAGATTTTCATCTGCCTTTAACTCAATATATTGAGTTTGCCAAAAGTCATGACGTACATAATTATATTAGGTAGTGATAATTTAATTCCTATTCAAGTATTTCAAAGGTAACGCAATGACTATTTTAGATTTCCGAGTCTATCGAATTGTATATTTAAAAATTTTAAAGTATTATTAAAGATATTGTTTCAACTAGACTGCGTAGGCTAAGATTAAAATGATTATAAAGCTAAATATACATTTTAAAAATCCTATAGCCGCACCGAAGAGAAATGTTCTTTGCCATTTTTAGCGAGGTGAATGAATATATTGTTTGAATGTGGCCACTGGCTCACGCATGCGCACAACGTGAGGTCTTCCGAAATACTCATTGATTATTGAATCAAAAAGATTTGCTTATCGAATGCTTACATAAAGTGAGGGAGAGCAATTATACGGCATTAGCATGAGGGAAAGTGCTAACAGATCATTACTCTCCTTCTTCCCAGCCTGGATTAAGCCTCGGTACCTCTCAGGCTCGTGCTGCATCAGCCATTCGTAATTGGTGAGAGCTGGATTTGGAGCCAAAATCTCTTTGTAATCACCGTACTGAGCCATATTCTGTCCTCATAGTTTGGCTACTTTCTGTATACCAATGTAATTGAATGAAAAGAGAAAAGTTTATTCATCTGGATATCAACCTTTGAAACGGTTTTGATGTCAATAAACATCAGTGAGGGCTCCCTGTGAGTCAGACCAGGTGCTGGGCATGCGGAGATGAACATCGCAGAGTTCTCTCTTCAGAAAGCGGACGCTGTTTTGGAGGGGGACAAATGCGTGACCCAGCGAGTGTAATTGGGTTTTGTAAATGTCATCCTAGAAGATGGTGTAGGGCACAGAGGAGGCACAAAGGAGGATGGAGAGAGATGATCGGGAAGCTTGCTAGAAGACGGAGCACATAGCGAAGCTTGGAATGGGAGGTGTCGGTCAGGATGGAGGGAGGAGGGCAGGAAGTGACTGAGGCCATGGCATGGTCTGGAGTGTGTCACCGCCAGAGCTTCAGTGGGCACCTGTGTGGGGCCGGCTGCGGCTGGAGGGCGGCACACAGCACACGGTAGCGCTTAGGAGAGTGGGGAGTCAGGCAGGACCACGTTATGGGGGCACTTGCGATCCCTGCTAAGAGGTCGAAGTTTAATGAAGGCAACAGGGTTCCATCAAAAACATCGCAGTCGTGGGAATGACATGATCAGCCCGGGGAGGACGTGCTGGTGGGTGAGTGACCGAAGGCTCAAGGGGAGAGCAGGTGTGAGATCACTGTCCCAGCACCGGTTACAGGGACGAGGGGTGGCAAAGAGGAGATAGACACCATCAATGCAAAATAATTAGATTCCGTAGGATAAGGTGTTTGAAGAGATGTGAGGGGCAGTGAAGGAGAAAGAGGAACCTGGGATGACTTGAGTCATTGAGCAGGTTTTAGTGTCATTCGTGAAGACAGTGACTGTAGGAGAAAGATTAGGAACACAAGAAAGATAAGGACTTGACATTTATGTATTTGGAATGCGAGTTTCCTGGAGGATAACCAAGGTGCCCGTATGTAATCGTATGTAAGGACTCAGAGCTCAGGACAAAGGGAAGGATTTGGAACTTATCTGTGTACAGCTGGTGGCTGAGGTCATTGGTGTGGGTGAGATCACCCATGCCATGAAAAGCAACTTTTATCTAAGTGATCCGATTGCACACGTATTAGAGTAGATACAAGAATACTTGGCACCTACAATGGGCACACCGCCATGTCCTTGTTCTATCTTGGACCACAGGCTCTAAGAACAAAATGACCCACTGTGGAACAGAGGAAAAGTAATAATTTTCTTAGTCTTTCCCTAAACTGTCAAGTAATTTAACTCCGTAGTTTTAGTGTGATCTAAGAAATATATATTTCATACTGCAACTTTATTAAAATTGTGTATGGGTACAATTTTGCTAAGGTTGAAAGGAATCTTAAATAAATATTGTCGCACCACACACACGAAACCATTTGTTTTTGTGGACACCAATCATGTAGTAACCAGGCAGAAGGCGGGCAAACCGGCCCCACCAAGAACGCTCGCCTCAGGCTCGGGAGATTGTTGTCAAGACCCACCTGAGTTCACTACCTGGCCTTTAAATGCTGGAATTCTGTAGGATTTCGTGGTCCGTGCGCTGTCTTCTCACTCTGCACACTGTCCCTTGGAGATCATTTCACTCTCCTAAGTGCTCCAACCACCACTGTGCTGTTCACGATGCCCGTGGCTGTATCTTTAGCTCTGCACGACACCCAGGCTGATGCATCTAGGACAGACCCGCCCTTTCTTGGTCACAGCCCTTTGCTGCTCCCCCATTCCCTCCAGAACAAAGCCAGAGCTCTTTGGCTTGGAAAAATCAATCCTTTATCAGTGACGTCCTGTCTAATTCTCCAGCCTTATCTTTTTATTACTACTTGAGCTTTAAACTTCAGCAATACCAAATTGCTCATAACTGCTCTTTTTATGCGAGACACACACACACACATACACACACACACACACACACACTCTCTCTCTTTGACATCTTGGCTTCACTCTCGCCTCTCCCTTGATATGCAGTTCTCTCCCTCTTCCACCTTGCTACCTTTTGTCACCTCCCCAGATGGCCAGTCTTGGTCCGCATTAATTACCGCATCTCAGTGTTTTCATAACCCTCTGTGCATGTCTTTGTCACTTTGCACGTTGTGTCACAATTATCCCTACACAGGGCTGTTTCCGTCACTACCTAGGGAGCTCCCTGAGGGTTAGGACTGTGCCCTCTCCATGCTCGTATCCGAGCGTCTAGCATATTCTTATAGAATGGTTAAATAAATGAGCAACGGATGAAGGTCAGAGGCAAACTCACACGGAAAATGCATCTTTGTACTTCAGTGTAACTTTTCAGCTGTTGAGTGATTCCAGTTAACCACCTGTAGATTTGTTGCTCTCAAGTTGGTTTTGTTACCCTTTCTTTTTTTGAGACAGAGTCTCACTCTGTTGCCCACGCTAGAGTGCCGTGGCGTCAGCCTAGCTCACAGCAACCGCAAACTCCTGGGCTCAAGCGATCCTCTTGCCTCAGCTTCCCAGAGTGCTAGGATTACAGGTGTGAGCCACCGCGACCGGCCTTATTACCCTTTTTAATTATCAGATTCTAATCAGATGCTGTCTAAAGTAGATGTATGTCTGCATGATGGACAGGGCTATTTCTTTGTCTCAGGAAATCCTTATGTCTTAGAGGAGAGAAGTTGGCATTCTGGTCCGAGACCTACAGGTAGATGACTTCTTCTGGAAGTAAAAACCTGCTATATCTGTGATGCTTGGTACTTTATCCTTCCAAAGAATTCCCTGAGGAAACTTCAGTGGTTACTTTCTAGTCTGATGGGGTTGTCAAACAGGTTTTGTTCTTAACTCTTCTTTCTTTCTTTCTTTTTTAAATCTCTTTTCTACCTACATATTCACAGAATGTACATATTTGCTACCTACATATTCTCCTGGGACCTCCGTATTCATACAAAGAGACACGTATCGCATTTGCTCTGCAGAACAGAGGGCTAAGCTAGCAGCTTTTCCCAGCACGTTAACTCCGGGCATTTTCTAGTTTCTGTTATTCGTGACTATAAGGCTGCTATTATAATAGGATAGAGGACATAGTGCTGTATTACATTTTAAACTCTAAGAAAAAGTGTCCTGTGCTAATCACACTATATTTAGGGATCCCAGACAGCTAATAGGCTCAGTCTATCAAAAAGAAATAAGATCTTTTTATCATCACCCATATTGCACAGTATAATCCAGCCTTGTGGACTGGCCAGCCTTATCCACCTTCAATTATACATCTGTGCTAATAGCACAAAGTAAATCTTTTAAATAACATAATCGATTCCATGGGCATATAATAAGAGTACTGTGGTATTCAGGTTTCTTGCATATACTTGGGGAAAAGTCTTCTCTTCCATATGCAGCATGATGGCAGCTTCAGAAAATTGGGACTTTAGCCATATTTCACAAGTATCATAGTCCAAGAACCCAAATATTGACCTTTTGGGTTGCTTCCTAGCTCTGAGTATAAGCAAGATGGTTAATGGAGCATCTCTTCTAGAACATATTACCAGATGCTGGCCGCGGAGTGCAGCCTGCAGACCCGCCGGGAAGACGCTGGCTCTTCCCACTGCTGTGACCTCGCGCTGCCTCTACATGGCGGCTCCTTCTCAGCTTCCCCGACCTCTCCCTACGGGAAAATCCTTGCACGAGGAAAGGACAGACATTTCAACAGCCTGCACGCAAAAAAACTGAGTTCATGCGGCAACGTGTTTTTTAAGAAAGTCTTGAGGGGATTGTTATTGGAAGTTTCTATTAGTGCTGATCTCAGCTGGAATAATTTGCCCTTCTATGTAATTTGTGATTCAATACATATGTAGTTGACAGGAGCTGTCTAGGTGCATCACATTTTACACATCTGTCAGTAAATCAAAGGTTTAGACGGGAAAGGCAATACCCAGGTGCCTTGAGTGGGTGTGCAGCATTCCCCAGCAGATTAAGGAGCAGCAGATCCGTGCAAAGCCACAAACATACATCACAAAGCCATTTCTGCTGTTGCAGGTGTATCCTTGCTCCAGGACTGCACACGTCTGCAGGAATCTTCTGCCCATTTTCCCCGAACATGGGGATCTAGAATTGGCAGAAGAGGGTCATATAGTATAACTTCAGTGAAAAATACAGAAACTTTTAATTTGGCATTGCCTTTTAGGTGTTATCATGTGGGATGAAACATAACCACGAGCATTCGGAATTAATATGCGCCTGTGCGTTGGCAACATAGAAGCCAACAGGGGATTCGGAGCAAAGAAGGTTGAGGCCCTTGGTCAGGGTTGGTGGATGGGTGGTGCATGCAGGCATTTCCCCTCCTGCCTCTGCCTACACACGCTCAGCTTTTCAGGCACTTGACAGAGCCATTGGCCCTGGTCCCGAGATATGTGGGCACACCACCTGTGCAGGCATGGTGGAGTGCTGAAGAAACTCCAAAACGATATGGAAAAATTTTCCTTTAGATTGTCTCCTCCGGCCAGGCAAAGCTTAGTACTGGGAAATTTCACAGTCTATCCTGCTGGCATCTCTGCTGTTTTAGATATCTAATGTTCTATAGATCAGGAGTCCCCAACCGATGGTGAGCTGTAGGGCCACTGCTATAGATGACTACAGAGCTTGCAAAGGCTGTTGCTGCAGCTGATACCTGGAGATATATATTGTCTATAGCTATAATTAGAATTTTTGGAAAATTTAGCTGTGCTACCAACTTTGGGAAAAAGCATTTTGCTCGTATTTGTTGCACTGGCATTGTACAGAAATTGGTCAGGAAGCTGTATGGATCTAGAAAGATGAAACTTTCCCCCTACCTTTGCCTTTATAATGCACTGTACCCAATCTGTTCGTTTGTGAGTACATCTTGGACTCCATCCTGGGAGCGGGAGGTGTCTGCAGGGTGCTTGGGATCTGCAGAGGCCGGGCTGCTTGGCTCTCATCAGAGGGTTGCTAGGCAACGCAGAAGGAGCTTTCAAACAGCCTAGATGTCCCTGCCTGGCCTGCTGCCATTCTCCAACAAGGCAAGTCGGCGCAGTAAATGAGAACTGGATGGTGACGGTTGATGTGTTACCCTTTAAGAAGTGTTGATATTTTATGGCAAGAGCTTTGTTTGTGCAGAGCTAATCAGTCCATGTAGGGGTTTATTAACTAATTGGTCGGCATCAAAACTTATAAAAGGCATTTGGAAAACAGTCATCTGTGATTACGCTGAAGGAAAAAACCCATAGAATGAATTCAGAAGTGTTGATCTTTGACAACGCCTGCCAGCCTGCATATAAATTCGTGTGGGAAGAAATACATTTAAAATAGGTTCTTCTATACTAAACTTAAAAAAACTCCTCCAAGCACAAAAAAACAGATGGTATAGGTCTTATTAGGTCAGAACCGATACTTTGAGACTTGAACTTCCAGACTAGTCCCAATGGCATCCAGACGTTTGCAGTGATATTTCTCTAGAAAGATTAGACATTACCCAAATGTCAGTCTCAGGTCATCCCCACACAAATACAGAAACATACTTTTTCTTTAACCCTCTTTTGTTTGTTCCTTTATTTTGTAAATGTCTGATGGAGGAAATTAGCCTGTTTATTAGAGTGAACCAAAATGCTTAAACCTAGTTATCTTGGGATACTGTGAGACCAGTTTTGACTATGTTGTATTTTGATGTTTATATACTTATATAAAAATGCATACAGAGTAAGATGCAAAGCAACTTTAAGAGCCATGGGTAATGAATGGTCTCTTGTTCATGAACTAAGCCACATTCCACAGCAGTGTGCTCTTGTCCTACACTGCGTTTTGTTGTAGGACTTTTAAAGTTGTACTAAACTCACTTGTTTAATCAACGGTTTTCCGTAGAAGGCTGTAA
Source organism: Propithecus coquereli (assembly GCF_000956105.1). NCBI lineage: Eukaryota > Metazoa > Chordata > Mammalia > Primates > Indriidae > Propithecus > Propithecus coquereli. The sequence goes on from NW_012147864.1 coordinate 1,433,135, forward strand.
GCTCTGTGAGGAAGGAACCGTGTCTGTTTCATTCACTGTTTCCTTGCCAGCATTTAGGAAAGCGCCTGGTCCTTGGCCATATAAAGAAAAAGACAAGGAGAAGGGAAGATGTACAGAAAGAGAAAGGAAAGAAGGAAGGGAGGATGGATGGAAGGAAAGAAAGAAGGATGGAGGAGAGGAGAGAGGAAGGAACAGGGGAAAAGGCGAAAGAGCAGAAGCGAATAAAGTAAAATAAAGTTTAGTGAGTGGCTTCTTTTTATTTGCCATAAAAATACGGAACTGGCTAATTCTTTGGACCTTTTCAAATGCAGGTGAATGTTTTTAGGTTTGCATGAATAACTGAGTTGTACATATCTCTAAAGTTATATCAACATATTAAAGAATTCAGAATGTCCTTTAAGAAAATCAAATACTGTCTCAAAGTTTTAGAACCATGAGGTTTTGAATCTTATTCTGGCTAACTATGTAGAAAAAATAAGAAAGATGTTTGGCTATACTTTTCTAAGTGAAGAGCTGGCTTTTAGTCTTTAATGGAAGAACTCGTACTTCATTTCTTCTTCAGTTGCATCCCACCCCTCACTGTAGCCAAATGATTTCTCCAAATCCTCATTTTTTTTGTTTCTACAGTTGGAATACTTCAGTTATCTCCCAAGAATCTATAAAATTAAAATAAATTTTCCCTAAGCTAACTATAATGGAAAGCTTCAAAAAATACATATAGGCCGGGCGCGGTGACTCACGCCTGTAATCCTAGCACTCTGGGAGGCTGAGGCGGGTGGATTGTTTGCGCTCAGGAGTTCAAGACCAGCCTGAGCAAGAGCGAGACCACATCTCTACTAAAAAAAAAATAGAAAGAAATCAACTAAAAATATATAGAAAAAATTAGCTGGGCACCGTGGCGCATGCCTGTAGTCCCAGCTACTCGGGAGGCTGAGGCAGGAGGATCGCTTGAGCCCAGGAGTTTGAGGTTGCTGTGAGCTAGGCTGATGCCATGGCACTGTAGCCCTGGCAACAGAGTGAGACTCTGTCTCAAAAAAAATAAATAAATAAAAAATAAAAAAAAATACATGTGTACTTTTTATAATCAATATATATATTGATTATCATAATTCATAGATTGATCTGGATTCATTCACACTTCATCTGTCAGAACACTTCTCAACACATTTGTCATGGATGCGTATTGTTTGGTTTCTGATTTATTTGTTTTCTGCGTTTTGCCATTAGAAGAAAAAGGCAAAGGACTAAGTAAGTGGCTAGTATTAGTTTAGTAAATAAAAATTACATCTTCAATATTATATTGTTGGAATAGATGTTTATGATGATAAGCATCTTTAGAGTAATGTTCATAATAAGGGCCCTGTAGGATGGTAACTAAGAATTTGCAGGGAATCTGTGAGTGTGTAACATTGTGTCAAGTGTGCTGGCGTAGACGACTGGTCGTACCTAGGTTGCCTTAATTAGATTACGCATACCTTGAGAAGAGGGCATTATCTGACTTGTGAATTATTTACCCATGGTGATGACTCACATGAATATTTGTTGAATTGAATTAAGGAGTAAAATGAGTACTATAGACAATAAACATTTTGTTATAAGGGATATTAAATTATATCTATCATTAATATGTTGTATAAACTAAAATATGAATATACTATCACATCTTAGACACATGTTCAATAAAGATAGATTTAATACCTTATAGGACTTTTCAATTTAAAAATCATATTGTTGTATTCTCAAAAAAACCTACGAAATTAGGAATTCATAAGTGAAGCAATTCCCAACTGAAGAGTTTGTGATTTGTCCACTTTCACAGAACTAGAAGTGGCAGAGCTGAGGTGGGAACCTATGTTCTCTTTGACCACTAGTTTGGGTGTTCGCTATATTTCAGCTATTTTATAGCTGACATTTCAACTTATGAGAACACTTAATTCCCCAAGGATCCAGGCTCAATATGCTGTTAATGTTTTTAATATTTATTGAAAAATTACAAAATGGTAGGCTTCTTTGTGAAAAACTGTGTAAAGTACAGCCATGATATGCTCCCAAGAAGCTTGGCTCCTTCTAGAAGGGAGGGAGGGGAAGAAATCCTGTACTGAAATGCATCCATAGCATTCCTTTTCCCTATAATCTAAACTGCATGAACATCTCTACTGTACAGATCAGAAATACCCTGGAGTCAGTGAGGCATAGAAAATTATGTAAGCAAATCAGTGGGATCCCCGAGTCTCAGAAACCAGCTCCACACCCAATCTGCTACTACCCACCTGTAAACAATGCATCTCTTCCCATTCCTTTGGCTTATTGAATCAAGAGCTCTTTGGTTGGAATTGCCAACAAGTGCCTCAGGCTTTTATGGAATGCCTAGTACGGGGCCAACCTTACACCTAATTAAAAAAATCAGTAAATGTTTATTTCCTGGGTGAAAACTTTTTACAACATCAGTCATTAATTTGAATTTGGTGAGTTATAGTTCTTTTGTTCTGAATTAAATACCACTCATTGCTCGAGATGTCTACTTTTGTAAAACCTCTCTGTCCCTGCTACACATTTGGGAAGCTGTGACTCCAGCACAGTGTGCCAGCTGCCAAAAACCATTTGATCTCATGGCCATCCACTTCCCTGTCATCTTTTTTTTCAGCAGGCATTTTTTTCCTAACCAAATTAGTATAGTTTCCAAGCAGTCTTCTAATAATATATTTCTATAAGAATTTTCACTTCAGAGATCCCTGGAGGTTCACAAATAGATGAAAGCATTTTCTCTGCCCTACCTGTACCCTGAGACAGAGGGGCCACTGACCCTGCAGGAACCGAGGTAGCATTTAAGGTGGGATTCAAAAGACGATTCTGGTTTAGACAAAGAAGTGCTTTAAAAGGCTTCCTTTCCCTGCCTTCGGAATCAGAGCAGAGCTTTGAGGTTTAAATTGGTTTGTATCTGACTGGTTATGGTTAATAAAATAAGATATTTTATCCTGTGAAAGTCAGCATCTTGAAGTAATCTATCTTCTGCTAGTTATAAAACTCAATTGCTTAGACTGGTTCTGGCTTACTGTAGCCAACAAATACCTAGATTCCATGTTTTATAGGTAATCAATTGTTTTGTCCTGGTTAAATAAGACACTTTTGTGGGAACTGAGCACAGACTGAGTTTAGGCTTAGTGTTTGCCATAAAATGATGTTTTCTGTGTCAACATTAAGTTGAAATGTAAGAACCCATGTGCAAGAATTTTTCTATAATTTGAAACTGGAAATCTTAAATAACTGTTGTTAATAAAAGTGATAGAAATGTAGTTGATACTTCACTGGGATCATCGTATCGGAACAAGAATCCATCTTTATGGAACATTCCTTACAAATTTCCTGAGGCCCTTGTGTGGTCCTTGTAACAAAATTTCCCACTTCCCTGTGGCTGTAGGAATCTTGTCCGTGAATAGCGACACTGTGAGGAAACACAGACTGTAACGTGCTTTACCTGAAAATTCGCAATTTTATTTTTAAACCAGAACTTGCTAAAATCCATTTTTCTAAGGGTGGCACTGAATAAAAGGACATAAAAATAATTCTCAAGGGAAAGAGACCAGTGAAAACATTTTATATCGATGCTGAAAAGAAAATAAGTTTTGGGTTTTCTTGAATTTCTTGAATTCAAATTCAAAGGAAAGCCTTAATTTTCTTTACTAATATGCTGGAAAAACAATATTTATTATAGGTTTCCAAACTTGGAATACATCAAGTTCAATAAAAAAGGAACAAGGTAGAACCTTTAAGTAGAGTTATTTAGGGTAGTGCATCCTAGACTCTTTACTGCAATGCCATACATAGGCAATGAAAATATGTCTACAGCATTTTGGGTAAACAGATAAGGCTGCTCCTGACCAGAGTCTTGGTCTCCCTGGGGCCCTGAGGTCAGCTGCCCTGAGGACTGAGGGATAAATCAACACCTTTAGCACACCAAGAGCCCACAAGTCAGCGGCTAGGTTGATAATATTTAGCCTCAGTATATATTTGTGGTTTTCACTTTTTAAATTTACATATAAAGCATAGATGGATGGTAAAATTTGAACCCAGTTAAGGATATCCTACTAATGTGGGTCAAAAACCCAGTTCTGTAGAAGCATAATTATGAAAGATTAGAAAACAGCATGCAAAATAGCTTATGTTTCTTATGGTTCTGGTATTGAGAAGTTACCAAAATCTTAAGCAAATCAAGAAATTATTTAAATAGTTAGTATAATCTTCTCACAAGGTCATTAACACTGTAGGATTACTAAATTGATTGTAGGTGCTTTTTCATTGATACTAGCCCTGCAAGGAGGAAGATGGATTGAGTTTATGCACATAGAATGAAATGTTTTCTGTGAAACTGCTCTAGATCTGCTTTAAGTCCTTATTAAAGTTTTAGTTGAAATGTTGGTTAACATGGTTTGTTCTGAAAGAGATACTGATGGTTACAGAAACCAGTTTTGTTTTTGTTTTTGTTTTTTCTGAAACAGGGTCTTGCTCTGTTGCCCAAGCTAGAGTGCAGTAGTGTGATCATAGCTCACAGCAACCTCAAACTCTTGGGCTCAAGTGATCCTCCTGCCTCAGCTTCCCAAGTAGCTGGAATTACAGGTGTGAGCCATGATGCTTGGCTAAAATATTTTTTATTTTGCAAAATTATTTCACAAAAAATATTTTCTATTTTTGGTAGAGACAAAAAGGGATCTTGCTGTGTTGCCCAGACTGGTCTCAAACTCCTGGCCCCAAGTGATCCTCCTGCCTCAACTTCCCAAAGTTCTAGAATTACAGGTGTAAGCCACCACATTTGGCCAGAAACCAGTTTTTTACATAAACTGGGGTTTGTATGATTCTGAGATCAGTCTTAAAGAAATCCCTTGGCTGCTAAGTGGACCCCTGCGTGCAAAATGTAAGTGTTCTCTTTTTCACTTTCTTTCTGAGAATGGGATATTACTTTACACCTATTTGGGTAAGGATCAGCATTAGGAATCCTTTGTTTGCATGTGTCAAAATACACTCAAACTGCTTAAATCTTTTAATAACAGAATTCATTGGCTCATGTAATTGAAAAGTCCATTGAGAGAGCTGGCTTAGGCAAGGTTTGGTCTGCTAGTCCCTGTGATGTGACGAGGTCCAGGTCTTTCTCTCTTTAGTTCTTTGCTTGGTTTCCTTGTTATTCATTTTAGGCAGGTTTCTCCTTGTGGTTCTCACATGTCTCCCCATTACTGTAGAGACTACTGGCTTCCCTATCCACAGCTGGTGGGAAGAAAGCATGTTTGTCCCAGAATTCCCAATAAATTGGAACAGGATTGAGTCACATGCTCAGCCCTGACCCAATCCCTGTGGCTGCAGAAATGGAATGCACCAAATACTTAGCCTAGCTTCAAACCACCCTCCCCTCAATCTGCAGTGTGATGCTAACATACTAATCGAATCAGCAAATGGATACTTGTGGATGTTACAGTGGTCAGAATAGGTGCTAGAGACATAACCAACTATGCAATGAAACCTTAGAAATAGAATGAAATGCCTTTCGGACTGATCAAATTTTATAAAACATTAATGCAAAATGATCCTTTGGTCTCTGCAGGCACCACTTGTGGCAATGAACCACCTACCACCTTCTGAGACAGCTTGTTTGGTTTTTGAGCAATTCAGTTTGGAAGGGCCTTCCTTACATTGAGCACAAATTTTCTATCCCTTGTCCTTCATCCATTGGTCATTGTTTTGCCCTTTTTAGATACAAAAAGTAAATTCAATTGTTATACATTACAGCCTTCCTCATATATACTAAAGTAGTTGAGATAGTCATCCTAAGCCTCTTTTCTCCTGACTCAATATCCCCCATTCTCTCATCTGTTCTTAATACTAAAAGGTTTAAAACATCCCTCACTCTTCTGGCCATTCTTCCTTGAATGAATTCTGGTTAATCAGTTCCAACTCACACACACAGTTCTGTGTACGGACGTAGAGACTCCCAGTGAGGCCATTGGGAAGTAGTTTATTGCCATATGTGTGAGTAGAAAGAGATCGAGGAAAAGGAGGCTAAATCTTGTGCAAAATAGCTTTAACAGCAGTCTGCGGAAGAAGCCAGTCTTGGAAATGATTACCTAAACTAAAATATCCACAGCCAGAACATGTGCAAAAAATATGTTTTAGAACATGATCTCTCTAATCTGTAATCATTAATATTGGGCTTGATTGCTAATTTTTTTTATTGTTGGGGGCTTGATATTTGACTTTTAAAATCTTATGAATTAGTATTTTAATCAATATGTGTCTATTATAATAACACAGTGCGATGGCCAACGATAGACAGTGTATATAATGGTGGTCCTATAAGATTATAATACTGTATTTTCAGTGTACCTTTTTTATGTTTAGATATGTTTAGATGCACAAATATAGTTGGCCCTTGAGCAATGTGGGTGTTGGTGAGGCAACTCCTCACGCAGTTGAAAATCCACGTATAACTTTTGACTCCTCCAAGACTTAACTACTAATAGCCTACTGTTGATTGGCAGCCTTGCTGATAAACAGTTGATGAACACATGTTTTGTAGTTATATGTATTATATGCTGCATTCTTACAATAAAGTAAGCTAGAGAAAAGAAAATGTTTAAAAAATCACAAGGAAGAGAAAATATATTTGCTATTCATTAAGTGGAAGTGGATCATCATGAAGGTCTTCATCCTCGTCATCTTCATGTTGAGTAGGCTGAGGAGAAGGAGGAAGAGGAGGGGCTGGTTTTGCTGTCTCAGAGGTGGCAGAGGGGAAGAGGTGGGGGAGGTAGAGGGGGAGGCAGGAGAGACGGAAACACTCAGTATAACTTTCATTGAAAAAAATCCTCGTGTAATTGGACCCACACAGTTCAAACCCATGTATTTCAAGGAGCAACTGTGCTTATCCATTGTATCACAGTTGCCTACAGTAGTCAGTAGAGTGACATGCTGTCCAGGTGTGTAGCCTAGGAGCAATAGGCCACACCATGTAGTGTAGGTGTCTGGTAGGATACACCATCTAGGTTGTGTGAATGCTCTCTGTGATGTTTGCCTAAGGGTGCATTTCTCAGAATGTATCCCCATTGTTAAGCAATGCATGACTGTATATGTATGAACTATTTTATTTTATTTATTTTTTTGAGGCAGGGGTCTTGCTATGTTGCCCAGACTGGTCTCAAACTCCTGGGCTCTATGGATCCTCCTGCCTGAGCCTCCTGAAGAACTATTTTAAGATAATTCTTTTTATTTTCTCCTATAAAATGAAAGTATTACATCAAAATGACCTTGTTCAAATACTATATATAATCCGAACTCTCAATTGTCTCCTTACTGTGAATGTTCTCCAGCAGACTGACAACCTCCCAGGGTGCACAACTTGAAGCATTTTGTAAAGGAAATTTGACAAACAGATGGTCCTGCAGCTATTCTATGGGGGCAGACAGCTTTCTTCCACCTACTTTCTCCATTCCCCATCCTACCTCATCACTGCTACCTAGAAAACACTGAGGAAATTTAGTGATACATAAAACCTAGTATCACTAACAGTCACTGTTAAGTCCGTGGTGTCCCTGTGTTCTTCCTTCCATGGAACATTCACACTGGTGTTAACTCTGAGAAGGACAGGCCCACAATCTGACACAGGAGTGGGAAGAAGTTCAGCATTGATTTAAGGAGAGCCGGTAATAAGGTGTCTGGAGCTCCTCTCTCATCCAGTCCCCCACCGAGTCCTGTAAATCAAACCTACTTCCGCACTGCACTTAAAGCACATTCTCTTCTTCCCATGTCTGCTGGGTCTAATCATCCTCATCAGCCACTCGGGACTTCTGCAACAGCCCCCAAACTGGTCTCTTCCCACCCTCTAGTCTGTTTTCCAAACGGCAACCAGATGACTTCAAAATGCAAACAGAATTGTTTCTCTTTAGTCAAAACTCTCCAGTTGCTTTTCACCACGCTCAGGGTGAGATACAGAATTCCTCACAAGTCTTGCAAGGCCCTGCCTGCGTGTCCCGGCTCATCTCCCTCCATTCTCTGATTGCTCAATACATTCCAGATATACTCATTGTTTTTCATTTCCATTACTAGAATAAGCTCTTTTCTGCCTCAGGGCCTTTGCGCATACCCTCTCCTCTGCTTGGAACACTCTGTCTCTTTGCCTGGCTGACTCCTACCAGTCATTAATCCTTAGCCAGTGTTACTGACTGTTCTTCCCTGACAGCTCAGTGTAGGACCTCGTACTATATTCTCTAAGGTGTCCTTTTTCTCCTCCAGAGCACCTGTCTGTGTGCTATTGAGGGTTTGAAGTCTGCCTCTGATAGCAGACTGCAGACCCCAGGGGAGGTGGGCTGGCTCACTCCGGCACCTCCAGGGAGCAGTGCGGCTGCCTGGGTTTCAGTCCCTGTGCTCTCACCTGGCAGCTCTGGGACCTTGAATATTCGGCCCCAGTTTCTTCACCAGTACAATAGAGAAAATAATATTACCTTTTTTTGTAGGATTCTTGCCAAGATCCATTACCAAATCCATGTAAGATGCTAATAGAGCCCCGGGCACATAATAGGTGTTCAGTCTATGTTGGTTGTTAGTGTGGTCGCCCCTCAGTATCTGCAGGGTTTGGTTCCGGCACCCTCTTCGCATCCAAACTCTGCAGATGCTGAAGTCCCTGAGATGAAATGGTGTAGTATCTGCATATAGCCCACGCATTTCTTCCCATACACTTTAAATTATCTTTAGATCACATATATTACCTAATATAATGTAAATGCTATGTAAATAGTTGTTATACTGCATTGTTTTTTAATTTGCATTATTTTTTATTATCTTTTTTTCCCCCAAATATTTTTAATCTGTGGTTGGTTGAATCCGTGGATATGGAACCTGCAGATAACAGAGGGCCTACTGTATACTATTATTGTTTTAGGATGCTTACTCGCTGTGGCAAAAGTCACCAGGAAATGATACCAGCTTCTTGAATAATCCTAAGAAGTTGCTAAAAAGTTGTTATACAAGTTAGAACAACACTACAAAAATTGTTTTTCATTGGTAGCCTCACTATGGTTCTGTCCTCATAGTACTTTTTTAAACTGTCAAATATTTCAGGTTAGCCACGCTAATACATAGCCCAGTCTCTGTTTCAGAGGTTGTTTTAAAATATCTGAGTTTTGTTTTAATTTGTAGAAGATCTATTTGTACTTATTTTCAGATACTTTGAAAAATAACTCACCATTCCTTTTTGTTTTTTCCATTGAGACTGCTGGGTTGAGCGTATTTCAAACAGGGCACACTGGTTGGGCCTCTTGACTAAGACGTTTTGTTTTAAAAACTTCAACTTTTGGAGGTAGTGATAACCTTTCCTTTTTTTCCCCCTCTGTATTCACTCTCCTCATGATAGGATTTCCACAGGGGAGATTCTTATACCTTCATCACAGTCTATACAGTAAAAATGCTGCTCTGTGTCAAAGGATTATAACGTTGTATAGATCGTCACTCTCAGACACCTTCCTTTGGGTAAATATTTATGTGGAACGAGGCACGGAATTTAAAATAGTCCTAAAGAAGCTGCATACTCTCCTTGACAACAACGACAACACAAACTTTTGTGCACCAACGGTTGGTTTCATAGTGTCTGGCACAGAGAAATAAGACAAAAATACACTTTGGTCCTGTAGTATTTATAGCATTGCCAGTTTAACCATCATGCCCTATTTAGGAATATTTTTTGAGTGAGCTTTATTTTAATACCCAAGAACACAGTCACAAGTTGGTGAGTGATACTCATGCTGACAACAGAATATACTTATGTCATTTTCCATAGAGGACGGAGAGGGAACTTGCACGGGTAGAATCTTCCCAAATTCTTGCACACCCCGCCAAAGAAGACGTTGATAACAATGAGATAGCCACTTGGAAATGCTGTGTTAGGTTTTATATGCTTTTGCAAGAAACATTGTCTTTATGAGTGTATAAATGAGAAGGGCAAGAGATTCCATTTTGTCATTGTGAGTGATGCCTGGCCACGCGTGGTAGCGGCTGTCCCTGTGGCAGTCCTCGTCATCAGAGAATGAGCCACTCTGCGTAATGCACATCCTCCAGGTAACTGGAAGTGAAGCTAAAATGCATAATCTATGCAAAATTTTTTGAATCTTTCTAAAATTGATATAATCTTTGCTTTAAATAATTGCTATTGTATTATAAATCTATTAAACATTTACATACACTGTCCTGACTCAGTAGAGTGATCTGCCATGATTTAGCCTCCTTAGAAGACCCCGAGTCCTCACGCGAATGTCACTTTCTGAACTGTGCTGCCCGAGATTTTGAACATGCTGGATTTGCACTGAAGACAATGGACTGCTGAGTACAAAGCGTTTTAGCCTCTTCTCTTTTACTTTTAGCTTCCAGTGCTTCAGTCAGTGTATGAACGTGTGTCCCTCTATCTCCCCTCCCTTCTGATGTTCTGTTTCTAATCACCTGGGGGTTATAAAACGTATTAGAATTATTTCTAAAATAAGAGTCAGTTGGCTTCATGTGATTACCCAAAGAACTGTCTTATGACTCAAGCATGAGAACTTAGATTTTTCCACTCATTCAACAGCTATGCGTGGAACACCTGCTGTGTGCACGGTACTGGCCCCAGGACGCAGTGTGAGGAGGGACGTGTCTCTGGTGCTGAGGGAGACGTCTGTGCGCTGAGGCCCTCACTGGTGCAGCCGGGAAAGCACCCCAAAGGGGGCGCTGCTTGGGGCTGAGTCTTTACTTTTCCAGAGGAATTGGGAGCTGGCGGTGGGGCTGGGAGGGTGCGGAGGAAGGAAGGAATCCCGGCACAGGTTTCCTCCTGCCTCTCAGCTGCCTCCTCTCTGCCTCCTCCGAGGGCTGCTCCTCTTCCTGCCAGTTAAACCTAGTGTTCCCGGGGGATCCTGACCTGGACCCTTCCCTTGGCATTCAGCTCAGTCTTTCAGGGTCATCTCATGGCTGCCATTACCGTTCCTTGTAAATGACTTTTAAATCATTTAGACCTAGGGTCCTCAACCCCCGGGTACCAGTCCGTGGCCTGTTAGGAACCGGGACGCACGGCAGGAGGTGAGTGGTGGCGAGCAGAGCAGCGAAGCTTCGTCTGTATTTATAGCCGGTCCCATCGCTTGTGTCACGGCCTGAGCCCCGCCTCCCGTCAGATCATCAGAGGCGTTAGATTCTCATAGGAGCGCGGACCCTACTGTAAACTGCGCATGGGAGGGATCTAGGTTGCGGCTCCTTATGAGAATCTAATGCCTGATGGTCTGAGGTGGAGCTGAGGCAGTGATGCTAGTGCTGGGGAGAGGCTGCAAATACAGATTATCATTAGCAGAGAGGTTTGACTGCACGATAAATGTAATGCGCTTGAATCGTCCCCAAACCATCCCCCTCCATCTGTGGAAAAATTGTCTTCTGTGAAACCAGTCCCTGGTGCCCAAAAGGTTGGGAATTTTGCTATTTCAATTAATTCATTAAAATGTATTTTCATTTTGTTTAACTGTGAAGGTTTTTGTTTTTGTTTTTTGAACTAAGTAAAGTTTAACCTGGCTCAGCATAATGTATATTATTTACAATCCTATAGCGAGGACAACACATTTCTATGTCCCCGTGTCAACTGGTGGTTCTTTATTGGGGATGATTTTTGCCACAGGGGACATTTGGCAACATCCGAAGTCATTTTTGGTTGTCACAAGTGGTATGTAGACGCCAGGGGTGCTGCTGAACTTCTGACAACACACAGGACAGCCCCCCACAACAACGAAGAATTACCCAATCTGAAATGTCAGTATTGCTGCGGTTGGTAAGCCTTTTGTTAGAGGATGATGTGTTTGACAAGTTTACCTAAAAAGACCTCACACAACCGACCATGCCCCCAGACTCTTCCGTGAAGCAATTCCAAGCTAACCAGCTGAGAGCTTAGAAGTAAAGACGGCAGACCTAGGGGAAAAGTGATTTTCAGAGGACACATGGCAAGCTACAAGAGAGGGTTCAGTATCTGAGCAACTCCTGTGAAAGGAAACCTAAGTGGACTGAGACAGAATGACAGCCGTGAAGTCAGGCTTCGGGGGAGAACCAAAATTACAGGCTTGTTGGCGGACAGTTAAGCGGTATGACTGTAAGTGGACATAAATGGTGTGGGGGAAAACAATTATATAGAACTTATAACTTCAAACTCTCTCTCTTTAAAGTTGGAGTTGTTTTCTTATGCTAACATGCTGCTATCGATCAAAGAGATGACCTTTTTGGAACGGTCTTCAGAGCCTGTGTCATGTCCTTTTGAATGTCATGGGTGGTGGTAAATGTCACCCTCTGGGACAGGAATTTGATTTTAGGAAAAAAATTAAGTTATTTGAACCCACATAAAGTGAATAAGCTAAGTCATCCATGTTCCCAAGACCATTTTCATAAAAATTGAGGACAGGTTATAAATTACAGAAATCGGACTCTAAAGGCAATGCTAAAAGGAGTTTTAGAGCTGTCTTACGCCAAGTCAGCACAGTTGTACTAAGTGTGCAGCTTCTTGAGGCGACCATTTTCAGGAGAAATCCTCACACTGAGCTGTGTTAGCAAAACATTACTGGACAGTCTATTGCCTCCATGCTATGTACATACGTGGAAATAACACCAGGTTGTGCACATCCTAATTTCTGTTAGGGTGGAAACGTTTAGGACAGATATTAGCATGTTTTTAATATGTTAAAGTTTAATTTTTAAGCTGTGATACCACACTTCAAAATCTGGATATTCCTAGATTAGGCAAGAAGGCATTTTATCTTAAAGTTCTTTCCTCTAATGTCAGCTTTATTTTGGCTGCACGGGCCTAATCGAAGACAGCTTTTTCGCGGTAAATGAAGTGCACATTAAATGTACTTGAGCTAGATTGGTGTTATAAAAGGAGAATTAATAAAAATAATGCTACAAGTCTACTCCCAGTAGAGTAACAGCTCATTGTGGTTTGCTTGGAATTGTCTTGATTTTAAAACTGAAACTCATACCTCCTGGGAAACTCCTCAGTCCTGGGCAAATAGAGACAGTTGCCCCAACTCCCAGTTTCTTAACTAACTGCTCCATTATTTTTGGAATATCTACAGTAAAAACAGAACGATGACTCCACCAAAATAAATAAAGGAAATAGACATGCCCATATTGGGAGCAGCAGAGCAACTTGAGTCAAACAGCAACAAACGTCAGCCAAAGCGAGGCTGAGCCAGTCACTTTTCTGCTGATTCAGACTGGAGTTAGATGTTCTATTTTTCATTTTTATTTATTTTGATTGGTTTTTCTTTTTTTTTTTTTTTTAGAGACAGGGTCTCAGTTGCCCAGGGCGATCCTCCCACCTCAGCCTCCCAAGTAAGATGTTCTATTTTACAGTGATGGCTCAGGCCATGTTTTACCAACCAATCATAATAACAGCAAAAACAATAAACAACAATAATAATATCGTTTTATAAATCTAATGCATCATACTTCTAATATTTGTTTTAGTTTTCTTAGGAGAAATAATTTGACAACTAAGGTCCCCGCACAAGTTTTTCAATGGCCTTTTATGCTCTATCTAACAATTTTATATAATGCTGGCAAAAGGCATTTTGGTGGCATTTAGCTGAGAGTTAACATTGAAAATATACCATCAACTGGGGGTATTTAGAGATACACAGATGAGGGGACAGACTGGTGCGGTAGTGAGCATGGGAGTTGGGGCCTGTGTTTGCACCCTGCCTTGCCACCAAGTGTGCACGGCGTTGGACTAGCTGGTGGCCTTTCTGAACCTCAGCTCCTTCACAAAGCCAGCAACAAGCATAATTATTGTATTTGTCCTCTGGCATTGCTGTTTATTAAATGACAATGAATGTACAGAACTTAATGCTGTACCAAGCATATAGCAAACACTCAATAAATGTGAGCCATTATTATCTGCACCTACCGAAATTTCTATAATAGTATTCTCTGACTATATTTCATAGTTATGTTGTCTCTTTAACTTATATCCTATCCATTAGTCTTTGCAGAGGATGATGTTTTAGGAAATATGCAAAGAACACAGAGAATTTTGATGAAAGATGTTTTACTATATATCAGTCTAGTTCCAAAGATCAATACAGTCTTATTTTAAGAAAATATCCATAGAAAAAAATCATCCATGACATAAAACCCTTTGCAAATGCCCCAAAATCAGAATGAATGAAAGAAAAAAAGACACCTAAAAATTATACCTGAGGCAAGTGACACTGAAACATATCTCACTGGGGACAAGAAAGATGTGTTTTGCATATCTATGAAGATGAAGATATCAGAAACCAAGACACAACATCCCAGGATAGTTGCTGAGCAGGTTTCAAAAAGAAAGATTATGTGCCCACAATTGTCCTATATAGTTATTTTTCAACGTTCCATAACTCTGCATGGACTCTGTAATAATTGGCAGCTAAACGATGGGCACACCTGGTCACAAAGAGATGTAAAGGACATTGGAAACCAAGCAGGGGGAGGGTAGGAGGGAGTGAGGGGTAAAACTTACCTGTCGGGGACAATGGACACTATTCTGGTGATGGGCACACTAGAAGCCCTGACTTCAGCGTTATGCCAGGTATCCATGCAACAAAAATATTTGTGCCCCCTTAATATTTTGAAATTAAAACAAAACAAAACGAAGTTCCATAACATACTGATTTCAAGACCAGGGTGCCACCTACACGGAATCAATATAGGCAACAATTTATCTCTGAGAAGTTTCTCTTACAGCTGCTTTGAAGGCAGCTCTTTGACTAAATAACTGAACACATTCTTTAACACTGTTAGGAAAACACCTGGAAAAGGCGAGACGTGCGCTTGCGGGGGCACTGCGCACCCAGGAGCATCAGCGTCACCTGGTTGTCTAAGCAGAGGCAGGTTGAAAGAACAAAAAGTAAGAGGGGACTTCCATCTGAAAAGTTCCCCACGGAAAATACTATATGGTCCAGATGCCATAACCTTAAAAGTATGTATTCTGCTTTAATGTGTGTGTGTTTTTTTTACTGTATGAAACCTTCCTTGGAAGGTTTATGAAGCAAGGTGAGACGTCAGGCAAAAGCAACACTCTTGCCACAGTGAGGGCTCGTGATGTGCTGTTTTGAATCTAACTGGCAGATGAGTAGGAGAGGCCAGTGATTTCGTTGCTCTTTCTGTGACCCAGTTTTCGAAATCTTCTACCCTAAAAGAATAGAGCAACTCTTGAAGGATTCCAGAGTCTGCAGGCAGATCCTGGGGTAGCCTCTGCTTCCCTCTGGGAGCCCCACACGGCGATCACGAGTTCTCTGCTGCGTTCTAAATATAACATTAAAGCAGTCATTGCCTATCTGTTTTATGTTCTTTAAACATTTTAGAATTGAGACCATTTATGTCTTCATCAATATTGTTGGAGATTGTAAAATACTAGAAAGTTACAATAAAGTATTCGTCGCCTTATAATTTCACTGTAACATTTCAAACCCAAGATAAAATTATTTAGCATGCTCTCTTTCTTAAATGTCTTATATAAAATGCTTGAGAGAATGCTACGACTGTTTTAAGAGTGAAATTGATAAGAGTCTTGGTATTTTTGTTTAAAAATCAGTATCAGTAAAAGAAATATATTTAGGCTCAGACTTTTAGATCAAGCACTTTGAATCGACCGGTTGTTTCGCTGAATTGGAGTTGTGTGGCTTTTGTGAAGTCACAGTTGCTTCTGTGGGACTTTGTGAAGTCACAGCTAAAATTTTCGAAGCAAATATTCTTCCTAATCTCTGTGTTCTATCAAGATGAATATTTCACTGGTGCTTTGTTTTACAAGAGATTACATTGTTCCTTGGCTTTAAGTCCGTTTAATTCATCTTCAAGCAGATTGAATTCTGTGAACTTCAGAGTTTCTGGTGATAAACTTCTCTGTCATCTCTGTATTATCTCTTTTAAAGCCAGATGGGAAAATGGTTTACATCAGGCACAATGTATATTTGAACAATAAGGTCACAAGCAGAGTTATGTTACCTTTTATGGGCAGTGAGACATGCAACGCGGTTTAGCCTCCCCTTCACGCCACACAGCAAATGGGACGCAGTCCGTGGTTTTTACGCCTGGATTCCCACACAATATTATCTTCTAAGCATGTTCACGTCAACCGCCCAGGCCTTATTTAAAGCAGCATTTCCTCTTGAAGTGCAGAGGAGAATGCCCTTCAGTTCCAGCCCTCTGAAGTTTGATTAAAGCCATCTGAAATAAGCTTAGTGCCTCAAACGCTGCTCTTCGTCCTTTGTCATCCTCAGCCCTCTTCCCTTCCTGTCAGGGCGGAATTGGTATCATATTAATAAAGCCCGACCCAGGAAAAAAGTCCTCACACTTCTGCTTTAGAATCCATTCCCTATTAAAAGGCACTTTTGAACCCTATAGAAAATTAGAACAACAATGAAAACAACTTAAGGGAATGGAGTAGTTTAATTCTGGCATGTGGGATATGTTTTAAGTCCTGATAGGAAGTGCTTCCATGGCATGTGTGTGTGCGTGCGTGTGTGTAATATGTATATGTGCATATATATAGAATATGTATATATATTACATAAATTTTGAGGAGGATGATGTATATCAAAAATCAACATGATTTAAATAATAATGAGTAGCAGTATAGTCCAAATGACTCTTTAACGCCAGCCTAGTTTTGGGGATCTGATTAATGTTTGATATTTACAGCAAAGCATAAAGAAGTTTACATGTCCATAATCATCCCAAAGGAAACTTCTTTGGTCAGTTATTTCTGTAAGCAAAAGGAAAAAAACCCTCAAAATCTCTTGTTTTCCCTCTGTAGAATTTTTGTAATGAGAGGTTCAAACTGAGCTCTGTCTCATTTAATATTTCCAACAGTGGTTTTTAAAAGATGGAATTTTTAAATTAGTTGATTGCACTAATAAGATCCAGGTTGTTGACATTTTGGTTCACAGGAACAGAATGAAGAACAAATTAACCAAATCTATATAGGATAAAAATTGTCAATGGAAAAAAAGCCAAACTCTGTAAAATAATTTTAAAGACATTTACTCTGAGCCACATTTGAGGACCATGACCTGGAGCCACACCCAAGAAGCCTTGAGCAAGTGGACTCACTGTGGCTGGGTTACAGTTTGGTTTCGTACATTGCAGGGAGACAGGGGTTACAGGTAAAGTCATAAATCAATACGTGGGAGGCTACATTGGTTTGGCCTGAGAAGGTGGGCCATCTTGAAGCAGGAGTGGGGCTTACAGTTCATAGGTGGGTTTAAAGATTCTTTGACTTGTAATTGGTTAAAGAAATGAAGCTTTGTCTAAAGGCTTGGAATGTTGTTTTAAGATAAGGAGCTGTTAATCAGAGACAAGCCACATATTTGTTGTGTAAATTAAGGACCTGTAGGTTTGTCTTGCATACCCTTAGGCCTGTTAATGGGTTACAAAGGGTGTCTCCAAGAAGGGAGGGGGCATGATGAGGCATGTCTGACCTCCCGCCTCCTAGCAGGCAATTTAGTTTTAGGATATCCCCTTGGTCAGGAAGGGGTCCATTCAGTCAGCCAGTGGGGGGTGAGCCTTAAGATTTTATTTTACTTCACACCTCTCCAAACACAAATTTTTCATCATAAAATGCAAGTTATAGTATCTACTCTCGAGATCGGAAACAAATTGAGAAACAAACATAGGAAATAGATGAAGATTAAAATATTAACTTTTTATAAAAGTAAATTAAGCTGAATTTGAGGATGTGGCTAAGATACGCAGCCATAATGAACTTATGAAAATACTTCGCAGAATCCAGCTACCCACCCAGGCTCAGGCAAAGCTGAAGCGAACTCACTCTTCTCTGTCACGTGGACTAGCTGAGAGCACGTCTGAGTGAGGGATCTCCTGAGTCAGGAGACACGCAGAGGGGACTGACCCGAGCTAGGCTCTCTCAGTCTCTTCTCTCAGTCTCAACACAGGCAAAGCGATTACCTTCCTCCTTGGGTGACTAGGAACATTGTCAGTGAGCAGTAATATTTTGAAATGAGTTTTGTCAGAGCAATAGGTCTCAATGGTGGGCTTAAAATATTCAGTAAACCATGCTGTCAACAGATGTGCTGTCATCTAGCTTTGTTGTTTCATTTATAGAGCACAAGTAGAGTAGATTTAGCATAATTCTGAAGAATTTTCAGAATGGCAAATGAGCGCTGGCTTCATCTGGAAGTCACCAGCTGCATTAGCCCCTAACGAGAGAGTCGGCCTGTCTTTTGATGCTTTGAAGCCAGGTGTTGACTTCTTCTCTCTGGCTTTGAAACTCGTAGATGGCATCTTGTTCCAATAGAAAGCTGTTGTTTTACCTACATTAAAAATCTGCTGTTCAGTGTGGCTACCTTCATCAATGATCCTAGCTAGATCTTCTGGATTATTGGTTTCTGCTTCTACATCAGCCCCTGCTGTTTCACTTTGCACTTTTATTTATGGAGACGGCTTGTTGAACCTCATGAAGCAACTCTGTTGGCTTCTAGCTTCTCCTTTGCAGCTTCCTCTCCTCTCTCAGCCTTTATAGAATGGAGAGAGTCGGAGTCTTGCTCTGGACTAGACTTTGGCTCAAGGGGATGTTGTGGCTGGTTTGATCTTCTATCCAGACCCCCCAAACTTTTTCCACATCGGCAATAAGGCTGTTTCACTTTCTTATCATTTGTGTGTTCACTGGAGGAGCACTTTTAATTTCCTTCGAGAACTTTCCCTTTGCATTCACAGCTTGGCTAACTGGCACAAGAAGCCTGGCTTTTGATGTGCCTTCCTCACTAAGCTTAATCATTTCTACCTTTTGATTTAAAATAGATGTGCGATTCTTCCTTTCACTTGAACACTTAGAGGACACTGTAGTGTTATTAACTGACTTACTTTCAATATTGTTGCGTTTCAAGGAACAGGGAGGCCTGAGGAGATGGGGAGGGGGGATGGCCGGTCAGCGGAGCAGTCAGAACACACGACATTTATCCGTTAAGTTTGCCTTCTTATCTGGGTGCGGATCTTGGTGCCTAAACAATTGCAATAGTAACATCAAAAATCACAGATCATATCACCATAACAAATATGATAATCATGAAAAAGTTTGAAATATTGTAAAAATTATCAAAACGTGACGCAGAGACGTGAAGTGAGCACATGCTGTTGGAAAAAACGGTGCCAGCTGACTCGCTCAGTGCAGGGCTGCCCCAAACCTTCAATGTGTAAAAAGCAAAATATCTGTGAAGTGCAATAAAGCAAAGCACAAGAAAATGAGATATGCCCGTACTTGGAATTATGTATTGTGAATTAACTCTAATTGATTTTATAGACTATTTTAAAATTTCATTCCAGTAAAACTAGTGAAATTTTTGAAAATGCCAGAGTAACGTAATGCCAAACTGCAAACATGAGTATGACATCTTACTATTTCTCTTGTTATTGCTGGTATTTTAACTGATGACACTGGGTGGCAGGTGTTTGATTCATCTTCTAGATGAAACACCTTATTACATTCCTAGGTCAACAGATAAGGATTTGATGTTTCTCAGCAGTGACACTAATATGTATTATTTGCTGAGTGCTCTATGTATCAGCCAGGTGCTTTACAGAACTTTATTTCCAATATTTAATAGTATAACAACCCTGGAAGGAATTATTTTAATTCCGATTTTATAAAGGAGAAAACTGAAGCTCAGAGAGGTTAATTTTCCCCAAGTATGCAGATTGAAAGTGGTAGAGTCAGGATTGGAACCCAGAATCCCACAAAGCCTACATTCCTTCCTTTAAATATGTCTTTCTGCCTTCCCCTTGGAGAATCGAGTGTGAAAAGAAAGGAAATGAGTTCTGTTGGCATAACTAAGAGAAGTGACCTTGGAATGTCACTTAATTGACATCTATCAGGGGTAGGAAGACAACTCTTTCTTTAACCCTCAGTATGAGTTTGAACACAGTGTTCCTCTTCAGCTAAATTGTTTGGTTGCTACATCAAGAGCTTAGAGAAAAATGTAACAAGTTTTCCTGCATTATTCTAATTTGGTGCTTTTAATGGGCACATCACTGTTTTTATGGTTCTGTAATACCCTGAACTTCTCCTTTCATAGGATTCATCACACTTGTAACTTCCTTGCTAAGGTATTTTTCAGATTCTAAGCCCCGAGTGAAATAGTGATGAGTTTGTCTTGTTTATGGTCCCAGCCCACAATGCTCAGCATGGGGGCGGGTGGGTACTCCTTAAATACTCACTGACTGCTCGAATGAACTACAGAATGACAGGAGTCATTAAATGAGTGCTAGAGGTAGTGTCTACTTCAGGCAGGAAAAGGAGACTGCAGGACTGAACCTTTCTCCAACTGCGGCCTTTCCTTTTGATAATTAAAAATTAGAACTGTGCACTTTCAACACCTATCCGTTATATTTTCATAATTTGTATGTACAACTGAAAAATCACCATGCTTATTATAGATTCCTAGGAACTAATCTGCATCACCGTGGGTCCCCAATGTGGAGATCAGAGGCCAGCATAAAACTGGGTGTTGACGAGCTCCAGGGAGAACCAGGGATGTGGGTCTCCCTCGGTTGCTCAGTGAACTCTCCTCTAGCCGGGCTTGGTGAGGAATGGGTCAGAGTTCAAAACTGTGCAACAAAGCCCATGTCTTGTGTCATGCACTGCCTGGTCCTGCGGGTCCTACCCGTCTCTGCCCTCCTGATGTTTAGCACGTGTCTGTCCACACGGGCGGCTCCCCCCAATTCCACGCTTAACTTCCCAGCATTACCAGCCACGTGTGCTCTTCCTCACAGATAAGTTTTGCCGTAC
>NW_012147864.1:1456500-1462279 GCF_000956105.1 Propithecus coquereli
CGCCCGGCCCCCAGCTTCCTTCTTTTAACTGTAATTTGTTTCATGTTGTCAAAATCAAAATTCTTCCTTATCGGGTAAATCAGTATTCCTTCTTGTTACTTAGCCAGGGAGTCAGCAGTGTTTGTTGAGCACTGACTGTGGTCAGAACGCAAGGGGAAGGAGCATGCTGGCAGCGGCGCAGACCAGCGTAACTCGCGGTAGGATAAAATGGTTTCCGAACCATAGAGCTTGGGCGACCTTAAGTCTAATTTCCTTTTCTTTAGGCCCTTGGAGAATAGATGCAAGCGAGTGACATGGTGATGAGAAGACACGGACTTGCATTAGAGATCCCACGGGTGTCCTGGCAAATCCCACCCGTGCAGTGGATCTTTGAAAGGGGGGTCTTTATTTGGAAAAGCCGTTCCCCACAAACACGGGAGATTCCTTCCACGGGAGGGTCACTGTGCTCTTCCACGGCAGGGACCTACTAATGCTTCTGTTTTGCAAGGGCTCTTGAGAATTAGTGAAGAGAAGAGGTAGGCTGGGTTCTGTCAACGCGCAGCCCCTGCCGTGCGACCAGGGGCCACGTTTCACATCTCTGGTCTCCGGCCAGCATGACCTAGTGTGTGAGAGTATGTGCCTGGGAGTCAGGTCTGCACACAAAGCCCCGCTGCCCGCTTTCCAGCACTGTGATTTGGAAGGTCATTTAATCCCTTCAGCCTTAGTTTTTTTAATCTGTCAAGATGGAAGTAATAACCCTCTGTCAAAGATCATTGTTAAATACTCTGCTCATGTGACACACTAAACACATGGTAGCTGCTCTAATTATTATTTTAGGACTTGAAAGAGCGGTGATTGTCCTACTTAATTATGAGGCCCTAAACAGTGTCCCCAGTTTCAGTCCTGATCCCTTTCCCTGTGTAATAAAATGACTTGCATCTTCAAACTTTTTCAAAAGCCCTTCCTTATCCATGGATACACGTCATCTTCACGAGCAGCCTGAGAGGGGCACAGAGCCCAGATAGAGCCCCTGCCTGCTCATCCCTGTCACAGCCTGATGGGAAAAGTCCAGAATATGCTGCCACTTCTCTTGCCAAACCCCCTCTGCTTCTGCAGGGAACACACGCCGAGATGAGCTAATTCTCCAGTCACATAAAAGAGCTGTGTGTTGAACTTTCGACTTTTGGCAAGTTGTGCCTCATTTCTTAGCCTCAGCAACTCCTGGACACTTCTGCTTTGACTTTTACTTTTCAAGGCACTTTACTCTTAGCGCTCTTGAACAGTGGGCATTGTTTCCATCCTTTTCACATCCCAAAAAAGATGTGGTTCGTTATGTTCCCATCAGTCCACCCACAGATGTATTCAAATCTGAATATTGGTTTGGGAATCTAAGGTGCATATATGTTGGGGCAGAGGGTGGTAAGCGTGAGGAAAGTGTGGATGGAACTTAATCTCAAGGATGATGCACTAAGACTTTAAGTTCTCTGATTTAACGTATACTTTTTTCAGCTTTCCACACCAAGTTGATTGTATAGTCCATTATTTAATACATTTCATACTTGCTTGGGAAGCTTAAGGACCTAGACAAGAAGGTCTTGGTCGTAAGGCATTTTGTTTACCTCTTGGACCTCATGGCAGGTAGGTGTGAGGGTGGGAAATGGAGGAGAGAGGATCGGAAGTACAAGCCTCCAATTTCTGAATCCATTTCCAGTGGATGAGATGCGAGTCCTGAATAATTCTGCCCTCAACTTGTCCACAGTTGTGTGAGAAGAGGGAAACTGTGGAAAATTCTTTGCACCTCCTCTTGCAGTCTTCAACCATCTCAGGGAATAGACTACTCTGGTCATTATTTTCCTTCCAGGAGCAGGGGGACTTGGTCAGAAGAAAAGTTGGAATTTTCCCTCAGATTGTTCGCCCTGGAGCTTTTGAGGGTGAAGTCCTACAGTGCTCCTCCAGCTGCAAAGGGGCCACACCTGATTTTTCAGAGGGGGAGATAAAAAAAGACCAGCGTTGCTGCATTCCGAGGTCATAAATTCAATTTTACTTTGATTTAAAATGTGTTTCTCCAAGGTGTCAATTTTTAGATCGCAAGACAGATGACGTTTTGACCCTACATGATGTATTTCTATTCAGAGGGTTTTAGGATATGTTCATTTGCTAGTTAGGTAAAGCCGAAATGTACTGACTCCCAAGTCATTGGTGACTCTGAATCTATCATTTTTATGGAACGACCATTAGCATATTTTCCCCAGGAGTGAAAGATTAATTTCACCCCCACGATCCATTTCCTGTTACAGTGTTAGGAGATCAGAGGAAAGCGGTTTCCTGGAACCTCACTTTATGCCTCCTCCACTTCACTGCCCGATCACAAAGGCTCGGATCCTAAGTTTAACTTTGAGAGTTTGCTGCCAGTTCCAAAGTATTTGCTAAATAAGTTTCAAATGTGAGCCCTTTGTGGGCTTGAGAATGAAAAACTAAAAGAAGAGTGATGGTTATTGTTATAGTAAAAACTTGGCACAAAATAAAATAGTCTTTTTCCCTCTTCCTTTCCCGTGTGCTCACCTAAAGCAATAAACGTGTGGGCGATTGCCCCTGAATCCTTTATTAACACAAGGCAGCTAAACGGCAGGACAATGTGCTTCTTAAGAAGATTACTATAAACATTCATTTTGATCCAAGGAGTATTTGTCATACCGACTCTGGGGCAAATTCGGTACAAAAGAAACCTGGGAGATTCAAAGGCAACAAGAATTGAATTGGGACTTCTGGCCTCTAGAACTGTAAGAGGAAAACTTTCTGTTGTTTTTAGGCACTAGTTTGTAGTCATTTGTTACAGCAGCCAAGGAAACTAATAAATGAGACAATTTCATCTAATGTCTCATCTTCAAATTCCATCTATCTATTTATTCCACCCATTAATTTAAATCTCCCGTCCTCACTTCTCAGAGCACCAAACTCGTGCATCTAACTGCCTGCTGGACATCTCCACTTGAATATCTAATAGGCATCTCAAACAATGTGGCTAAGAACATTCTTGATTTCCAGGCCCTGGACTCACAAATCTCTTGTCTTCCCATCAATAAATGGTGATACCGTCGCAGGGTCAGGGCTTAGGCCCAGCTACTTCATGGCTCCGGGAGAGAACCTCGGTGTCATGCTTGATGCTTTTCTTCCTCCCACCACCCTCTACCTCATTCCTAGATGAATCGCCTCGGCCGCCGCCTTAGTCCGTCATCTCTGACTTGGGCTGCTGTAGTAGCCTTCTCGTTTCTTCCCCGCCTCGACTCCTACCTCTCTCCACAGAAGCCAGCATAAACTTCCTAAAGCATAACTCAGATCTCATCACTCTGTGCCTAACATACTCCAATAGCACCCCACTCCCCTCAATAGAATAATATCCAAATTTCTTACTTTTCCTGAAACAGTAGTTCTCAACTGGGGGCTATTTTGAACAGTAGGGACATTTGGCAATGTCTGGAGACGCTGTGTGTCACTAGGGAGAGCCCCCTGGCATCTAGTGGGTAGAGCCAGGGATGCTGGGGAACATCTCACGCTGCACGGAACAGCCCCACGACACAGAGTTAGCTGGCCCCACATGTCACCAGTGCCGGGGAGGAGACATCCTGGCCCACGGAATCCACGTGAGCCGAGCTCTGCTCTCCTGTCGCCTCGCGATTTCCTGCTTTTACCACGTTCCAGCCATACTAGCTTTTGTTTTGTTCTTCAGACATGCTAAGTTTGTCCACATCTCAGAGCCTTTGAATCTAAATCTCTCCATCTCTGTATCTTCATTATTCAGGTGTCAACTCAAACATTCTGTCCTCGGAGAGGCGTTCCCCAGCCACCCGTGCTGGAGCAGCCCCCACCGTCCTACCCCAGCTGCTCTATCACATTAGCCTATTTTTTATCTCCTGTACAGCTCTTACTGGTACTTTAATGTATCTTACATTTTATGTGTTCACTGCTGTCTGCCTGCATCTAGACTACCACCTGGGACACAGTAGGTGCTCAATAAATATTTGTCGATTCACTGGCATAAAAATGTACAGCAATAGCGAATAATTCAATACTCCTAAAATCTTTGGTGCCAAAAGTGATACAGTTTATCACCAGGAAGCCAGGTTTATTTCTAGCCCTTTTCAATTTCCAGTGCTCTTCCGTGGGTGTTACCTTCATGTAAATCCTGACGGCACTGATGAGTAGTGGTTGGGATGTTCAGCCCATCTTGTTTGCAGAAAAGATGGAGTTTTACCTTTGAGCCTATCGTTCTGCAGACAGAACAGGCTTTCAGGTAGTAGACGGCTGGCAACCAATTGTTCGTGTGGTTGTAGATCTTGAAGCCTCCACACAGAAGCAATTGACGCACTGAGAGCACATGAGCTCCTGGAGGGACGGCTTTTGGAGAGAAAGGCCAAGGATTTGCTCTGAGAGAACTTACTGTTAGGAGTTAGAGGAGAAAGAAGAGTCACAAAAAAACAGAGAGGAAAAAAAAATGATTAGAAACATAATAGGAAAACAAAATCTCTGAAGCTCCAAGTCATGGAGTGATAGCAAATAACCAGTTTATAAAGGAAGTCTTGTTAATGCATCTTTGACATTTTGTGCTCTTGTATTGGAGGCAGGTGTTCTTTTCATTAATCAGTGAATAGCTAAAAAGTTTCTTGTAAAACAAAAAATAAACTTATCAGTAAAGAGGTACCTACAGAGAAGGCAAATTTGGAAGAACTTGGTATAATATAATAATAATGAAAATATTCAGTTCTTACTTTCTAAAAATTTTAACCCTGCTATGAAATTTTCCTGATTGTAAAGGGTTTCAGAATAATCCCTGGATCCCTAATTTTTCTAATGTCTCTTTTACTTATCAAGAAAATTTTGATCATTTGTGACAGCTCCAGAATGTTGGAAATAGAAGTCATTTTTGTTCCCTTTCATCCTGTGTTGAGAGGTTGAGACATTAGCCAGGAGACCGGCAAAATTAGGAACTGGCAAAAGCTTCCATCTGCCCCAAACCGATCCAATCCTGTTTCCATGTTTGGAAACGGTTTCTTGAGCTTATCCACATTTTTTGGCAGGTCATATTTTTGAAGAATGACAGGCACTTTTCTCCTTACCACCCATTAGCCCTGATCCTGGCCTTGGGGAATGCAAACCGTCTGTGAAGTCCAGACTCTAACGTGAGAAGCAGAGGGCCAAGTAAAATTGTGGGTGCAGCGTCGTGCGAGAAATACACTTTGGGGTATGCTGTGTGAGAAATACACTGTGGGGGCCGCGTTGTGTGAGAAATATGCTGTGGGGGCCGCGTCGTGTGAGAAATGCACTGCGGGGCAGCGTCGTGTAAGAAATACACTTTGGGGGCTGCATCGTGTGAAAAATACACTTTGGGGCCACGTTGTGTGAGAAATACACCGTGGGGGCTGCATTGTGTGAGAAATACACTTTGGGGCTGCGTCGTGTGAGAAAGACACTGCGGGGCAGTGTCGTGTGAGAAATACACTTTGGGGACAGCATTGTGTGAGAAATACACTGTGGGGCCGCGTCGTGTGAGAAATACACTTGGGGGCCGTGTCGTGTGAGAAATACACTGTGGGGGCTGCGTCCTGTGAGAAATACACTTTGAGTCCGCATCGTGTGAGAAATACACTTTGGGGGCAGCATTGTGTGAGAAGTACACTTTGGGGGCCGCATCGTGTGAAAAATACACTTTGGGGCCGCGTTGTGTGAGAAATACACCGTGGGGGCTGCGTTGTGTGAGAAATACACTTGGGGCCGCGTCGTGTGAGAAATACACTTTGGGGGC
>NW_012147864.1:1462329-1463648 GCF_000956105.1 Propithecus coquereli
TTATCCCCATTTTTACAGATGAAGAAACTGAAACGTAGTAAAATACATTGCCCAAGGTCACACAGGGAGTAAGCAATGATTTGCACCCAGACTGTCTGACTCTAGACTCCATGCTTTTTAACACTCTGCCAAATTACTTGTGTCTCGAGAAAGTACAACATAATGGGAAGTTTAAGTATAAATGACAACTCTATTGAACAATATGGAATGTCCCACAACAGCGTGTGCTCAGAGGGTTCATGGCCTTTGAGACAGCACTAGCTGCAGGTTTAGAGTATTGTCCTGCTTATTTCACTGTGGACAGGGTAACCGGGGAAAGTGTCCTGGGAAGGCAAGAATTGGAATGGGCCTTCCGAAGTGGAAGAATTGGAGGAGAAGAACAGAGGGGAGAAGGCGTTCTCACTGGAAGGGAGGCTTGAGCCAATGTTCGGAGATCAAAACACACAAAGTGTTACTCCAGAGTAGCAGCGGGGAGACCAGTCTGCCCAGAGCAACAGGTTCAAGTAGAGAAAAGTGATATATTTAGAAAGGTTGCTTGAATCCAGATGTTACAAATATGTGACTATCAGGCAAAGAATTTGGACAGCATTTCATAGACAAAGCAGAGTTGTCTTAAGAGGTCAAGAACATGAGTGGAAAAGTGAAAAAAATGTTTGGGGGAATATTAATCTGGCAACCACGTGCAAGAGAAATAAAAGGGATGACAAAAGGAAGCAGAGCCTTACCCAGAAGTTTGTGCATTTTTTGAGATGAGGGCCTGGAATTCAATAGATATGCGTTAAATAAATAAAAAGGAAGGCGTCCATCCTAGAAATATTACTAAGGGGAAATCGGTAGGAATTGTCTGAATGGTTATGGAAACCCAAGAGAAAACATCAAAGGTTATTTCAAAATTTTAAGTGTGAGCAACAGAGTGAGATGGAATCCAAATTAAAAAGTAGATACAAACTGGAAAGGAAGGGAGAGATGGGGGTTTGAAGACACTGATTTAGAAGTCAGCATCAGAGATGAGGACTCACTCTGAAGATAAATGAGGGGCTGATACAGCCTTCCGTGTCTCTACGCGTGGAGGGTGGGAAACTGAGAAGACGCAGTCATAAAAGCAGAGGCTGCGGAGAACCAGGACAGTATAAACTCCCCGGAACCCAAGGAAGGAAATGTTTTCAAAAAGTAAAACTATGGTAGTTGATAGTTCCAAGAATTTCAGGAAGGGAAAGGAGAATTAGAACGTAGAAAAAGATAATTGAATCCACACACTCACATGACATAGCACATATAAGTGGTCCCAGCTTCGTTCTTTTTTTTTTTTTTTTTTTTTT
>NW_012147864.1:1473815-1479687 GCF_000956105.1 Propithecus coquereli
GGGGCCGCGTCGTGTGAGAGATACACTGCGGGGCCGCGTCGTGTGAGAGATACACTGCGGGGCAGCGTTGTGGGAGAGCTACGTTGTGGGTGCGGTGTTGTGGGTGCGGCGTTGTCGGTGTGGCGTTGTGTGAGAGCTACATCACAACCACTCATCGTTAGGCTGGCTAGTGTGGTGCATTTTGTTTCACGACAGGAAGAGAGAAAGAAGATCATTTTTGAAAGGTGTGTGGAAAATTCGAGTTAAGCGTATCTGGGAATGAACTCAATTTGTATTCCATTTGGTCTAAGGAAAAGGCGCTTCTGTAACACCATTAGTGGGACAGAAAATGTTTGTGCCCAAACTCAGATCCTTTCCACATGGCATCCTGGGCAAATACCTATCCCATTAGGTCATCACAGTGGTTGTACAGAACAGTAGTTTCTGTCCTGTTGAAATGTGTTTTCATCTAGAAAAAATAAACTTTAATCCTATCTACAATTTCAAAGGTGGATTAATTTAATTTAAGGACATATTCATATAGGCCACCAGACTAAGTCATCATTTTGCCTGATTTAATGACTTGTATAGTCAGTAATTGCTATTTCAATGCTGAATAAATCTGAAATAATAAGGAAAACTTATGACATTTGGATTTTCATGTATTTGAACCAAGCCCAAAAACTTACTTTTAAGTTTCGCATCTTTAACTTTTTTAAAAAACGCCAGATTTTACTGATTTCTTTTACCAATTGATTAAATACTCAAGGAAATGAGGATCAACTGACTTTTAAAAATGAGTATTATTACATGCTGTTATGAATTATTTCCATGGTCTACAAAATCTTTCTCGCAGGGGTACACCCTCAGGTCCTCTGAGCAGACCACTTAGGCTTTTTGCCTAAAGTCCCCAGAAACCTGTTACTCATCTTTAACCAATGCCTCTGGGCAAGCTCGTAGTAGCAGAGAGGCCAGAGCTGTACTGGATGCATTCTGTCCTTGAAATGCAAATACTTCTAATCAAGTCCTGGCCAGGTGCTGCCATGGCCCTCACCGAGATGGGATTGCAGCCTAGAAGGATGTGCATGGCCTTTGCCTGAGAGGGGGACCAGCCACCAAGAGCTTCAGCCAGGCTCTTGGCTCCACTCGACCTAATTCTAGCATATGGAACAGGTGCCAAGGGACATTTTAAATGAGAGATAAGGAAAAAATGTTATCTGAAGAAGCCTCTTGTTTTATATATTAGGGTACCACACTTACTCTCTCCCTATCCCTCTCTGCCTCCGTCTCCATCTTCATCTCTGTCTCTTCCTTCCCTCCCTCCCTTCTATTTGATTTTTCTCATTAATCTTAGGTAGTTCCTAAGGAAGAAGGTCTGTGATAAAGCCATTCATTTATTCATTCAACAAATAGTAACTATTCTGCTAGATGCTGTGCCGGAGTCACA
Source organism: Propithecus coquereli (assembly GCF_000956105.1). Classification (NCBI taxonomy): domain Eukaryota; kingdom Metazoa; phylum Chordata; class Mammalia; order Primates; family Indriidae; genus Propithecus; species Propithecus coquereli. The sequence goes on from NW_012147864.1 coordinate 1,475,242, forward strand.
GATGCTCTTACGAGTAAGAAACGCTTGCTCTCAAGGAACTCGTCGTCCGAAAGGCTCACAGGCAAGAAAATCATCCTCTATGTAGAAGGCAGAATGTGTCCCAGGTGTTGGCCGGGACCTCCTGGCCCCGTGAATCCGGCTAACAGCAGCGCAAAGCTCCCGTTTCACGTCCTTCTGAAGCGCACGGCCTGCTCCCGAGATTTCCGCATTCACAGTCAGCTCTGCTTGCCGATGTACTCTGCGTCCTGTAGCTGTTCTTTTATCTAAGTCCTGGCAGAAACCCAAGCTTGGGACATAACTCCTTCTCTTCTGTTCTCTCCCACAACCCCCATCGGCCCTTCCTCCTCCTACACAAAGCAATCATGGAAACAAGGCCGATAATGTGTTACAAAAACTTGAACTGAGAGTTTTTGGGTCATGGGAGAGCACAGCAATGAACTTCAAATGGCTTAGTGCACATTCCTGTTACCGGTCCATTTGGCCCCACCAGGGGCCTTCTCACCGTCTGCTTCACCCACATAGCACCCAGGCTTCTGCCAGTCTCCTCTTCCACCTACCGTCCCTCATGCCATCTCTCCTGCATTACCTCCACCCCCCAAGCCAGCCCTAGGACGTCCTTGCTCAAGTTCAGATTCAGGCCCATTTGGTTCTTACCTAAATCCATCCTGGTGCTCAGGCAAGGGCACCTTCATGCTCCAGGATCCCCTCTCTAGACTCCAAAGAGGCAGTTGTGGGCACACAGTATTTCTGCCCCTCCTAGATGAGCTAGGAGTTATTTGTTCATTCATTCAGCAGTATCTACTGCATGTCTGCTATGCGTCGGGCACTGTTCTAGGCACAGGTGCCATCCGCATGGATTGACATCTGGGAAGCAGGTGTGAGATGCTGTGAACAGATGGAGGGCCCTGCCTCGTCCTGGGATGGGGGACTATTGCAGATCAGGGAAAGCCACGTCTGATGGGACAGGCAGCCTGGTCTGGGTGGGTCAGAGGGTGGCAGGTCAAACAGAGGGACTCACTGTGAAGTTCTCCACCATTCATTTGGGCAGCTGGAATGAAAAAGGAAACAGGAGAAGTGGTTTATTTGAGAATTCATGCATTACTTCTCCCTCCAGCTCCCACACCTCAGTGCTCAAGCGGTGCCTTTGAGGCAGAGTTGAGGCACGAGCTCTCTGGGGAGAAAGGAAAGGTACTCGTCTCCCTCCATTTTTCACTTTCTGAGTGGAGTTCATGGGCAGGAGAGGCTCGACTGAATTGGGTTCTCTTCCCCAGAGGCCCTGGTGGACAGCTCCCTCTACGCATGGGGACCCATGGGAGGAGCTTCTCTGTAGTCCTGTCCAGAGCAGGGAAGCCAGGGCATGGCGGGAGTGTTTGGTCGTGGTTATAAAGAGCCGTGGGAGTTGGGTTTGGAGCCCAGGGCTGCTGCTAGTTCATAGGGAACATTTGTGATGAATTAAAAAAAAAAAAAAATATATATATATATAGCTATTTCTGGGACGATGTGGCCAAAATACAGTGTTTTGCAGGGCTTGGCACAGTTCTCCCTGTGTGGGATATAACCTGAACACATGGTGGCCTGGTTTGTCCCAGGTTGTATAGACTGTCCAAGCATAGGTTGAATGGATTGATGAGGTTCTTACAGTATCTGAATCCACTGATTACTTGAAGAGCAGGTCCTTCCTCATGTTAACTCACCAAACTTGTGTCCGCTCACCTGGTGCAGCCAGGCCAAACACTGACACCAAGATTTTCAGCGAGAGAAAGAAAGGCATCTTTTGCATGCACCAAGCAAGGAGAACGGGCAGCTAACGCTTAAGATCTGAACTCTTTGCTGGTCTACGAGCAAGGGTTTTTAAAGGCAGGGGCACATTTCAGGAAAACAGAAGTTACAGGCAAAATTGTAAATCAATACATGGAAGTTATACGTTGGTTTGGCCCCAAAAGGCAGGATATCTTGAAGTTGGGGCTCACTGGTCACAGCTAGAATCAGAGATTCTTTGATTAGCAGTTGGTTAAGGAAGCGAGGCCTTGTCTGAACACTTGGGGCCCTCGGAAAGAAATGTTAACGTTTGGCCTGTGGGTGCGACTCGCTCCAGGCCCCTCGGGAAGACATTTAGAACAAAGAATGGTGGCCAGAGTTCAGTCCTCAGTGCCCCTTATCTGAGGTCTGCATGACAGCGGTCAGCATTTTCCATCTGGCGGGGGTCTAGGTTGCGGAAAAACAACTCGAGAACATATGTTAAGATGATATTTTTTAGTTTCTATAGGAAACTGAAACACCTTGTGACTCTGGCCCACTTGGGAGACCATTGTTTTAAGTTCTTACCATCTTCTTCTTATCAAGTTGCTCACATACTTTCCAAGGCTAGCCAGGGGCCTGCAGTTTCCCTTGAAGAGATCCAAGATTTTTCCTTTATTTTCATGCTTGGAGGGGGCCAGCAGGCCCCTAAGAGAGGTCCCTGCTCCTTGTTACTTACAAAGCTCTGAATGATTAGCTAATAAAACAGCTAACATCTTTTCCCTCCTTATCCAGTTACTTTAAAATAACAGTAATAGTAGTTAACCTTTACTGAGCACACTTGACATGTTCCAGGCAGTGCACTGAGTAATTTACAGAGATTAACTCAATGAATTCTTATAACAACCCTGTAACATAGGTGGGAATTATTCCCATTTAATATTTCAGAAAACAAAGGCTTAGGTGGGTGAGCTCAGCTGCTAAGTCAGTTTTAACTTAGATCCCATTTTAATTCGACTCTATATTGCCTACTTCCTCTTTTCTCTTCCCTCTTTCTCTCACCCCCACAGGAAACAAAACCCTGCAGAGGCTCCTTGTAAATAACGGTATTCATTGCGCTTCCTGGTAACTCTACAATTGACCTTTTAGCTCTGACCTTCCCTGAGACTGGGCTTTCCAAACAAGCAACTTCCCTTTGTTGTTCCGAGTATGCTGAAGAGCCAGGATTCTGAAAATGCGGGGTGGTGACACGTTCCCAGGAAAGCAAAGCTGCCCTTGGTGTTCAGCCCGAGGCTGTGTGGCTTCTCTGGCGACCCAGCTAAAAGCACAATGGGGAAGCCCCCATTCATGTCATTTCCAGAGAACATTTGCCACTAGGGAAAAGGAATATAGAACGGAACCTGATAACTTCTGTACAAAGAGGTTCCATGTTTTTCTGTGTTTTTGGCACGCCTCTGGTAATTCCCTTAGGTATTAACCATCTCTTCAAGAAATCATAAGATATTTAGCATTTTAACTAAAGTTTGCAACACCAAAGCCTCTACAGAAGGTATTCCCCTTGAGATGGCTTCAGAAACCTTTATATCAGAAAAAAAGGAGAGAGTCTCCTTAAAGCATGGACCTATCCATGCACCCTTAAACTTTGTTAGAAAACGGGATGTAATAAAGACATAAAACTAGTCCATAAAATGTTTAGCATTGGTGAAAAATAGGTAACAACAATGTATTAACTTTCAAATAAGATAACTTAGTGTTCTTGGTTATTGGTCTCCAAAGACTTGTTGAGCATTTCCTTGTTTGGCCTTGAAAGAATTTGCTCTGGGATTCCAGCCTGGCCCTTGGCTTGTGAAGGACTCAAGACGTAGAACAAAGGGAGCAGTGGAGAAGCCAACTAGTGAAAATGAAAGCAGAGGTCCTGGTGGGAGGGTAGTGTGTGTTCTTTAAAGAGGGCAGAAGTTGCTGCAGGGTCAGGAGAATGTGACTGGAAGCCTGTGAACATGCTAATGCCAATCAGGCCTCGTGAGTTGCAGACAAACCAACAAAGTCCAGGGGCAAAATGTTCCCGTGTAACTGTTAGAGCAGTGTCCTGGCTCCACAGAGATGTCCTCTCTCCCAGAGGTTGTTTCCCTGTTAGTCATTCAGCTGTTTTCCCAGACACTCCACAAGTTAGGAGTTGACACTCCTAACTCAGTAGGGAAAGTGAGTGACAGATTTTCTAAACTGAAGCCTAGACTCGGAGAGGTCACAGCTAAGAAAACCTTCACAGGCATTTCCAGTCCCGTTTAGTAAAATTTCTGGCCATGATACAGTGATGGGGCAATCTAGGCAGGAAAGGGTACCAGATTTGTGTGGGTTTGCGGAGCTTAAAAGAGCAGTGTCTTCCACTTAGCCCAGAGGTCGGGGCAGGAGAGTGATGGGAACTTACTTTTGAAGAACTTGAAGTATATACTGACTTGCTATAGGTAAAGCAATTTTTTTAAAAATTTAAATGTACAAGATAACTGGGTTTATTTTCTCCTCATTTGTGAAGGCTTCTCTTTTCAAAGTTGAAAACGAACTTTTGCAGAGGCAAGATCAGACTGATTTTGAACATTCCTGAGCTTTCCAGGTGAGAATTCCTTGACCTTTGGACCCTGACAAAAACATCAGAGGTCATAAATCTAACTGCTGTGTATTATGAAATATGGTGTGGCAAAACCAAACCAAACC
>NW_012147864.1:1479811-1541953 GCF_000956105.1 Propithecus coquereli
TGTTCTGATGCTACCTTAACCTGTTTCCAGTTTACAGAGCCCAGGAACCTTTCCAGATCAGTTAAAAAGAGGGATGTGGATCATTAGTTGATCTTAAGGGGACCTTGTTGCTCTTAATTTCTGTACCAGTGTATTAATAACCACAACACCCTGCCTCTGGTGGGTTACCACTGTTTTAGGAGCTCCTGCACCACATAGGTAAATTTTAGACCGAGTTTACAATGTACCATTATTCTCTAAAACATTTTCTGTTATATTAAATTGAACTGTAAGTCCCAGAAATGCATAGAGAAATTTCGTTGCACTTTGTAAAAGTTCTTTATGGCTCCAAAAATGCATTGCGGACTAAAAATGTATTATATTTCCAACCTCTTACATGTGTGGTGTTGGTTTAAAATGGAAAATGTGGTCTTGAGGAAATTCAGGGTTTCTCTCCAGACGGTAATGCAAGGTTTATATTGTGAATTATCAGTGCTTTCACTGCCCTCTGCTGCTCCAAGGAGAGCACTGGGTTTGGAAAGCCTCGCCTTTGAAGTCTGCCTGGGGAAGGCCAACTTTTCATTTATGGTCATTATTATCAGTGCTTGTTGGCATATTCCAAGTGTAACACTATCTGACTTGGAAAATCCCAGCAATGAAGTAGCCAATGACCTGAAACCAAATAAGCTCTGTGTTGCTGTGAGTCAGGGTTTTCTAAAGTCTTCTGGGGTTTTATTAATTTGTAGGTGTTCTTTCTACAAAATCACTAATATTAATATATGGAAATAGCTGTTTATTTGGAAGTTGATTACAAGGAGTGTTTTTTTTTTGGTAAAATATCAGTTATTTTTTAAAACACGGAAAATTAGTAGAAATGGCAGCAAAAATTATCTGAGATGAGAATCCTTCTTTAAAAAGTGGAGTGAAGCATAATAGAGTTGCCTTGTAGGAACATTCTGTTGTTTTCATTTAAATATTGGGTGCTCAGCAGGGTGGAAAAGACTGAGTGCTTTCACGGTTTCAATTATATTCATCTAGTATTAATTAGCAACATCAGGTGCTATTTCTGTTCATTATCTAGGACTTCTGATTAATGACAGCAAAAATTAATAATTAACACACATGAGCCTTGTTGGAGATGTACTTTTGGTTTGTACTCATTATCCACCTAGCAAAAGCTTTACCCGAAATCTATTTTACTCTTGAATTATAAATTACTAACAGATTTCATTCTCTTAACAATTCTCTGTCCAGTGTCTACCATGTACCAGGCACACACACACTGGTGAATAAACTGCATTTCTGCCCTACGGTGCTCACAATTTATTCAGAGAAAAACATAGATAGATGTTTTACTGATAAATTTCCAAAGGTTGTGCTACCATGTGTGCCAATCAAGAGCCCAGAAGTGTGACTGTTTCTGATCAGGACGTCTGCCACAGTCACTAGTGAATGATTCTGTCCCTTAGTACTCTTCAATACTCGCTAAATAAAACAGGAATGGGCTTGCATCCTTCTTTTTTGTTTTTTTACTACATCTTTTAATAACTTGACACCTCCCTTGGATAAGGTGCATGCATTTACCCTAACCACCCCACATATTAGTCACAAATGTGTTTGTAAATAATAGAAAGATAAATATACTTCCTAATGCAAATAACTTCATTCTGTTATTATAAATCTGGAGGAACTGTAATAGAAAACTAGTCCTGCTACATCCAATTACTGCCAAAGCAGAGAGCTACAGAGCCGAAACTCCAGCACCAGGGTGGGCGTCTGGATGCTTCTGACATTTAGATGCCGGGAGACAATAATCTTATTTAGTATATCAGTTTATTTGGTTACCAAGAGTATGTTTTGAAAACATAAGGAATACACAACGAAGTTGTTGCTCAATGTTAAATGCTCTGATAAAATTTTTCATTTTACTATGGCTAAGTTATAAGGCATTTAGTTATATTTGCTTGAAAATTTTTCTAGGATTAAACCACTGAAGTCATACTGTATGGCATATAACTAGGGCCTTGGTTGTCTTTCCATATGAACCCCGAAACTCCAAACTTCCTGACAGTCTTAGCCAAGCCCAAGGTGTCCCCACTGGCCACTTGCACGTGGGAGCAGAGCAGTGGTCCTTCTGCTCGGGCAACTTCTCTCAGACGCCTCCATCCTACGGCCAGTGGTCCTTCTGCCGGCTGTATCAGAAAAAACTGGCAGGGAGTATAGCATCTAAAACTGTGCATCAATACTTAACAAAAATTTGGTTGGTAGAAACCTGTGTATGCTAAGGAATATTTTAAGAAAAAGTTCTATGAAATTAATTGCTTTTTATACAATAGCATGTTATGAAATTTTAGGGGGCCATAAATTCATCATCCTCTTCTCTCTCTTTTAAATTCTGAACCAATTGAGAAACAGACCAGAGTTAGACATATGGAGCTAAAAAAAAAAATAATCAACCTTATTATGGTAAAGTTGGTTTGGAAAACATGGTTTGACGTATGACCACATTAGGCTTTCTAAAGTCTCCCTCCGTCGCAGAAGTGTAGAAGTCTGGTACACCTGTAAAGTAGATGCTTTATAACTTCTTGTCAATAAATGAATGAATGAAGCAATCAATCAAAAAGGTCATTTTTGCTTTTCTCAGAGAAGCTGTAACATAAATTCCAGGGGACCTGGAGTCTCATCATTTGCTTTGACCTCTGGTGTCCCTTTGCCTCTTCGAACTTGCCAGCCCTCGGCACGACACTCTCGGGGCGGCAGAAAGCAGGTTGTTTCGGGACTGAGCACGTTCGGGCTCCAGTGGAGGGTCTGTCTCATCAGCACCTCTCCCCTTCCTCCTCTGCCTCAGCACACACAGTATTCTTTGATGAGAAGATGAGTCTGTCTGAGTGCCGAGATTGGCTCAGTATCCTGGGCTAGCTGTTTGGCTCAAGAAGGGTTAATTTAAACACCAGCTGCTGTTTAGTGACTACTCTCATCAGCCAACAGGTATTTATGATGTGTCTTTTAACCTGAAAGCAGAGAAAAAAAGCAAAGCAAACCCGTGACTCTTAAGAACAGGGAGCTGGATCCTGCTGATGGTTATGTTACACCGATGTTTTCAAAACCGCGGAGGACTGACACGACAGTCTGTCGTGTCTAGACAGACACGAATGTCGAAGGTCTAGAGTAACTCTCATACCTCCGATCCTCCTTTTAGGTTTTAACTTCAAATGATCAATTTTACTCACAATAAAGGTGGACTGGACAGTGTGACTTAGACGTGAGGCTGAAATGGCACTTCCTTCCCTCTTAGGAATGAGCGACTATTAAATTCAAGCTCATTGGCCTCAGTGAAGAGCCAGCCTGGCTCCCCGGTTTGCACACTGGAGCACAGATGCCTCGCGGGGCCTGCGGAGGTGGGGGGGAGGCTCGCCCCCTCCGGTCCCGAGGCACACGGGCTCCCTCTGCCCTGGGCGCCGCTGGCCTGAGCCATGAGAGAAAGGACCGGCCAGCACTTCCTTTTCCACTCAGGAGCCACGGTCTCTGCAGACACGGTGGCTCCGTGGCGCTCCGGCTTTCTCGATCCACCAAATGAGCCACTCCTTCCACGGGAGAAGTGACAGGAGAGAGCTGTCCGGAAGTGTTGTATTGTCCCAACCATGGGAGGAGTCGAATTCCCTCTTTTGAGAAAGTATAAAAAGCAGAATAATGGTTTCCCCAACACCAAATCATTCCACAGGGCTAGACCTCCCGGTGTGGTCCCAGCGACCTTCCTAATGCTCCGCACATGAATGCCTCTGCAGGTGGACACGCAGAACTTTCTTTAACCTCCACAGATGCTCTGACGTAAGAACTATCCCAACTTTTGATTGAGACCTTCCTCAGGTCATAAACGAGAGGAGACAGATAATATTTAACCGCACATCCAAAAAGAAATCTGAGCCTCCAAGCAAAATCTGATCCCTTTGTTTCCCACTTGGGAAAATATGAATAAAGCACTTATATATACATGTATATTAAATATATATCTATATTTTTTCTTTTCCTCTGCCCCCTCCAAACATGCAGGAGATGATTTGGCTAAACTCGCTCGTAAGGGAGCTTAGCAACCGTGTCTCCAGGTGCTGACTCCAGTATTTCTGCACTTCTAGCTTTCTGCGCCTAGGGCTGATGTCAGGTGTAAAGAGATAACAGGTGAAAACGTTTGGCCCATTGCCTAAAATTTTAAGTCACACACCTCTGGGTTTGAATCTCGGCTCTCCTATGAACTAGCCCTGTGGTTTGGGCCAAGCTAGGTGAATCTCCCTAAGGCACCGATGATTGTTTCATCGTTTCAGTGCCTTTCCTTTGTAAGTTCGAAACAAGTTGGATAGATATCATGGGATCACAAGTATCTATTTTGTAGACTGGCTGTACCCACTCCCCCTGCTTTGTCTCCCTGCTCACACCATTTTTTTTTTTTTTGTAGGCAGCAAGTACTGACAGTCCCCAACATAAAATGACTCAATTTATGATTTTTCCACTTTACGATAGGTTTATCAGGATATTAAATGCTTTTTGACTTGTGATTTTTTTTTTTTTTTTGAGACAGAGTCTCACTCTGTTGCCCAGGCAGGAGTGCCATGGCATCAGCCTAGCTCACAGCAACCTCAAACTCCTAGGTTCAAGCGATCCTCCTGCCTCAGCCTCCTGGGTAGCTGGGACTACAGGCATGTGCCACCATGCCCGGCTAATTTTTTCTGTTTTTAGTTGTCTGGCTAATTTCTTTCTATTTTTAGTAGAGATGATATCTTGCTCTCACTCAGGCTGGTCTCGAACTTATGTTCTCAAGTGATCCTCCCGCCTCAGCCTCCCAGAGTGCCAGAATTACAAGTGTGAGCCACCGCACCTGGCCTTGACTTGTGATATTTTTGCCGTAACCCCACTGTAAAAGTTGGGGAGCGTCTGTAGTGTGAAAAAATTTGAATTTTTGAGTAAAACAGAATTATAGCATTAATAATTCTATAACAATTCTATTCTGTTATCAATTGTATTCTAATATTTTATTAATAGTAAGAATTACAGTACCTCAAATATCAGATTTTCTCAGCATTTTGGTAAGTGGTTTTATACACTCCAGGAGATCTTCATCTCTTCAGTGACTCACGCATTGGAAGGCACACGTGTGTACTGCGTGTGTGCATACAGAGGTCGCCTCCTTTCAGGGCGGTGCCAGTTTTTATGAGAAAGCCACAGCACAGGCCAGTGACACTGGCGGTGTCTGTTTCTGTGATGAGTGGGGATGGGTCCATCCCTGTGCATGTCAGATTTTAACGATCATAAAATTTCCCTTCATGAAACGTAAATATGTGTCTTGCCCAGGTACTTTCCACTTACGTCTAAAGTTTCATGTTTTCCATTGGAAATTGAATCCATATGTGTTGAGTTATTTACTGAACTCAGAATACTACTGGGCAGATGCCATGATGTATCCAAACAGTTTCCTTCCCACAGTGGAACCCACCGTAAATATCCACAATTTTTTTTTCTTCCTTCCTTTCATTTTCCAAACCACGGTTTTGAATTTTAATTAGGATCAGAACTAAAGAAAGCCTCGTTTGGCCCTGAAGTTCCACAAAAGGCTACACCACTCAGTAGCCACTGAACGTACAAGCTAAAAGAACCACACAGAAATAAATGATATAACATCACTTTGGAACATACTGGAAACGTGTAAATTCTGCGTTGACCTGTCTTAAGATTCCCCGTTCTTCACAAAAAGAGGAACCTGTGTATTATTGTTCCCATTTTACAGCTGGGGACGCTGACTTAGATTGACAGCTTGTTTATGCTGGTCACATGGTATAAATTTTGGAAAGGATTGTTGAGCATGAGAAACTCAGCTGAAAGTTAAACCCAGGCGATTATTCCATTTCACCTAAGAAAAGAGGCCTTTCTACAAGCCCTTTAGTGGGAGAGTAAATTTTGGTGCCCGGGTGGAGTTAGCCACCCCAAGTAGCATCTGCAGCGGTTCCCAGCGGGCTGAGATGGAAAGTGCTCACACGGGCGTTGTATCATTAGGCTGCCTGTGGCCTTTTAGAGCCAAGTTGTATAGCAGATTTTCTTATGTACGAATATTTAGTCCCTCCTTGACTCCCAGACCCAGAATATTGTACAACACCGTGGACTTCTTGCCAGATCAGCTTTGGTCTCCCCCACGGTTCCTCCCCCACACTGATGACTTCTGCTCCCACCTACATCCCAAATGGATATTGTTAACCCCCATCTCTTGTTAGTCTTCTAGTCGTAGTTCAATGGTTCAGCTGATTTTTAACACATTCCTCTGCTTGAATACTTGCTAGCAATGTCCTCCAATACAATCAGTATTATGACTGAAAACCCGCAAAGAGAGTTGGGATTTTAGGGTCCTTTCCCCCAAACGTTGATTCCCTCCCTAGATTCCTTGCTTCTGCCAGTGACATCACCACTATTAGGACTTTGCGGTCAGCTTTGGTTTCTGTTCCTCTACGTATCTAGGCTCTACGTCTGCAGTTTTGCTTCAGATTGTGTCTCTTATCTCTTTCCTGTGGTTATTACAGATTAACCGGCATCCGGGCTCTCGTCACTTCGTGTTTGCACAACTTTAATGGTTTCGTAGTTTCTCTGTGTTCAGGCCTCTCCCTCCAGTCCCTCCTGCACACTGACTAATCCCCTAGAGTGCTCCAGAGCCAATAATACTCTGTCATCACTGCTGGATTACAGCCAAGAGTCTCACCCTGACATTTAAAACTGTTTTCAACGCGGTTGCGCCCCAGCAATCCACCTTTGCTTTCTGCGACCTGTCACTCACACCCTCCACCCCCTGTGAGGTCAGCCTCTGCCGCTCTCCCTGCGATGTCCCACCTGCTTCCATTACCGCCACACGTTGCGCAGCCACGGGGCTAAAGGAGCAGGACAAAGACCAGTGCACAGAATTATAAATAATTTGGGAGGTAGATTCCCAAGTCTGTCTAGTACTAGCACTAGAAGAAAGACAAGCCTAACAAGTAGAATAGAATTTGACACATACGGGGAAATCGGGGCTGTCCGGGCAAACAATTCCTTTGGGAAAAGGCCAGTCTTCCAGAGCGGGAACGGGCTGGTATGAGGAGCACAGATACGAAGGATCCAAGACAGCGACTGTGACGCACCTGGGGCTTTAGACAGTAGCACCTGAGAGACCTGCTAACAAGCGGTAGTGGAGTCCGAGCAATCAGGTGGAATCCAAGAGCAGGACTTCCGTCCCTGGGAGGGGGAGGAGGTGTGACAAGGGCAGGCACATCCATACCCCCTCCATGCAGCAGTCCTGTGGTTTATGCAGTCACCATAATGACTGACCTCTCTCCTGAGGGTCTTGGCCACGTGGAAGAGTTGACTGTTCTTTCTGAATGCATTGTTTCCAAACAACTGTGTCCTTAGCTATAGAGCATGATGACATGAGTTCTGATGAGGGGGTCGCCCTAGGGAAGCTGAGGATTGGCCCCCCAAAGGCACAAGGAAGCCACTTCAACTCAGGTCCCACACCCTGGTCCTCAGGGCCACAGACAGGCAGCCCATTACTCTGTAATTAACGAAAACAAGCTTGTGGTTGCTGCTGTGTCCACTTTACTCCTCTGCCTTTTGGGGAAATATTGAGAAATAAAGCCTTCCTTTTTTCTTCCTGCCTCTTGTAATCCTGTGCCTAGACTTGGCACATCATTATTTTTTTAGTTCAGGAGTTAATGCTTCAGTCAAACAGGTCTGGGATGGAAACGCAGTTTGCGTCCGGAAGACGGTGGCTGTTCTCAGACCAGACACTTGGGGGCAGCATGGCCTCAGGAGTGTGTTTGACCAGCTAACGTGCAGCCTGCGGAGAGAGTGCAGTGTGGGCGTCACATACACATCACTGTAATCCAGGGAATGAAGCCATAAAAAATGAGAAAATGCTCCCAGGGAGTCATCTCAAATTTAGGGATGGAAGAATAAATGTCTAATTTTAAATGTGCTGACATCGTTTTCTTATGTAACATAATGGCTTGAGGCAGGCATGATGTAAACCATTTATATGGGGAGAGATTTATCCCGTGAACCCAAGTGCTATTAAAAAATGTCCAGGAAAGTATAGAAACGAAAAATACAAACTAAAATATATCCCCCAGTTAAGCCTGGGGACAGAGGCATGAGTGTGTCTGTAGGTCAGTCTGCTTCTCTTGGGAACACAGCTCTTCACAGCTGAGACGTGATGTTAGAACCTCTTTTAATCTAAGCAGGCTGCCTCTCTGCCTTTCTTTCACACGTTGGGGGCGAATCCAGGATGGATAAGAAAATGAAGGGAAGGGATTTAGGAGGAAAGGGAAGAGAAGGAGGGTGGCCCACTGCTCCGTGCCTGGAGAGTCACCAGCCGCGGTCTCAGTCACCGGGAGAGGCACTGACTCCACTCATCTCTGGATCCCTCTCCGATAAATTGTTTGCAAATATCTTTTGGCAGTTTTCACAGCACACAAATAAACAAACCACAATTGATGAGCCTGGTGTGATAGAGATATTTAAATTCTCTTTCCAAATATCGCTGCATAAGCCACCTAAATAACAGAGACCAATCCTTGATTTCCAGACATCTGGAAGGCATTCTACATTCCTTCCTCTGCTGCTTTTTATGGGCCACAGAAAGAACATGATAGTTCTTGAATACATTTCCCAGATTGCCCTCAGAGGCCAAACTCTTAAGTTTAAGCACAATTGTTTTGAGATTGTGGTTGTGAGGGAGAAATGGAGGAAAGATCTGGAAGCTACTAGAAGCTACGCCCAGGAGTAGCTTCTTTAGTCTAACCTCCGTTGGATCTTCAGTGCCTCTTGAAAATTGTTTCTTTCATCCCAAGTGAATACCCTATCAAATTGCTAGCGCACACTCTCTGACTGTTTCTCCTCAGTCTCTGTTGGCCCCATTGCTTCTGCTTCCTCCGTAAATGTGGGCATTTTTCAGTACTCGGCCCCTTATCTTCGATGCATCCTTCTTGACTGAGCTCATATCATCCCACAACTTTAACTGCCACCTCTGTGCTCATGACTCGTCAGCACAATCTCTAACTCTAACGTCTCTTCCAGGCGATGTGCCTGACCTCCCAGTGGAATAGTTGTCATGGGCACATCTGTGTCCTACATCTCAAGCAAACGTTTCCAAAATAGAACTCGTCTTCCCTGCACCACCTCCCTGTCTCCCAGTCCCAAACTAACTTCCCTACCTCACCTTTCCTCAACTCTCAAGTCAAAATTTCAGTCATCCTGGACTCCTGCTTTGCCGCGTGTAACGTGATAGGGCACTGGGAGGGAAGGCTCATGAGACGCCTTTCAGAATCTGCCTTATATACCCGTGGACAGTGCTCTCCTGCAGGCCTTCATTTCATCACCCGGATTTCTGAAATGGTTACCAAATGGGTGTTTCTGGCATTAATCTCTCTCTCCCTTATTCCAGCCCAAGCAGTATTTGGTCATTAGCTATTTTCCAAAACAGTCCGTCCCTTACAAAAGAAACTGGTGACATTAGTTGCTTCCAGAATAAATGGCTGGGTGATAGGGATATAAGGGAGAGAAACTTTACATTACGTACCATGTTGTTCCTTTAAAACGCTGTGCCCTATAAGGAAACATATTAGCTATTAAGAATAGCGTTTAAGTTAAACATGAAGTATATCTGTTAAATTAAAAGATAAACAAAACATGCTCTTCAGTTATTCTTCTGCTCAAAACCCTACACACGTGGCCTTCAGAGCAAGATCAGACTTCACGCTACCATTCAAAGCCCCAGGGCGTGGCCACACCCACCTTCCAGTCTGCCCTTCACTCTGCTCTCGGTCTCCACTGGCCCACGCCACAGGCCAGCCTGGGCCATCACTCTAGGCTCTAGGCGTCCAAGCCTGTGTTTAAACCCCTCCCTCTGCCTGCGGTGTCCTTTTTCATCCCAAATGAAGTCCTTCCCTCCTCCAGCTTCCCTTCAGATGACACCAGGGCCAGAGTGTTTTCCCAGGTCCCTGCATGTAGAACTATTCCTTCCCTTCTGTCAGGAGCCTAAGCATGGATGGCTCTCTCAAAGTCAATCTGATTCTGTAGTTATTTGTATACCTGGCTGCTCTTGGGATATGTTTTGCTCCTTTTTGGTCAATGCATTTCGCATGATGGGTACTTGGTAAATGGCTTCTGAGAAATCCAAAATTAGAACTGTTTGAATATGAGGCCCCATGGCATCTTACTGTCATCACTGGAGTTTGTCGTTGACATTGAGAAGCACACAGGCTGATAGGTTCTCTTTAGGACAGTGCTGTGCTGAGTGGAGTCCTAGACCACCTGCCACAGGAACCCCTGGAGCGCTTGCTGACATGTGGGTTCCTGGGCTCTAGCCCAGACCTCCTCGTTCAGAATCTCTCTCTCTCTTTTTTTAAATTCTACCAATTTTATTTTTTCTCTTAAGCTCTATTAATGATAAAATTGCATCATATTTTTTTTTTGTTATTCAGGATATTATGGGGGTACAAACATTTCGGTTACATGTAACACGTTTGCACTGCCCAAGCCAGGGCTACAAGCGTGTCTCTCCCCCATACAGTGCACTCTGCTTCCACTAGTTGTGTACCCGCTGGCACCTCTTAGGGAGAGGGGCGCCTCAGGCTGCAACGATAATCTCACCTTTTTTCACCCTTCTCCCCTGTAACTGCTGTAGGCAAGTGATTATCCTCTGTGTTGTAGACATGAGGATCCTGTGGCAGGAAAGTGTGAGACTTGTCTAAGCTGCTGACATATTAATAGAGTTAATGTCAGAAGCCCTGTCATCCAACTTGGCATTCCCAGTGACCACTTTGTCAATCAGTAAGTCAATCAATTAATCAGCAAGTATTTCCTGAATGCTGATTGGGCACCTAGAAGTGTCTTGTTTAACATCTGCTGGCTGGGCTGGGCCCTGTGCAGAACTCGGTTCAGTGTCCTTACGTTATCCCTGATCCAGGATCTAATTCTGTACCCTGTCGTCCACGGTTGGCTGCCTCTGTGGTCATACTAGATTGCTGAGCTATATTTTATGTGAACACCACCATTTAATACATCATTCTGTAGCCCCTAGTGAAGTTCAGAGGGGCAGGGGCAGGCCAGCTGTTTAGCCCTCCAATGTGAACAACCGTTCAGCAATCTTAGCTTGATGTTATACTTCTGACTCTGTTGGTTTTCCTCGGACTTCCATTGAATTAAAATTAGAAATTCTACAGACAATATGTAGCTCTGTGAAAGAAACCACCTTCTTCTCACCTGTCAGTCTATATACACATAAAAGCCCTTAACCTCAGCATAAATGACCTTTGTTCTTGCAATTTAAAGTCATTTTATAGGTTAAAATTATTATTTAAACTCACCCCATGACGCCCAACCCTTTCTAAAACTAATCAGCCCATAGAATACCCTTGTGACACAGGCTACATTTTCTAACAACAGTCTTAGTGGAAGGTGTAATCATGAATGTACAATTCAGGAATCCAGTTAAGGCTTTTGCTTTTTTCTGCCAACTTACTCTTTTGTGAGCTAAAGATAACATGACATGTTTAAAAATGTCAACTCGAACTGGCATTTCTGTGCCAAGCATGTTCCGTAGGTTACTGCACATCCTGCTAGGTCACCGGGAGTCCTGCGAACCGGAATTCAAGCGGCGCAGAGACTCAGTAGGAGTCGGCATCTGAGCAGAGCTGCCATGGATAAGATCTGAAAATATCTGGCCTTCTTTTTTTCCTCAGGCTTAAAAGTAGCCCCCAAACTTGACCCTCACCTCAGCTGGCGTCGGTGATACCAGAGGCATGTGGGGGACATGTCACCGGCCCACCTCGAGTTTGAGAGACGGTGACAGGCACACGTGGCTATCTCCACTGCCTTCCAGTCTGGGACTCAGTCTGTGATTTGGACTTGTGGGCTGTATTTAGAACCAGTCCAAACCACTGTGGGTGGCAGGGAGCATGGTCCTTTACTGGGAGGGACTGGGGCTAGTAACTGGCTCCCATTGTTCCAGACTCTATTTCAGGCTGAATGATGCACACGCTCTTCCTTTTTCCGTCTCATTTCATCATTAAGTAAAGGCTCTGGCTAGATCAGAGGAACCAGGAAACAGAATGTGATTCAGCGTGCTATCGATACTGCCCCTAACGCTGCCAACACCTCCCTACCATGTCTCTGCGCTGGCCAGAAATTTCCAGCAGATTGCTGATGTCCCTTCACGTGTATTGCAAAGGTGTTACACGTCTCGCTCAATAAAACCAACACGGTTTTGCTGAATCATGACAGGTCAAAGTCTTCTTTAGCTATTCTATTATCCTTACCACTCTTCTAGGTGAAATTGCAAATAAAAAAAAAAATCCTTAATGAGTTATTTTTGGATATCTAAATGAACATGGGAAAAAGTTAATTAGCTGATCAAGTTTACAGAACAAATTAGTAAAAGTAAAATACAAAAGAACTAAGGCCTGATAATTTTCCGCTAGGACGATGACAAACTTTACTCTCTCGCATAACATAGCAGGTCCCACCAAATAACACCAGGAGAATCAGATAACGCAAGTTCATGCTTTAGAATTTCCCTCTGATGCAAAGGTAATGTTGCATTAGTTATTTTTAATTTTACTTTCTTCATTTCTTAAAATGCCTAATGTGGACCAGAATGACTGCTTCTAGATTCTTTTCTTCACTTAGTACTCATGCATCTGAAATTAGAATAAGAATTCTATTGCTATTTAAATATATTAGCAATGCTATTACTACTACGTTCCATTTTTAAAACATCCATTTGTAGAATCACCTACTCTAAGTCTTTCACATGCCTTTCCATCTTCATAACATATAACGTGCATACTATCATAACCCTACAGAATAGGAAAGAGACTCCAAAAAGTTATGTAACATGTGAAGTACTTAGTTCAGTGTCTGCTACTAAATGGGAGAATTTGAGTTCAAACTCAAACAAAATTCTTTTGCTAATATACACATACTGCCTCAATTTTCACACTCAATTCCATGAGCAGAAAAGTTATTTTCATCCTTTTTATTTGAAAAGCTAGAGCAAATATTGCATAAACTACATTTATTTGCCAATATCTCTAATATTAATCTATGGGACTGTTCTGTATATTTTCTTTTTTTATTTGCTCTGTTTTGGTTTTCTTTTTAAGTTTTCATATTGTACATTATTGTGTTGTTAAGAAAACCTTTAAGATTTAGCTTTTTTTTTTTTTTTTTGGTTGTTTCTTTCCTGTTGATGGAAAGGCAGATAAACGTGAAATGAAACAGTTCTGCTCCAGGGAAGGGCAGGACACTTCCCTAAAAGCAGAGGTTCCGAGCACAACCTTATCCAGCAGGTTGAGTGAAGCCCGATTCTAAAAATAGGACTTGCTTTCAACTATAGGACAGAACATTCGCACTCTGCTTCGCGTCCAGCTGAGGTTTGGAAAGTACATCCAGCATTGCCTTTACAAGAGCTCCAAGGAGAATTTCTCTACTGAAGTTATTCTGAAGAAAATTAAAGTATGGGGTTTTATGTGCAAATTAATAAATGGCCATAGCTTTCATTTGGGACAAGGGAGGACTTCAGTTTACATGATGATGGAGAGTTTCAGGTGCAGACATCCTGTGAGCCCTTGGCCCTGTAAGAGCAGTTGTTAGGGCACCCGGATCCCCGCTCGGCTCTGCCCAAGCCCGTTCAGGCGTCTCCGCAAAGGCAGTGGCTGAGGACCCTCAAGAAGCAATGTGCCCCCTCCCCACCCCCAAAGTCATCTAATCACTGCAGTCTTAAGGGTCTCCACGCCTTGATGGAAGGCTTAACTCAGCTGATATTTATTTCCTTGATTAAAAAAAAAAAATGAGGAAGGTGGTCATACACAAAAACAGTCATTGAATTGGGCCAGAACTAGGCTTTGGAAGTTGGATTTAAAATCTTGGAACCAGTGACTTTGTGTTTAAGCACCAGGGAGTTGATCTGGAAGGCATCGACTGCTGAGCCTGCTGCTCGTGCTGGAAGCCCCTGAATATACTGGAAAGTGTCAGGCTCTGGGTCATAATTATGCTGTGAGACCCTGTGCCCACAGCCTGAGAAGAGATTGTCAGCTTCTGGGGGAGTGAACAGCATGTGCAGAGATTTCTGCAGTGCAACTGGGAATAGCAAAGGCTTTGGCAGGCTTAAGACTGCGTGAGAGTCAGAGCCTCAAACTGTGACTCCCATTGGCATGTGATTCTACACTTGTTTGCACCAATCTCTAATTGTTCCGTGTGTGATCCTATGTCCCTAACAAGCCTGAGCATCTGAAGACAGAGAACATGCTATTTTTGATTTCCCAAAAGAATCTGCCAGTCATAGGCTCACCTTGTTGACTGACCAACAGTCACTGCTAGCAGTGACTTCAGCTGCAAATAAAAAAATAGTTTAAGTGCCAAGTAATAAAGGAATGTGTCGTGTAGTCATACTTCCGTGGCGTTTCATTGATTCACTGTGATAGAAATACCCTATGACGCAGACATAAGCCAAATGCACACAGGATTTAGGCATCTGGTGGCAGAGACAAAAGAACCAAGTGGATGGATTAAGAGTCAGGGACTTGGTATAGGAGGCCCAACTTGTGTTCAGGAAGGGACACAGACAGAAGCTCTCCAAGGGGTACTTGGTCCACACCAAGAGTCGCTGAGAGTAGCCGTGAGGCTGCCAATCTTCAGTAGACTGACTCACATTCATGTATTTCCTCTCATTAACGTATTTCTAATTAAGATGTTAAACTGCTCAGTGCTATGAATGCAAAGATGAATATATGTGGTCTCTGCCCCCGAAGGCCAGACAGACCTGCAAACAGACAAATTAAGACATCGTGCGCAATATCGTCTGGCCATGGGATTTAATGAAAAGGGATTTTGCACAAGAGGGAAACAGAGCTGGCTTTGAATACAGGTTTGCCATCTATTATTGGCTGTATAGCTTGGATTTTTGGAACTTTTACAGATTTTCATCTGTCCATATGGATAATAAATACCTATCCCATGGGATTGTTGAAAGAATGAAGTGAGAAACACATTTAAGGGCAGCTCATACAGTGTGCATGGTAGACCCTCAGGAGACCTTGGATTCCTTCCCCCGCAGCAGAGGAGTGCACGTGGTGGGTGCCCAGAGGCCAATAGCTGCCTGTGAAAAAGAGGGGAGAC
The DNA here is from genome assembly GCF_000956105.1 of Propithecus coquereli. Classification (NCBI taxonomy): domain Eukaryota; kingdom Metazoa; phylum Chordata; class Mammalia; order Primates; family Indriidae; genus Propithecus; species Propithecus coquereli. Next base: position 1,494,977 of record NW_012147864.1, read on the forward strand.
TTCACCCAGGAAGTAACATTTTTGCTTGAACCTAAACAATAAACACGTTTCTTGTTCAATTATTTATTCAAGAAACGTTTCCAGAGCACTATTACATGCCAAATATTGTGCCGGATGCTGCAGATAAGATGGTGACCGAAACAGACACGATGCTGGTTCTCGTGGAGCTTATCTTCCAGGGGGAGAGACAGACCAGAGCCAACAAACAGACACAGTGATGCCGAGCAGCGAGGCTAAGATACTCGGGGACTTCTAACCAGAGCAGCAGCAGCCTGAGCCGCAGCCAGAACCAGCCAGGATGCCTTCCCCATCACTTCCCCGTGCTTAAACAAAACTGTGCGGGCGAGGTCATCAGTTTCAGGACTTTAAATCTGATGTCCAAAGCCTATTTTATTTTTTTTTTTTTTAGACTAGTCAAGTGCAGTAGTGAGGAGGGGGGAAAGTAGTAGAACAAGAAGTTCAATCTGTAACTGTGAACAATCAAGTGAGATAACTCACTACCTTCGGACCAGCCCAAAGCCTAGTTTTGGCCTAATTCAATAACTTTTTTTGTTTATGACCTTCTTCTTCCTCCTCCTCCTCCTTTTTTTTTGGAGACAGAGTCTCACTCCGTTGCCTGGGCTAGAGTGCCTTAGTGTCAGCCCAGCTCACGGCAACCTCAAATTCCTGTGCTCAAGCGATCCTCCTGCCTCAGCCTCCCAGGTAGCTGGGACTAAAGGCATGCGCCACCATGCCTGGCTAATTTTTTCTATATATTTTTAGTTGTCCAGCTAATTTCTTTCTATTTTTAGTAGAGACGAGGGTCTCACTCTTGCTCAGGCTGGTCTCGAACTCCTGACCTCTAGCAATCCTCCCGCCTCGGCCTCCCAAAGTGCTAGGATTACAGGCGTGAGCCACCACACCCAGCCTCCTTTCTTCTTCTTTTTCCCCCTCACCCTTCTGCTTTCTTCTTTCTTCTTTCTTCTCCTCCTCCTCCTCCTCCTCCTTCTTTTTTTTTTAATCAAGGAAGGGAATTACAAGACCTGCTGCCGTTCACCATAAATACCAGCTGAGTGCACTTCCAGAAAAGTTTTCATCCAAGTCAAGCGTTCGGTCAAGGTGTGGGGACCCTTAAGACTGCAGTGATTAGATGACTTTGGGGGTGGGGAAGGGGCACGTTGCTTCTTGAGGCTCCTCAGCCGCTGACCTTTGCAGAGACGCCTGAAGGTGGTGCTCGGGCAGAGCCGAGCGTGGGGCTCCTGTAGCTCTAACATCTGCTCTTACAGGGACCAGGTCTGGGGGACTTCCAGCCTCATATTATCCAAGAACCGCAGAGTGGGAAGGAGCAAGCCACGCACAGAGCAAGGGGAAAGGGCATTCTAGGCAGAAATGCAATTGTCCTGAGGCAGAGAAGGGCTTCGCTGAGCAAATGAAAGAAAACTAGAATAAAAAGGGGAGAGGCTAGCATTTAATGCAATCAGCAGGAAAGGATTCGGGAAAGTTCATTCCAGAGTGGACAGCACGTGCGAAGTGTAGAGTCACGTTCTAAGAACAGGGAGAGCTTCACTGTGGCTGTGCTCTGGGCGGGAGCAGGAGGGTGGCAGGAGCTGGTCCGAGGGAGGTAGGTGGGGTCAGGTGGTGGAGGGTCTGGCTGGTATGAGAAATGAAGACACTTGGATTTCGTTCTGTTCGTAGGTGAGGCTCTACACAGGCTTTTCTGTGGAAGGGGGTGTACGACTTGGTTCTGACAGTGCAGAGAATGGATTCAGATTGAAGGGATTCAAGAGGAGATCGAATGGCAGGCTGCTAGAGCAGTCTGAGAAAGGACCAAAATAAGACAGTGGCAGGGAGGACAGGATTCAAGAGACAATCCTGAGGTAGAAGCAACTCTGCGCGATAAGCTGTGGAGAAGGGCATGGGAGAATCAAGGAGGACAACGAGGTTTCCAGCGTGGGAGGCACACGTTCCTCTAGGCAGCCTCTGGAAGGCTCCTCTGCATGCTTATAAAAGGGAACACGGCAAATAATGCCTCACTACTGCTGTGAAATAGTTTTGACGCTAAAGACCCTCTGGAAGCGTCTCAGGGATCCTCTCCACCCCCCACAAGATCCCTGGACCACACTTGGGGACCTGCTATTAGAAGCGGTTACTAGGACTCCTGTTCCCATCCCTGACCTCCTCCCCACCACCAGCCTCATAGGTGCACACAGTCCGGAATGATTCGCACTTGGACTTGCTGTTACTTCTGAGGTTCGGAGCTCCTGACCCGGCCTGAGCCCAGCTCTGAGCCCTCCCGCCGCAGCGCTTTCCTAACTCTCCACCGACTCCTCTGCGTGGCTTCAGCTTCCCTTGCTGCCCAGATCAGAAGCTCTCCCTCAGATCTTCCACTATCTAGAAGGAAGTTCTTTCTGCCCCACCTCCGACCACTGGGAAAGCGTTCTCCACTCTGGAGTCCGGGCAGGTGGCCAGACAAAGCTAGATTCCTCTTCTTAAGAAGGCGACTAAAACCAGGCAGAGTAGAGCTGCGAGGTAATGCAGTGGGTGTGAGTTAATGGGATGTCAGTGTTAGGCCCTGAATGGTAAAGTGACATGAGAGATATACTGAATTAATCCATTGAACACGGATTCGCAGAGTTAATTGAAAAAGGAAAGAGGGAAGGCAAGAAACCAAATGTATATTTATGTGTGTGTGTGTGTGTGTGTTCTCTTTAAAAGGAAAAAGTCATTTACACGGTGGAAATGAAATAGTAAACATGATAGAGTGTGTAGGATTAGCCCTTGCAGAGAAACATAATTTTGGTGTATTGAAACGTACAGGGCAAGCTTTTCCTTTAGACAAACTTATCTCATTTTATGAGGCCTCCTTGATTTAGTTTGGTTTAAAAAGTCAAAGGAAAAACATATTCCATTGGATCAACTTTTCAAGTACAGCTTGTTAACACGTCTGCGTTAAGTTCTGACGTCGTCTAACATCTCGCTGCTCAAGTCTTGGATCCATCCTTTGCGGATGCTTGTCTGTAGGCCAGCAACTCCTTCCTTCCCCTGCACTCCGCTCCTCCCGCACAATCTTCTAGCCTGGAAGTCTCTAAGCCTAGAGACCCCCACGACACAGGTTTTTCTCCTCCATAAGCTATTGCTTAGTAAGGTGCTTCTAGATGTTTGTTTCAGAACCTATTTTACTGATTTCAGAGTCTTTTCTCCCTCTCCACATTTTTTCTCCCAAATTTATTTTTTTAATTTGAAATATTTTGCTGAATTTTTGAAATTTTAAAGGAGTCTCAAATGAATGTTCACTTATACTGTGACGGGTAGAAAATGTATTCCATTAACAAGTTTAATCCTGGACTTAGAATGATGGAAGCACAGAGTGATTTAGTGCCTCACCTCGTCTATCAAGCGAGCTGAAAGGGACATGGGCTAATCCTGCCCAGCTGGTTGCCAGTCCCGTGCACTGTCCCCGAGCTGATTCATATTTCCTTTTATTCTTGTTGAACATTTGGTTCTTTTAGGAGGCCTCTGACTTAGTCACTACCACCCTATTAGGCCACCCTCTGGCAATTAGTTTTATTCCTACAAGGAATCTAATTTCTTTTCCAAAGTGTGGCCTCTGCAGGGGCTCTGCTGGTGATGCCTGAACTGACCAGAGGATGAGGCAGATGGCCAAAAATATACCAGTTTTAGCAGAAAACACTGACCTCAGCGACAGCTGGAGCACCGCAAAAGCTATAAACATAAATGTTACTCATCTGCTGTGCCCACTGGGTAAGCCAGGTGAATGGCCCACTGGAACATCTCTTAGAGGGGGGATTTCCTAGGCAGGTCTCCTGACAGAAGCTGAGATGAGAAGCATCAGATGAGCTCGGCATTCAGAGCATCAAGTGTGTTATTAGTTTAGTCCGGATTTGAAAGAGGAGACCTACTGCCTAAATGTAACGCAGAGTGAGGGGTGGAGTGATAACTGGATTAGACGGATCAAGAGGAGCACTGTTGATCCAACATACGTGCTGGAGTTTGAGTGCTGATTGGTTACTGAGGGATTTCTTAAAGAAAAAAACAAAAAAAAAAACCTTTAAAAGGGTCTATACTCAGCATCTCATCATCTAGGAAAAAGCGAAGTTTTGGTTAATTATAACCCCAATTACAATGTAAACTTAGATCACATGACCACAGGCTTGGCAGAAAGTGGAATGTAATTAACATGAGCATCTTGGAAATACACAGTTAAAAATTATAAAGGTGTCTTTTGTTTATGGTTTTTAGTTGTTTAATTTTTAAAATTTTGACTTTTGTTTTCTTATCCAAATGCCTGCCCATGCAAGAATGAGATTATCTGAATAAGAGATGTGATATACCTAGACCCTATGATTAAATTTTCTTGAATTTTAAGCAAATAACCATAGATCCTTATCCGAGGAATAATTTTTATTTACTATTTTTAATCGCAAACTAATGAAAAGACATACAAACAAATGTGCTCTCATGATGTATTCGACCTGTTCTTTTAGAGTCCTTGGAGAGCAAGATACATGTGTTTTACTTCCAGTGCAATTCTGCATAGTATCTAAGTGCCATGAACATGCAACAGTGCTGGCTGACGATCTAAACACCCATGATTATTTGATTATTGACTTAGGATGATCCCAGCCGATGGCTGTCATCCATGAAGTTCTTTAAACATACGCCTTTGTAGGGAATTAAAGTCATTTCTTCAAAAAACAGAACCCAGACCAGACCGTGTTAGATATTTGAAAGGAAATATGTACTCCAACTTGGATATATATCAAGATCCAAGCCCAATATATGAATAATAAGAACAGTAGCTACTATTTGTTTTGTACCTATCACTGTGATGGGCATTTTGTATCTGTTATGTCAGTTATTCCTCTCAAAACCCCATGAGATAGGCATATCACTTCCAATTTTACAAATGGGAAAACAGAAGTTTGGTAATTAAATAACTTGCTCGAAGTCACTCAATTAGTAAATGATGGAGGAGTTATTGGAACCCAGGTTTGTGTGATTCCATAGACAGTGGTAGTGTAATGTGCTCTGTAAGCTCCCAGGTCCAGCTGGAAGCTTTGACTCTGGAGCCAGACTACCTCGGCTTAAATCTCAGCTCCGCCCCTTGGTAACTGGTAACTTACGAGGCCTGGGGCAAATGACTTCTTCTCTCTGTACCTCAGTTTTATCATTTGTAATGTGGGGGACAGTGGTAGAATTTACCTTGTAGCATTGCTTTGAAGAGCGAATGCGTTCGTACACAAAACGTACGGAGAGGAGTGCTTGAAAACTAGAAAGCGCATAATGCATGGTGTCGGCATCGGAGTCTCCAGGCACGACGTCACACACAGCCCAGATTCAATCCGTCCCAAACAAATTCACGATCTTGTTTTCCCAAAACTTGCTTCCCTGGCTGGATTGATGCAATTGTCATCCAATAAGTTTTCTAGGCTAGAAAACTTTATATTCACCTAGTTTTTCATTGTGGGTGGACATAAATCAGTCCCCAATTTCTGTCAAATTCATCTTGTAAATATATTAAAGATGGATGCCCTTATTCCCATTCCTACGGTCATTGCCCCGTCATTTATTTTCTGAACCTGTGCCACCCGACATACTAATGGCAGCCACCAGCCACAGGCAGTTACTGAGCCCTGGACTTGTGGCTAGTTCCAATTGAGATGTACTGTCAGTATGAAATACACACCAGATTTCAAAGACTTTGGATGAAAAAAGAATATAAACTATCTCATTAATAATTTTTATATTGATTACGTGTTTAAAGACTAATATTTTGGATATATTGGAATACATACAATACATTATTAAAATTAATTCACCTATTTCTTTTTCTGTTTTTCGCAAGGCTACTAGAAAGTTTGATATTACACATGTGGCTTACGTTTGTGCATTTGTGGTTCGTGTTATATTTCTATCGGACAGTGCCGGTCTGGGCTTTTCCAAACGCCTTCTTTCATTCTCTGTCTGTCCTTTTTTTGCCTTTGTACATACTGCTTCCTTTGCTTTGAATACTCTTCTCCTTTCTGGTCATCTTGGACAAAGTTTTATTTATCTTCCAAAATCTAACTCGGAAATCACTTCCTGCAGGGAGGCTTCCCCACATGGTTAATCTCTCCCCTGTTGCAGTGGTCGTGTTCTTCGTACATACGTTCATTATTGCCGTTACCATATGTATAAATTGTTTTTCTATCTGTCACCCCCGTTAGCCTCAGTATTTAGAGGATATGGTTGTATTTTATTCATTTCTGTATCAACACTCAAAAAATAGTGATTCAGTAAAACAATACGTGCTCTCATGGAGAGAGATACATTTTTGTACCATAAAAATAAAACACAAGGCAGAAGATACTCTTTGAGAGAGAGAGAGGGATCTATGAATGTCTGTTTCTAGGCACAGAAGGAGTCAATTAATTTTGACTGAAATTTGAAAGAAGATGTAACGAGGTAGGGGAAGGCTGACTGATTGGCTGATGAAAGGTCTCCCAAGGTGGCCTTACCTTTGTGAATGTAGCATAGTTCAGGGCTGACCCTCAATCATGCAGATTCTAAACCAATCTCGCCATTGTTCAAGCAGTATCTGAGGATGCCGTGCTCGTGCTGCCTAACATAGACAAGGCCGAGGTTAAACTAGAATTCTGATTTCTTGCTTCGGAGAGAGGGGGAAGGAGACAGTGACAAGAAGACTGAACACTTGCCTCTGCTGGCCAGGGTAGTATCTTCCCTTAGAAACCAAGCTATTATATACAGCTGGATTCGTGAGTGCGGAATCAGAACGAAGTCTGGGAGTTGAAAGACTCAACTGTGGCCACCTGCGCTGCTCCCCTCCACGGGTGAACGCACCTGTCCCACGCACGAGACAAACCGAACACTTGGTCTGCACGCCCTCTCCTCTGAGCAGCACTTTGACAGACACTGTCTGACTCCAGCTCTTTTCTAATTTCTGTTTCTAGACAGCCCATTCAGAAAGACACACTCTTTCCTTCCATCAGCCGGCTCTGGCCTGTGCTCAGTCCGTCTGTAGGAAGTAGCTGAATGTTTCTGTTCCCGTATGCCACCTGCTGGTTTTGGAGTTAGCCCTCAGAGGGCAACCCCTCGCCCTTATTTCCAGGATCTTAGATGTCCCTGACTCCTGGCACAGTGCTCTTGCTCCAGCGGAATTGAGGAAGAAGAGGAGGGCTTCCTGGAGGAGACAGTGTCAGGATTCTGAGGGAGGGAGGGAGAGGGGCGGGGGGGAGGTACCGGCATGGTAGCTGTGACAGCACACAGGTCTGCTGTTTGGATTTGGGAGTCGGCTAGGACTCGGTTAACTGCCCTGCTTGCACATCACGTTTTTCTGAAAGTATATACCAGTTAACTGGGGAAAATCACGAGGCCCTGAACTGATACGTATATATATTTTTAATACTCACACTCATTGGCTTAATCGTATTCTAACCTTGGCTGCCTTTGTGCTGTCTGAAAGTACGAATTCAGCAGAGTGCTCAAGGATGCAGCATTATTTGTGTTGTTAGGACTGCAGAGCGGCAGAGCAGATTTGAAAGGCAACATTTCCTTTTTGAAGAACAGAGAATTATGTTCTATATTTTCAGATATTTTCTTTGTGTTTGGTGATGAAAAAATTAATGAAGAAAACTTTTAAAAATTGTAATTATCGCTTCTTCGGAGCCAGAGGACTTTAGTAAACAAAAGTTTAAACAAGCAAGCCAGTTTACGTGTCTGTTAGTTGCTATCCTGTTTTAAATGAGCATCGATATATTAGCACCTGGTTCAAAATTTACATCTTACAGAGAAAGGAACATCAGGTTGGGAACCAAGATCCTTGAGGGCTGTGCTAGCTCCAGCTGCACCACTAGCTGTGCAACTTTGAACAGGGATCCTAACCTCTCTGGGTCTCAGTTCTCTGTGTGAAAAACAGAGGGTGGGTGTAGTCGTTCACAGCTCTACAGCTCTGTGAGTCTGCAAAGTAGCACTCCGATGAATGGATCAAAGCCTGAGGTTTTAACTCCTTCCTTCCTTCCTTCCCTCCTTCCTTCCCTCCTTCCATTTCTGACTTGCAGTAGAGTGTGTGGAGCACAGGGTCTGCTTGAACCTCAGCTGAGCTGGCCACTTACTGCCAGTGTGACCTTGGGCCAGCCACAGAGCACCTCAAAGACTTGACTTTGTCTTCTGCAAAGTGGACTTAACAGTCCTTACCTCTCAGAGTTGTTGTGAGGATTAGAGATCGAGTATATGAAGTTGTTTAGCTGTTGTATTATTACGTATTTATCATATCAGATAATTAGGAGATTAAAACAAGGTTTCTGTTTTGTGAAGGTACAATTTAGGAGTAGAGATAAATGTTACTAATAATTATAATGTAAAGAACCAGAAGAGAGATTCAAAGTAATTTTTACTGAGTTCATGGACTGAAAATACTTCTGCCTGGAGGACAGAGGAGGCTAATCGTGAGAAGGGCTTCATCTGGTCTGGCTCAGGATGACTCGTATTGCAAGACAGGACAGGTACTTTGGGGAACACAGGGCAGATTCTGAAACCAGAACAGTTTCCATCTAATACGCTGCTTTCTCCAGGGTTTTGCACTCGTGCCTGGTACTTCTTAAAGGTTTTAAAGTAGAGATGTTCAATAGCACGGTGTTTTGGCCCAAGAAGTTATCTTTCCTCGGAAGAAGCTGGCAGAGGCAGAACTAAGGGGCCCTGGGGAGTGGCCCTTCGCACAGAAGGGAAGAGCAGGCTCCTCTGACCAGCAAAGGCAGGAGCGTCCTGTTATCTCTCTGTCATCAGTCTCTTCCACCAGGTAGGGAGGTTTGGTGACTTAATGAAGTGCTAAGAAGCAAGACACTCCCAGGGAGGGGATGTGAGATGTGAGACATTGTCCCTTGCTAAGAAAAACGGCCACCTGTGTGTAAACGATGGAGCTACTTGTTCTTCCTCTTCCTGGGTCACAGAGGGTCATTCCCTTTCAGCCTCTCTTTGGTTTTAATGCCAACGACCTGTAGGTGAGAACCCCTCTCCCTTTGTTATGTCCAAGCTGAGGAAAGTTTCTTGATAACTGCCATATCAAATAGGAAATTGCAGAAGACACACACACACACACATCATCCAAGCCGGGGATCACCGCCCGGATTAAGCGCGCGCTATGAAGTTGCTCACATTACACAAGCTTCCCTTCTCGGCAGTGCGGTGAGCTGCTGAAATGTTGTTTAGAAATTTGTGCTGCCACCTTCATACCATGGCCCTATTTTGGAGCCTGTGACCTCACCACTGTCTGAGTTGGCACGGCTGGAATCCAGGAGAGAGGGGAAGGGAGGTGGGTAGGAGAGACAGCAAGCAAAGATTAGCAAGTCGAAAGAATTAAAACATTTAATTCTACTTCTTAGAATTCAGTTATATCATTTGCAGAGAGGTCTTCCTGCTGGTTCTTTCTTTCCCTCCTTTTTTTCAGTCTCTCTCTCTTAACTTCTGCTGAGACGTAAGTCGAGAAAATCTCTAAGCACCTGAGAGCATTCACCAGGGCGCAGGTCTGTTAGGTCTAAGGTTTCAAATGAGTAGTGGGGTGAAATTATGCCTGAGCACTCCATTGTAGACTTTTTATTTCATACAGCTGTTATTTCCACCCTCACATTCTCCTCTCAAGATGTAAAAGATCTGTCCCATTTCACACCTACCATTCGTTTTCTCCTCGGCTTTGTACCCCAGTGTGATCGAGGGTGTGCACTGTCCTAGCCCTGGGGTCCTTGCATGTACAGTTGAAAGAAGAATGGATCAATCGGCAGAAAAAAAAAAAAGGAAGAGAGACAGAAAAACTGCTTCTTCACCTCAAAATCTTAAGCAGAACACAGCATTGTACATAAAACACGTACACATACTTGCGTATACTTATGTTTAGATACTGGCTTCTAAACTAAGGACAGATACAGAAACAAAAGCAGAACTTCACTATTTTCCCTAAGCAGATACTCATTGTTCGCTGAAGAAATGAGCGAGTGGCTATTTCATCCTCATGTCCCTAACACACAGATGATTTGATATTCCACAGGAGAAGTTTTTAGTTAGTCAGGACAATTTTTATTTGCACAGAGTTTAAATTTAAATCTGCAGGTTACTTAAATCCAGTATATCTGGGAACCAATGTATCAAAAATACAAGAATTTGGAAAAAAAGCCATGATACTTTTTAGAATTTATTTTTTATTCATCAAAGTTACATGTACCTACTTTAAAGAACCAAATAGTTCTAGAAGACTTGTTATGAAAAACCATCAATTTTGGATTTTGCAAAGGCAAATTTTTTTTGGCTATTTTTCTTTTTACTTCTAAAATATACATTTGTGCTATTTCTTGATTTTTTTCAGTTGAAAACATTATCCACTGGCATACCACTATGGAAGACGAAGATGAAGATGAAGACATAGCTCTGTTACCCCTCCCCACTCTGCCTCCGGCTCATATAGCTCCCCCGTGCCCTCCATCCTACAATGCAATTATGTCACATTTTGATCGAATCACTATTCGGGGCTTCGATTATTAAACTAAGCCATGCTATGAGTATTTTTTTCTTTCTTGCACACATTTTCTTCTCCTTAGAGTTAACAACTGTCTTTCCTTTGTAGTTTTCTAACTACTCATCATAAATTCATCCCCAAACTCATCCATCTAGCCTGCTATCTCTAACCGTCCTGATGATTAAAATGTATCAGGAACTCGATCCCCATTGTCTGTTTTGGAGCCATCTTTGTGGAGTCTCCTGTTTCCTGCGTCCCGTGTCCCCCTTTTGTGGGGTTTTCTTCCTCGTGTTCATGGCACCCCTCCTCCAGTTGCTTCCTAAGAGAGGGTGGTGAGAGCTAACTTTTTTGAGACCTAGTATATTTGATAGCATCTTTACTCCATCCTCACATTTCATTGATAACTTACCTAGGATTCTAGGCTGGAAATAATATTTTCCCAGAATTTTGAAGTCTGTATTTTAGCTCCCAGTGTCGCCATTGAGAAAGCCATTCTGATGTTTGATTTCCTGGGTGTAACTTTTCCTCTGGGAAACTTACGAGACCTTTTTGTGAGATTTCATGATGATGCGCCTTGGCTTGAATGTATTTTCATCTATTGTTTGGGCCCCTTTTATCTAGAGACCCTTGCCTTCAGTTACGAAATATCTCCTTGAATCATGTATTTGATGATTCGTGTGTCTCATTTTCTGTTTTCTCCTTCTGAAATTTCTATTATTCAGACATTCAAGACAGGCTCGTCTTGAACTCTTGGCCTGAAGTGATCCTCCCGTGTCAGCCTCCCAAAGTGCTGAGATTGTAGGCGTGAGCCACTGTGCCTAGCCTATTTTATCGCTAACTTTAAAAAGATGGAAAGCATGGGAGAAAAAGATCATCCTAAAATGTTAAAAGACATAAAATGATATTATTTTATCCAAGAGTTTGATTTTAAAATTATTGAACAAGAGAGACCAGATAAAGTACTTAGATTTATATCTGTAAGCCTTGTATGGCACAAGTCATGTGTATATACGGTTTTATCAGTAAATCAACATCTAGTTCTCATAATGTTCTTTTCATCACTTATTAGCAAACAACTCCACCCTTTAGAACCAATTTGGCATCGCACTCCTTGGTGGCACCACTGTCAAGCCACTCTGGCCTCTGCCTGCATGTTTCTGTCTTAGCTCTCGGTACAAGGAGTGTCACTGCACATTTCCTCCAATCGTACCCTTTCCCATTTTAATATGGATTTCAATTTTTCACTGACATTGAGGGACAGACAAAACATCTGCCTTAATCACACATCACAACATCATCTCATACTTTTGTTGTGTGTACTTTGTTTTAAGGAATATTCACATGTCAAATATAAGTGTGTTAACAAAGGGGTCTGTGAGGATGGGTCACAGATGTAGACTTAGGAAGAACTTTTAAGATATATTATTATTTTCCAGAGGGGGAGGAAGGGAATACAGACAAAGAATTGAAACCCAAATGGGAGACTAAATTTTGCAGCAGAGAATACAACAGCTTTCCTTCCCTGAGAGGCTTTGTTCAGGAACTCTGTAATACTCATCTTCACCGCTTTCCCAGTACAGTACCGTGCACATAATAGGTGCTTAATACATGTTTGTTGTTGGATTAAGTCAGTCCTGATGGGTTTAGTGCTCCTCTAGCTGTGGGTGCTGGTGATTATCCGTGTATCAGTATCAGGGTATGTCATATAACCAGCCTTTTAAGGTGGAGGTCCCACTGCCAGGTTCTTCCTGGGTCTAGCCTGGCAAAGGCAAACACAAGCTTTGAATGAAATCTCTGAGCAAATGTAGATGAGATTAAATAGTAACAGATTATGATGTGTTACTATGAAAGATGAATGTCAAAACATTCATTCGAAAAAGAGTACTTAATGTCTTCATTTAAATCCATATTGTGTTGTAGCAAGAGGAGGAGACTCAACATTACTTAAATTTGGTTTTACAATTTTTTAAGTTATGAGAGTTCATCTCAAGAAATTAATGTGGTTTATTTTTTTCCTTTATAATTTATATAGGATGTTATATAGTTTGCTTGGGTTAAGTAAAATGTTTTAATACTGAACTTTAACTCATTAATATACTTTAATATAATTCTGTGCCATTTAATTGCTCCATTTCCTTCAAATACTAGATGACGACATGTTATTTATAACTAATTTAATTAATGTGGAGATCATTTTTCCCATAAAACAAGCACTTGGTAATTCTATTTCTTTGCTTTGAGTTTACATAATAATAGAGAGGAAATTGATATTTCATCATATTTGGTTTCAAAAGAAAATCAAGAACAGATGGAAACCCCTTGTCTTCGGCATGTTAAATTTTGTGATCAGGTAGAAAATTAATAAAAATTATAGTTAAGAAAAATCAGAATTTAAATGTGTTTCTATATTTGCATTATACATCTAGCACAAGTATTACCAAATGGTACTTAGAGCTTTTTATATGGCTGGAGGCTATACAAAATATTTTTGAAGAGCTAGTTATTTGCATACATGATCTGCCTAGGGATAAAATTTCGGTTATAGTTTTTCCACACAGGCAATCCATCTTCAGCAGCACGCTAGCTTACATCGTGTGCCACTTCTAACCCACGGCGTCTTGGCTTTGGAACATCTTTGCTTTCGGAACAATAAAAGTCATATAATTAAAATAAAAGGACATGCATAAAAATCTTAAAATAATGATCATAGAATCAACTTCTAGTGTCTTTGAAAAGGATGATTATTTGAAGCTCAATGGAGTTATTAATTACAATAACTTTCCTTGGAGGAAAGTCACCTAGTCATTCCGTAAAGATCTGCCATTTATCTCACACACACACACACACACACATACACACACACACACGCACACACGCACGTGCGTGCTCTTATTGCATACTGTGTTTATTGTACTTTAATCATGGATGTTACCATATTGGGTGCAATCTTAGAATATAATCAATATATTAGAATATAATCAATATAATCAATCTTAGAATATAAGACTCTTGAGGGCATTATTCTTTATTGTATTCTAGAGCCCATGACACTGTCTGTCACATAGAAGACAATCAGTTAACACGTAGTATAATTACTTAACTAATTAATCAAATGAGGTAACGTAAGCAAATCCACGCTCCACAACTGCGTTTCCTTATGTAAACTCACACGGCCCTCTGGCTGAGTGAAGAAAGAGGACAGCTGAGGGTTCCTGCCTGCCTCTGCAAGGCTCTTCTTGGTTGGCTGTGACCCACGATCTTTTGGCAAGACTATGACATTCATGCAGGCTCTCCTCAGTCAGAAATAAATAGGAGAACTATGAGTCAATCATAGCAGGGAGAATGACTGGTTTTAAAATGCATCAACAGAACACTTACATGGACACAGAAGGCGCTTGGCATGACCCTGGGCTCCCTCCGTGAGGTGCAGGGTTGGAAATCGCTCCCACCTGCCTAGCTCAGCTCACACGGACCAGCCAGAGCAGCAGAGCACACAGGAGGTGCGGCAGCACCTGCGCCAGCACCTCACTCTGTTTACGGGCGTGTGTTTATCTTCGTACATTGCAACCAAGCCTGCACATAGCAAACATTTTCAAGTTTTAGGATTCACCTTGTGACTCGACCTCTCCCGGAGCCAGAGAAACGATGGCGAAATAGAGTGATTGGCAGGTGCAGCTGCGAAGTTGCTTATTGAGTCACGCTGGGACCGTTGCCTTTGCTGGGGAAAACTTAGTCGTCTCCAACGTCCAGTATTCAATAGGAGCAATTCCTTTCCATGGATACATTGGGAATTCCCTGTTTATTATGGTATGTTCATAATAATCTCATGCCCAAAATAGACTATGAAGAAAGAATAAACAGAAAGCACTAAGTTTAGCAATGCCCGTCGGGCCAGGTACTGAAGAAAGTTGAGACAGACTTCTGGGTAAACTTCAACTTTCTCATATTGTCATTTCTTTAGCACATATTTGTGGTGGGAGGTCTACTGTGTGCAAGACATCCTTCGGGTCGTGGGAGATACAAAGATCTTTGTGCTGCCATCTCAGCTCTCAAGGTATTTTAAGTAGCCAGTAGTTTGGAAACCGAATGGGAGCTATTTGCAAAGCAACGTTGACGTTGACATACCAGCCCAGTGAAGGTTTCCTTCTCCCTTTTGATGTTCTCTCCAAAAGGACTTGAAGCCTCAGAAACGATCTGCCTCTGCATCCACCCCGACACCCTGTCACCAGGGTGGTCTCTAGTCTGAGTTAGTGGTTGGTTTTCCACATCTCTCAGCACATAGTCCTGAAAAGGCATCCTCTCCTGGTCCCTGTTAGCTCTCTGCCCAGGTCACACCTGGCCCCTGCTTGCTCTTTGTGTTGCCCTCAATGCAGCTTCCTCTTCTCCAACTCAGAGACCCCAGAGGCCAGGTATGTTAGTCACATAGAATACCCGTCCCTTTAGAGCAGTTATTCTCATAAAATGTGATCTGCAAACTTCTGGTGGTTTCCTGGATGTTTTCAGAACCAAATGATTTTCTTAATAATCCCAAGACTTTGTTTGTCTTTTTCACAGTGTTGACATTTGCACTGATGGTGCAAAAGCAATGGCAGATGAAACCACTCGCACCTTAGCATTCAAAGTAGTGACATCGCACTGTGCTGGGAACCACTATATTCCTTACTGTCAGGCATTTGACTTAAAAGAATACAATGCCAGTTTCACATAAGGATGTCCTCAATGAAGCAGTAAAAGTTTGAATTTTATTAAATCTTGAGTGCCCATCTGTTTAATATTCTGTGTGACAAAATCAAAAGTATATATAAAGCACTTTGGCTGAATACTGAAATGCAATGTTTTTCTTGAGGAAGCATTTGTACAAAATTGTTTGAATTGCGAGGTGAACTAGCCACTTTTTTTTTCATGGAACATCATTTTTAGGTTAATGACTGAAAAACACAATATGGTTATTCAGACTTGATTATTCAATAGATGTTTTCTAGAAGATAAACAAAGTAAGCCTTTCACTTCAAGGAAAACAAGTAACAGTATTTGAGCTTCCGAGGGAAAATTAGAATTTTGAGAAACTCTCATCTGCCACTGTGAATTTGACAGCTTCCTGATACTTAAAAGACTTCTCTAATGAGATCATTGGTGATATTAATAAGTGTGATTTTTCACTATTATATAACCAAATGTGTCAACATTTGGGAGATCTGCACAATTCAGTGAATCAATATTTTTCACATGATGGATGTGTGATATAACAAAATCACACATGCATAAATGATGCATTTAAAATGTAAAATGGACCAATAGATTTTAATGTAACACAGTATGAAAAGTTCATTGCTATGGTTTCTGATTCTATGAGTTTAACGTAGTATCAAAGAAGGATCTCCTGAATTATCTTATAAGGCTATTAAAGTACTCCTCCTTTTCTAGCTATATATCTGTGTGAGGCTCAATTTTCTTCATCTACTTCAATCAACACAACATATCACAACAGATTGAATTCAGAAGCACACATGAGAATATAGCTGTCTTCAGTTAAGCTCAGATATTAAAGAGATTTAAAGAAATGGTAAACAATGCCACTATTCTCATTAAATTTTCTCTATTTTTGAAAATGTGGTTATTTTTCATAAAACAGTATTATTTATGTTAATATGCAGTGGGTTTATTGTTACTTTAAATTTAATGAATGAAAATTTAAAATTTCTCATTTTTGATTTCTAATATAGTAAATACCAATACATAGAACCTATAAATCAAAATATTTTTAAACTCCTCAATTATTTTTAAGAGTATAAATGATTCCTAATACCAAAACATTTAAAAATTGCTGCTTTAGGTCACACACTCTTAAATGCTGATGATGGCCTAAATGAAATTCTAGTTAATTAAAGCTTTGAAAGTTATCATTTAAACCAGCTCTTCCCTCAAAGGGTACAGTCTTTCTGATATGATTAAATTCCCTTAGCCCCTGTAGCAGCCAGTTTGTTCCTTTTTTGCAACCAACCCTCTCTGTATGTCCTGTTGGGGTGGCGGCAACATCCCAATCATGTGAAGACGCTATTGGCATTGTCTTTTCCCCCAATTCCCCACTATGGTAAATGCTCAGTGCAGTCAACTTTCTTGGATTAAATCTGTGCAAAATGTTTATAAATTTCTCAGTTGACACATCTTTAATTAAAACCTCAAAAACAATTTTATGTGATTCTTTCCAAAATGCAAGCACTGGAATGTATCTTACATGTCTGTGCGTATGTATGTATTACAGCTTAACAAAGCATACAGGTAGGAAACCAGGGCGAATTCCTTCACTCTCCAGATGGGGAAAATGATTCCCTGAGAGTTTAAATGCCTTGTCCAAGGTCACCTGCATTAGAGACAGAATGAAGATAAGCTCTCCAGCTTACTAATAACTTCAAATCCAGAGCAAAATAAAAGAACTTACACATTTTTTAAAAGGCTGTACTCTTGTCATTTGGAGAACATTTTTCATTTTATGTATATCTTCTTTATCTATGGTTTTATTTATGAGTAGATTGGAAGAATAAACTGCTTCATCTAGTTTAGTCAAATTCAGGAAAACGTCAGACGTCTAGAGCCATGGAGAAATGGGGCATTTCAGACAGATACATTTTTGGGGTACACAAGACATATTCAGTGTCTGAAACTAAACAATTTTGGTAAAAATACCAATACAAGCATAGTATCTGGGACCTTCAGTTATGAATTCTAATCCAGTTCCCTTCCTTTATTAATGTGGCCATGCCTCAGCTCCAATTATACCTTTAGATATAAAAATTTCTATTTTAGCTATTTTGGGTGTACTCTTTCAAAAAGGTATTACATGTTTTTCTGCATCTAATTGGTCTGCTAAAAATGATTTGAATATTTTAAATAACTTGGTATCATTATTATCAATGCCCATTATTATTTTACCCAAGTACAGAGGAGGCAGTCAGTCCTACTGATCACCTGAGAGCTTTTGACACATTCATTAAGTGGCCCAGTATTCTGAGTCTTTTTGTGGTTGTTAAGATTTTCATGTGTTTTTAAATTTTGATTGTTATCCTGTATCTTTGGTGTTAGTATTAACTTCCCCATCTTCTTTTACACAGGATGAATGTATGTGTCCCCATTTCTAATTTTCTGTAAACCAAATAATGAAGGTTACTAGAATAGTATGAAATTGATCAAATAGCCTGAGAAAAGGACCCAGACCTTTCCAGTAATGTATAGAAGTTTTAGCAAACTTTATTTTTTTCTGTAGTTTGACCACTCAAAAGAAGACATTTGAGAGCTTGCTTAATAGGTTCTTTTGGTAACTAAATTCTTATTAGTATAAGAATCACTTAGATAAAAGTTGTATGTCCAGTTAATCAATATGAACAGAGATTTGGGAAACTCAAATAGTGAGTTCTGGTTCTGCTCTCTTTTCTTGGTAATCCTGATTAAAGGCTACTCATTTATCTGATCTTTTATATTTTACATGTGCTTTTTAATGAATTCTTTAAAAAGCATTTTTTCATATTCTGTGTAAATGTTTCTGAAAAAAATCTGCCCATAGTTCAAAAGCTTCTGTGCAATCTTTCATAATTTCATCCAACAACAAAAGTAGACATGTCCTACGTAGGCTCTGGTCCATTGGTGTTTTTCCGAAGGAGCTAGAATGTTTACATTCTCAGGAAAGAGAGAAAGGCAGAGAATACCATTCCATATTTGTACTTGTTAGTGTCCTAGCATCACGATGGCTGCTTTATAACAGTTCATAGCAGTGACGTTACGGCGTCATCGTTTCTGCCTGTGGAATGACACTGGTATGCAGATTCTTAAGTGTGCGGCCCATGGACTAGGGCCCTCATTCCTATGAAAGACAGTTATTACCCCGGGCATCTTTCCAAGGTTGCTACCAGGAATGCTTTTTACTTTTATGGTGACTTGGTCCCTAATGGGAAAGATAAATCATCCAAAAGAAAACTTTTTTGTCCAGTATTCAGACACATATTGGTGACAAAAGCAGGAAAGTTCATAATCTTCAAACCAAACACCCAACATGAGAATAGGCTGTGGAGCTTGACGTGGGGTACGGAGTGTAGAATAACCAAAAATTCCTAGCGTCCACTCGCATTTGCAGCCATTACCTGATTTGAACATACAGGTTAAGATTTATTTTCATTATGTAGACAAACAATTTACAGAGTGAAATCCCTTATTCAATTGTTTATGCACTTACCAATCAATGCTTTGATGGAGAAAAACCTGGCTTCCATTTAGGAATCATCTACTCTCCTTCTGGAACATTCGCCTAAGACAACCGTGCATGTTGAAAACCATCTCACTTTCTTCCTTGTAAGTTCTTCACAAAGCTTTTATTTCTTTCATATTGATTTCCTCGGATGCATTCCGCAATGGCTTTTCTAAACTTCCTTCGTCATCCTCAAGTTTTAATCCCCCTCCGCCCTTTCTCCTTTATTCTCAGCAGGTGATGACCTCATACAATTATCTGGCATCAGTTCCTGCATTGTCTCTCCTGTCTTAGAATATCAATCTCTGCCTCCTTTTTTGGATCTTCTTTTCTGTATTTGAGAAATACAGTCATGTGCCGCATAGTGACAATCTGGGCAACAACAGGCGATTGTGGTCCCATTAAATTATAATGGAGGTAAAAAATTCCTATCGCCTGGTGACTTCTTACCATCCTAATGTCACAGCACAATGCATTACCTTTTCTATGTTCAGATGTTGTTCATATACACAAATACTCAGCATTGCGTTGCAGTTGCCTATAGTATTCAGCATAGCAACATGCTGTATAGGTGTACAGCCTAGGAGCAATAGGCTACACCACGTAGCCTAGGTGTGTAGTAAGCTATGCCATCAGGGTTTGTGTGAGTGCACTCTATGATGCTCACACGACAAAACCTCCTAATGAGGCGTTTCTCATTAAGTGACATGTGACTATACTTACCCCTTCTCTTTTCCCTTCCATGTTTGCCCTTAATTCTATCTTTCTGTGTCAGTTGAAGGTTCATTTGCTGAAAATAAAAAAAAACTCTCTAGTTATTTTAATCAGAAAGGAATGTAATAGAATTGTTATAGAATTGTTTGAAAGATCTGGAAGGGCCTCCAGGAATGGCATCAAACCACACTGCAGAACTGGCCGCCCGAGGGATTGACAGCATTTGCCACAGTCAGGAAGCCACTGGGCCCACCGCTGGGTTCAGGGCTGCGTACTGTAGCTGTGGTCTGAGATTAAGGAGCTGCCAGCAGAACTGCTGAATCAGAGTCAAATCACCAACCAGGTCTGCACCAGCAGCACAGGGCTTCGCAGTTTGCTGTCTCTTTCCGCTCAGCTCGATTCCAATACAAGTTGCTTGGAGTGCACCTGCCGTGCTAGAACTGTCTCACCCGCAACCCTCGCTGCAGGAGAGCCTGAGAAGTGCTGTTTTCTCTTTTCAGCCTCCACCATGCACAAGGTACACTAGGAGCAGCTCGGGACAGAAGCTGAGCAGTCCAACCAACACTTCTGTCTTCCCAGTGGCAATTGATTTACTCAGTTATTAGTAACGTTTCTTATCTATTTACTTCATCTCTAGACATCTTCTCCAGTCTTTTTTCCATTTCACTGTTTAAATTTCTGCATTTTTCCAGGAAGATTTTGCTTCCTGCAATAAAGAATCTACTTGGGTTACTATTGTTTTTACTCCGTTGTATTCTAGTCCCTGTTTTCTTTTGCCTTTTCATCCTGAAAGTGTCCTATCACTATTTGCTGTTGATTTCCAGAAATACGGTACCACCATAAACACGAATTCCCAACAGATTATGAACTCAGCTTTGGTACTAGGAAACTGCCTCTCAGGGGCTGAGGTTGGAGTTCAGGATGTGGATAATTCCTTTTCACGGTGGAATTATTCCTTCTTGAAACTTTAGCTGCCATCGTCATTTCTCTTGCTGTGTCTCCAGCGACCATTCTGACTGCTCCTCTGGTGTTAGTTGAAGGATACAGACCTCCCTGAGGCTTTGGTCGAAGAGCCAGCTGCCATGCTTATTAGATCTTGTCTCACAGGCAGCAGGAATTTTTGCCAAATGCCTAAAGTAAAAAATTGAGGAAGGGCTGGAGCTTCAGAAAGAGCTGATAGGTCACAGACTACTTTACAGTTTCCACAAAAAAATCTCTGAAACTTTCATTGTTGCCTGGGACCATCTCTTTTCCTCTCTCTTAGTTATTGTCAGGTTCCTGAGAGTTCATTGCACGGATTAAAAATAGTCCCACACATGATAGGCTAGATTTATGCTAATTTTCTCTTTTCCATATATTTCAGTAGATTGTACTAGTGGAATTTAAGGAAGAGGTTGTCTTGTTTCTCCCACTTACTCTGACATTTTTTAAGAGGGCTTGTCAATGAGTTATACACGAAAATGCAGCGCCTGAGATAAAATTTAGTTCTACTGATAGCAAGCTGACCTGAGTGATATGCCATATACACAACACAAAATAGTCTCAGTACAATATTTGTGAACATTCAAATCTGATACCGACTTTCTAGTTAGTCATGAAAAACTTAGAAATGAAGAAATAATAACAGAAGAGAAAACGCTTTTTTCATTTTGCAAGATATTTTTATTCATAAAACTAAATTAGCATACCTGAAACTCTTCTCAGATGATCTATGAAATGCAAATAATGTGAAATTTTCCAGAGAAGTCTTAACTTTCCATTTTCATATAATTGTAGTAAAATAAATCTTTCCTGGCATAGATCAAGAAGTGGTAATCAATGAAACACAGTACTGTATTTGGTAAATGTTTATATTACCAATATCTCTTAGTTATGTGGTCTGATTAAATTGAGAAACACAGAAAGGGAACAGAATATTTTATGGATAGGAGCTCATTCATGGTCTAATGTGTTAGGAGTGGAATGAGGTCTCTAAAGGCATATTCTCAAAGGAAAAGAATTACATTGTGTGCTCACACAGGTATGCTGTGACAAATCACAATTTACAAAAGATAATTTTGGATTTGTGACACATTGAGTCATAATATTGACTATTTTCCAATCTTTAAAGAATATTTAAATACAACTCTAAAATAATGAAAGAGGAAGAAGGAAAAGTTCACAAAACAAAACCTGTCTTCCCCTAATCACCAGTTTATGGACTAACCAGGCAAACTTTGATCACCTCTGCCTAGGCTCTTCCATTTCCTCCTTTCTTTGCTTACCACACAGATGATTGTTGTTATGCTACTCTCCTCTCCTCTTCCTCTCCTCACTCCAGGGTTTGTGGTAGAGAATTTAGACTATTTACTGGAAAGGCAATTTGTGTAATGATTAAAAACACAGGTTATGGATTTCCTGGGTTCAAATTCTGGTCCTAGCTGTGTGATTTTAGGCAAAGTGCCTAAGTTCTCTGATTCTCAGTTTTCTTACCTATAAAATGAGGGTAACGGCCGTCCATCTGTACATGTATCAGTGGAAGCACATTTATGCTTCTTATAGAGATTTTGTAGGTATAAATGATATAAGGATGTAAAAGACTATGCCGTGGTGGGGCAGAGAATATAATGATACATCTGTTTTATCAACGTAAAACTTCTCTGATTCTCCAAAGGATACATTTTCTGTTTGGATGCTAGCCCATTTGATTCCACTGAGTGAATGATATTGTCCTTCAAAAATATGCTTTATTAGATACCTAATCTTTTCTTGTAAATACATTTCAAGGGATGAAATGTGAATAACTCTAACCTTAACGTAAATGTTCGTTGTTGGGTATCTTTTTATCCTTGATTTAGTAACAACTCTCTTATAACCCTTCATTTTAAATATTTCATGCAATATAAAACAAAACAAACATGTTTGACAGTTAAATGGATATTTTCAAAATAAGGTGAAAATTCTCTTTCTCGTTGCTTTTGTTGCTTCCTTATAGCCTTGGAAAATTTAGTTTAGTATTTTGCAACAAATTAGTATGTTCTTTCCCCCAGAAGTATTGAGATTGATTTGTTAGAAAAGGATAAGTCCTTCTATAGATTATAATTTATGACAACAAAAGGATGGGCCTTCCCAGAATAAAACTAACTGAATCAATTCAAATTTCAATAGTGCCATTGCTTTGGCTCATAAAGACATTATTTTGCTTTCGAGAGTATCATTTGAAATGTAAATTCATTTGCCAATATAAACTTTAAACGTACATCAGTTAGCATATGAATTATCATCTAAGATCTTAGCAGGAATTAGTGGGTAGCTATTAGAGATAAATTGAAATATGTTTCATGCCTAATCAGAAGTGAGCCTGGCTATGAAAATGTTCTTCAAAAATGTTGCTTTCCTGATTTTGACCTCTCTGGACTCAGAATCTTTATTTTAATAGAGAGGGATCACCCTTGATAGAAAAGAATCTAAAACAGTATCTTAAAGTGTTCTTAAATCTAAGATTGTATGATCAGGACACATGGTTGATTGAGAACTATCTATTAAGCTCATATTATAAAATGGAATCTAAGCACATTAGCATTATTTGGGGTCCCAGCAGGAAATAGGTGGCACACTCAAAGAAGTCGTTCAAGATAATATAATTCAGGGACTATAGGTAGACTTAAGCGCACCAGCAATGATAATGA
This sequence comes from Propithecus coquereli, assembly GCF_000956105.1. Taxonomy (NCBI): domain Eukaryota; kingdom Metazoa; phylum Chordata; class Mammalia; order Primates; family Indriidae; genus Propithecus; species Propithecus coquereli. The sequence continues at coordinate 1,518,096 of NW_012147864.1, forward strand.
AGGACCCAGAAACCCAGAGATTAGAAGCAGAAAGCTATTATCACCCTTAGGCCCAAAGGTACAAGGGGATAGCATGTGCTGTTGGAACCTAACGAGCGTTAAGGCAATGGTACGGGGCAGACTGGCAGACCACACAGCAGAGCCTCCGCCAATTCATGGCCAGGCAGGTCCACCAGGGAGCGCAAAGGCCCTGACCTCTCCTTTCCTTCTCTTTCATCTCTACTGGTGCTTCCTGTTGGCCGAATCCAAGCAGGAGCCAGAGCACAAGGGAGCCCAGCCAATGTGGTCGCCAGAGGCCAGTCCTCCTCCCCTTCCACCCACACACAGGGGAGGGCAGATGGAGAATGATCAGCACAACGTTTTGCCATAATTATAATTATAAAGGATATCAATCCTTAGTTATTCCTCACTAAAGAGCCATGAGAACCCTCTGCCACTATTCTACTTCTCTGAATCTCTCTTCTTCCAGGGTCTGAAGTTCTCTCCTCACTTTATGTTCACTTAGTGTTCTACATCATTCTGTGCTAGAATATGATGCAGTCCTTATAGCAGGGCTGTTTTTATTTTTTTTGAAGAATAATCTCTGTTTTCTTTTCTTTCTTTTTTGCTGAAGTTTGCTTAGTGCCATGTCTTGAATAGTTGATTTTAGTCCGGGCTGCTCTCTTGAACATGTTCCCACATATCCTGGCTTCCTGAATTCCTCACTATCCTGGGATGGCTTTTATCAGCCCTTTAGCTGTACAGCTCTCTCCTTAAAACCAATTGTCCCGTCCTACATCTTCTTAGCAATGGGAGGGGATTTTAAAATTTATTTTAATGGAAGAGATCACTTTATTACTTGGGGTAAAATGGTACAGTGGAATAATTATTTTTTAATGTATAATCAATGTAAGCATCTAGCATCTTTCCCCATTTTTCTCTATTCTTTATTTCTTTTATTCTAGTTCCTTTACATTGATTTACTTTCCTTTTTTCTGTTTATTTACAATATTTGGATTAAATTTTGGCATTTTGGTACATAATAAGTTGTGTGTGTGTATTTGGGGAGTGATGAGACATGTTTAAGATGGTCTTATATGTTAACAGGTGAATTAAAAATCAGGGCTGGTTTTACAGATTGCAGATCTGTTTACCTCTGTTTCTCAGAGATAGTGGCATGCTTTTTACAGGTTCTGTTGTTCTAACTATGCCTTTCTCACTCCATTCAGATTCGAAACCAGAGCAAAGCCTCCGGGTCCGGGCTCTGTGAGGGGGATGAAGTGGTTTCTATCAATGGCAACCCTTGTGCAGACCTCACATACCCCGAAGTCATCAAGCTCATGGAAAGCATAACAGACTCTCTCCAAATGCTCATCAAAAGGTATAACGGATTTGTTGAAATGTGTATTTCCTCTTGAAATTCGATGGGAATGATTATAGCTTCTACCACAAAATTCATTTATGGGAAAACCAGGAGTGCTTTGTAAAATAGTTAAACGGGAACACCACAGTGTTTGAGAAATGGGAAATTCTATTCAACTAAACTTTCTGGTTTATTGATGATTAAGGTGAAAATCTTTGTTTCACGCACTTTGGTAAAAATCTTAGATATTTTAGACTACTCACTTAGAAAAGTTGGTATATTGAGGAAAATTTAATACTTCTTTGATAGGTCAAGATTTTGTGATGGATCAGGATTACTCAATTATAATTCCCAGATTCATAGATGAATTTAAAAAGTTTAAATATTAAACCATTAAACTGTATAATTTTTTATTGAAAGTGGATGCTAGGACATGGAAAAAAGCAACAGCAAAAAACTTAAAAACAGCCAGATGTCTGCGTAGCAGGATCTCCAATAAAGTGGATTTTGGGGTATGGACAAAAGCAGGTGACTAGAGTAAGGCTTCTACACTGTCGGTGCAAACAGACAACCTACAGAATGGAAGAAAATATTTACAAACTATACATTCGACAGAGGGCTAATATCCAGAATCTATAAAGAACCCAAACAAATCAGCAAGAAAAACAAAACAAAACAAAACAAAACAAACAAACAAACAAAACAGCCCCATGAAAAAGTGGGCAAAAGACATGAGCAGCAGTTTTTCAAAAGAAGATAGAGAAATGGTCTACAAACATGAAAAAATGCTCAACATCACTAATCATCAGGGAAATGCAAATTAAAACCACAATGAGATACTACCTTACTCCTGTCAGATGGCCATTATTAAAAAGTCAAAAAACAAGAAATGCTGGTGTGGATGCAGAGAGAAAGGAACACTTAGACACTGTTAGTGGGACTGCAAATTAGTACAAAGTCTATGGAAAATAGAGTGGAGATGTCTCAGAGAACTAAAAGTATATTTACCATTTGATCCAGTAATCCCGCTACTGGATATCTACCCAAAGGAAAAGAAGTCATTTCATCAAAAAGACACATGCACTTGAAAGTTTATCGCAGCACAATTCACAACTGCAAAGATTCATAAGTGGATTAGAAAATGTGGTAGGTATATACCATGAAGTACTAGTCATCTATAAAAAGGAATTAAATAATGTCTTTTGCAGCAATCTGGATGGAACTGGAGACCATTATTTTCAGTGAAGTATCTCAGGAATGAAAAAACAAACACCACATGTACTCTCTAATAATTGGGAGTTAAATGATGGCCACACAAGAGCACAAAGAAACGTAAAGACCATTGGAATCCAAGAAGAGGGGAGGGTGGAAGGGGTTGAGGGGTAAAAACTTACTTATTGGGTACAGTGAACACTGTTCTTATGATAAGCACACCAAAAGCCCCGACTTAAGCATTATACAAAGTATACGTGCAACAAAAACATTTGTACCCCCTTAATATTTTGAAATTTAAAAGAATACAGAAGAAAAAATTAAACATAAAAACAAAAGAAAACAATGAGGGCAATAACAAAAAACTATAGCATTGACATTTTTACAGTGTACAAATCACAGTACAGTCCATACTGATTTTGCAGCTGAAGCCCTGACCATTGCATTATAATAAATCTGGAAAGGAAAGCTCTGGCTTCCTGGAGAACAGCCTTTAAGAAAGTGTTAGAGGGCATCTCAAAATGAACCTCAAAGCCTTCTAGGTTTTGCCTCAACTCTGCAGTAACACTACATACAGCATTACCCTTCTGAAAATCACTCAGTATGATTCCATTTCAAAATAAAAATGAACTCACTATTGCCAAACTCTTGTGACAATAAGGGAAATCTAGCATTATTCTTGTAATCTCCTATCTAAATATTTACCCATCAAATCCAGTATTTAAGGCCTTAGAATCCTACTTGTTTATAAAGCTGCCATTTGCTTTTAAAATGGGTCCAACAGAAATGTTGCCAAGTATAATCACAGTGTGCATTATCATGTATAAATCTCTGAAGTATTTGAAGATTTCCATCTCTGTAAAGGTTTAATCATATCTAAAATGGGGAAAAATCCCTTTCTAATTTGTTCCCTTTTTTGCGTCCTTACTGATTTAATGAGGCCAGTGTCTCTGGAATGCATTTGTGGTCTGGAACATCCCTACTAGTTCTTGTTTTGATTATGATAGCTGTCACTGGGAGAGTCAAGGGGGTGGGGGGTTTAGCACTGAGTCTCAGTACATATTTACTTTCAGAAATAAATGGACTAGTTCTCTGCTACTTTTAATAACTGGAATCATAGTTATTATTTTTTCTTCATAGTATGACTTTTTAAAAAATAAATAATAATTGATGGGATTCAAAATGTAATCCCCAATTAAAATCAGCCCCAAGGCAATCATCATCATCATCATCCACCACCACTCTGGGTAGCTGAACATTGTTTCCTGCAATTAAATATTTCTCTCATATCACTGTCATCTCTCATTAGAGGACAAGTGTTTTACTTTTCCTGTACTATTGCCCAGAGATAGCTGGACTAGGTTATTTTAAAATAACTCCTTTAACATTAAGTTTCTATTATCTTAACTTTTATTAAAATTATTAGGCATAAAAAGTAAATGATTATATAATTATGACATATAAATCTTGGAATTCAGTACCTATGTAGACTGAAATGAGTATTTTAAGGTATAAAGCTTTTCTCTCTCTTTCCTTCTCTTTCTCTCTATCTCTCATGCTTTTATGATTTTTATTTGTGTCTATACGTTTTACTTCGGCTACCAATAAATGTTAACATGTATCTAGCCCATTTGTCTGAATTCCAGTCTATAAAGCTGGAATGAATTGAAATTACCCTCTTCTCAGCTCCATAATTGATTGTTAACATAATTCAAAGTGATTTAATCTACTTCCATCCCAAAGCCTTCCTAAATTAAAACTCTCTGACCTTTTGATACCCTCAAATTCAGTTTAACGGGGTATATGTATCATTTTCTCTGTAAGAATCATCTAATTTTCTATCATCGTGTTTTTTAAATACTGTATTATAATTTTTTAAAATACTATATTACCAGGAAGCTTTTCAAATTACTTACATAGAGAAAGCTACATTTTGTTTGATTGTTAGTTTTTGTTTTGTTCAGTTTTGTTTTACCCAATGCAGTCAAAAGCAAAGTTAGGGAGTAAGTATTTCAAACATTGGTCTGAAATTCCACTACCACATAAATTCCAAGGTAAATTCCTTTGAGTAAAGTAGAATTAGGAGCTCACTCCCTTCAATTGACGATCCCTGCATTAGTCATGGTGTATTTTCAGGGAGGAGGGAAGGGGCAGAGATAGCTGCTACTGCTTCTTTAAAAAAAAAAAATGCACAAATGTAAGAAGTGAAGGCATCTCCTACAGCTATTCTGTGAATGATAATTCTCTTCTAAAAGCATTTAGAGTTTAAATTAGAGTTTTAGAAAGAAGTTGTTTAATTCCAAAACGGACATTGCTTCCTCTCACAAAGTCAAATTTGCAAAACCAACTGGGAATGGTTAAGGTCAAAATCAAAGAACCGTGGTGTGCAGCTCTGGCCTCCTTAGCTGAAGGATAAAGGAACAGTTCGACTTCAGATACTCTAAAAGGAAAATGCTCCAAGAAACAGGTTCAAATAGAAGAAAGGGAGGCAACTCGGATTATAAATACTCCATGACTTAATGATCCATTGCAGCATGGAAAGGATTTCTCTTTACACAAGAGCACTGGGCTGGGGTCCACTTATTACAAAACATATGCTCATTGGAGCTTGACAAATAGCTCCTATTTCATTCCTTTCGAGAAAGCACAGCCTCTAAAAGGATTACTTGAGTTATCTGTAAGTTGAGATGATCTGTAGCTGCTGGATATGTTTATGTGACTTTCACCAAAATTTAGTCAATAAGACATTGAAATGTTTTGTCACTCTGGAGCAAACCCAGTACAGGAGAGACCCAAATCCACAAATAATTACAGATAGAGGGCATCTGTGTGGCTACAACCTGGGCTTTTTAAACATGAAAGCTGACTTTAGGATGGATTTAGGTTTCATAATCTTTTGTAAGCACTTTCGTTGTGCTTTAAAGAAAAGTGTATTTGGAAGCTCTTTAGACAATAATATGAACATGTTGCCAATTTACTGTTTTCAAATATGTTGCAGTTGACATTTAGGAGGGAATATTTTGAAATATATCATGTATTAGACATCATAAAAGTGTCGGGGAATTCTTTGGCGGGTGTAACACACTCTGATTTAAGTGTCTGGAATTATTTTTCTGTGTGCAGACCATCCAGTGGAACAAGTGAGGCTTTGATCTCTGAAACTGAAAACAAAAACCATGAGCATCTCACACAGGAGGGGTCTGCAGAAAGTACCACTCTGCAGATTCGACCAAGCACAAAGACCCAGTACAGAGAGTTCTTCATCGCCCCAGTCAAGAGTGGAGTTTCCCTAGCTGAGGACCAAAGAAGTGGTCCTGGTTGTAAAGAGAACTTAAAAGAAGAAACAGGCCTGAGCTACCAAAGGGCTCCTCAAATGCCTGACTCCCAAAGCGGACTCTTGGCAGAAGAAGTTATCTTAAGGGAGAAGGCAGAAGTGGGGCGGCCAGGCACGGTGGTTGAACTACAACTGTCCCTTTCACAGGAGAGACACAAGGACACTAGTGGCCCCACAGTGGCTCTCCTGGGAGCTGAAAAATCTAAGTCTCCTGACCCAGACCCTAACTTACAACAGGACGAGATTGTCCACATAAATTCAGGCCCTGCCAGTGAGAAAGCAGACCCTTCGCTGAGGTCCAGCAGGATAATCCAGCTCTCCAGGGGCAGAGAGTTGAGAGTGGTCCAGGGGAGTGAAGCAGGAGACGCGAGGCTGCCCCGGGTGGAAGTGATCGTCGACTGCTCTGACAGGCAGAAGACAGAAGGGTGCAGGCTTCAGGCAGGAAAGGGGTGTGTGGATTCTCCAGGGGAAGGAGGGCAGTCAGAAGCACCTCCTTCTCTGGTATCCTTTGCCGTCTCATCAGAAGGCACAGAGCAGGGGGAAGATCCACGCTCAGAAAAGGACCACAGCAGACCTCACAAGCACCGAGCGCGGCACGCACGTAAGTCCTGCCCGGGGTCAGTGCCTGGGCTGTCAGAAGGGGCTTGGGAGTTGAGGGACATTTTGTTGCTGCTTTGCTTGCATGATTTTTTTTTTTAAAGATTTTTCTTATGTTTGTCATTGGCTTTTAAAAAAACATTTAATTAATGCACAAAATAACAAATGCGAGATTGTGGAGAATACCAATTTCCGAATGGCAAGCGAGAAGTTTGAACCTTATAGTGGATTTAAATGTTTTTCATGGATTTCTTTTTATCCCCAAAGGCACAGGAATTGTTAAAGAAAATAATATTGTCAATGTGCCTTTTTCAGTTTGTTTCAGAAACTTACAATATTTCTTGTTAAAATAGCATAAGAGCATCTGAAGTCACGTGGACTCGGAGTTTAAATGTCAAAAACTGTTGAGTCTGCTCCTGAGATGTGTCTTTAAAATACAAGCCCTACCACTGATATTAAAAGCAGATCCTCATTTTGAAAAAAAATCATTGTGCAGCTTGATGATGCTTGCAGAAGTGGGTTTGACAGACAAGGACATGTGTGATACTGAGCAGTTACACGGTCCTCCCCGTTTGTAAGTTTCACTAGCCTGCAAAGTGTTCATCTACCTTCTAGACACAGGAGTCAGTCTCCAGGGCCATGTGGAGGCATTTAAGTGTCCCCAAACAGAAAATATATTTCAATTCCAGCCTTTTTGTGGCATTTTGTTTTACCCAGGGGAGTGAGGACAGAAAGGAGAATGAGCATAAGAGTGGAAGTTAGGTGTTATGATTTGGTGTTATTTTCTTTCATGTATTTGTTTCTTTTTTCACTAAAATTTCATTTGAGGATGTAAAGTCTGACAGGCAAAGGCGCTTGAATGTATGGTTGTACACAACAGCAGTGCGCTCGCCTGTTCCAAGTGGCATATTAGTCTTCTAACCTATTGTTATCCCTTTCAAAGCATATTTTTAGCATAACCACTTGCAGCTTTATTGGCAAGTGCTGTTAATCATTCCTTATACTTTACGCATCTGGACACCATCTCCACATTTATAGCATATTAAACCAGAGTATTAAGACATCATTCACATACTTTACATGTTGGCAGTGGAGTTAGCAACAACTGTGCAACTGTGACTGTCAATTTAAAAAGTTGTATAACACTAGTCAAAAAAGGAATTACATTCAGTAATAACCACATTTTTAACTATTTTCTCTATGCAAAATTTGATCATCAGTAAATATATGTAACTTTGACAGACAAGGGCATGTGTAATATGTCCTTATTAAATAATCATAAAATTATATCCTCTGATTAAATTTTATTTTTTTAATTTAATCATTGTTTGATATTTTCTTCCAGTGACAAAAAAGCTCATTTTCAATCATAAAATATTCAAAAATTTTTTCTGAATTTTCCATTTAACTATTTTGAGGAATTGAAAACTTTTTTTGAGAATCGTACTTATTATCATTGAAAACATGGTTGATTATAAATTATAAATTATGGATGCTATAAATTAATTTGCCACCCCTTTATTTTTGATAAGAATAAAAGAAAAAATTTAAATGTAAACTTTTTATAACTGTCATACTTTTAAATGACTTAATTTCTGCACCAGTTTTTACAAGCAGTAAGGAGTCACAAGTCATATAGTTTTTAAATGTCTCCAAGATTTACACGTATATCTTGTTGTAATTAAAGTATTATATTTCCAAAATACCAAGGCATTTATTTGTCTAGACAACTTTGTAGCTAGAGTTTCTTACATACATTCACAATGACAATTATAGTCTGAATTATAACTAATTATTCATTCAGTACTTTCAGTGATAAATTCAGTGTTTTAATTTATATTAATTTAGTAGCTGTGAATGGAAAGATTTGAGGCAGTTGTCAGGGTAAGAAAAAAAAAGAAAAAGAAAAAGGGGAAAACCTACATAGCTAATTACATTACATTAAAACATCTAGAAAATTTTTAAACATTTTCTTGAGATACCCCCCTCCCTTTTTAAGATACCTGGAAACAGTTTTACATTGACATTTTATTTTTTAAATATGGAAGTACAAGGATGTATTATCCTGTTCTTTAGAAAATATTATGTACTTTTCAATTTTAGTTTATATTCTATTAACGGGCATTTACTAACCACTTTATTGTTACAGTGTCAAGATTCATAGAGAAACACATGTACGAAACAAGCATTCTCAGCAACATATACAAAAAATGGAACAGGGCATTATATAGTATTATATATAGTTTATTATTATAGAAGTATAAATTTTAAAGGAAATAAGAAAGATAAATGCGTTGGATTCCTTCAAAATTCAGTACCCAATTGTAAGATTGTTCCATATTCCTTTTCCCCCCGGGGAAGGCAATTTCTGGGTTGCTGTGGTGTCTCCTTGAACTCATCCGCTCAATATATTCCTTCACTTCCCCAGGGCTCAGGAGGAGTGAAAGCTTGTCGGAAAAGCAAGTGAAAGAAGCAAAATCCAAATGCAAAAGCATCGCCCTCCTGCTCACGGACGCCCCCGAGCCCAGCTCCAAGGGGGTGTTGATGTTTAGGCGGCGCCGGCGCCGGGCGCGGAGGTACACGTTGGTGAGCTACGGCACCGGCCGGCCGACACGCGGAGACGCGGAGGAGGACGGGGACGAGGACGGCGCGTGCGCAGCGGAACTTCCGGGCTCCAGCGAGTCGGAGGCGGACGAGGGCGAGGAGCTGCCGTCCGACGTCGACGGCGGCGCGCCAGTTGTGAACTTCGACTGGGACTCGGGGCTGGCGGGCGTGGAAAGGAAACTCAGCAGCGGGGACAAGATGGAGATGTTGCCGGACACCACGGGCAAGGGAGCCCTCATGTTCGCCCGGAGGAGGGAGAGAATGGATCAGATCGCGGCGCTGAGGGACGAGGACGGGCCGCGGGCGGCGCCGGGCCCGGGAGCCCCGACTCCTCACGGGACGGACGCGGGCCCGGCGGGGGCGCGGGGCTCCGTGAGCAGAAGCTACCTCGAGCTGGGCCGCGGCCCCGGTGCCGGCGGGGCCCCCGAGACGGCGCACGCGCAGAGGGCGACCCCGACCAACAGGACGGCGCAGCCCTTCCCGGGGCCCGCCCTGCAGCCGGCAGCCCCCTTCTCCCCGACGCGAAGCGTGACGAGCCCCGTCGCCGACTTCCCTGCGCCGCCGCCTTACTCGGCGGTTGCCCCTCTGCCCGATGCCCTCGCCTTAGCGGGCTCGAGCCCGGCACAGCCCCCTCCGTGGCCCCAGCCAGCCCCTTGGGCCCAGCCCGCCTTCTACGACTCTTCTGAGCGCATCGCCTCCCGGGACGAGCGGATCTCCGTGCCTGCAAAGAGAACAGGCATCCTGCAGGAGGCCAAGAGGAGAAGCACCACGAAACCCATGTTTACTTTTAAAGAGCCCAAAGTCAGCCCAAATCCTGAACTCTTGTCACTCCTTCAAAATTCAGAAGGCAAACGGGGCACTGGAGCTGGGGGTGATTCCGGGCCGGAAGAAGACTACCTCAGCCTGGGGGCAGAGGCCTGTAATTTCATGCAGGGCGCCTCTGCTAAGCAAAAGACCCCACCTCCTGTTGCTCCCAAACCTGCAGTCAAGTCCTCGTCCTCCCAGCCAGTAACTCCAGTGTCCCCAATCTGGTCTCCAGGAGTGGCTCCAGCGCAGCCTCCTGCCTTCCCCACGTCAAACCCGTCGCAGGGCACTGTTGTCTCCTCGATCAAAATAGCCCAGCCTTCCTACCCTGCCGCCCGGTCCGCCAGCTCTTTGAACCTGGCTGGTCCCTTCAAAGGGCCACAAGCAGCAGTAGCCAGTAAGAATTACACATCTAAGCCACCAGCTCTTACCCCGACAGTCAACGCTGCTTGTGCTGGTGCACTGGGACCATCCAATGAGCTTCCGGGAATGAGTGGGAAAGGAGCCCAACTCTTCGCCAAAAGGCAGTCGAGAATGGAGAAGTATGTGGTCGATTCAGACACGGTGCAGGCCCACGCTGCTCGAGCCCAATCTCCCACTCCCTCTCTGCCGGCCAGTTGGAAGTACTCGCCCAATGTCCGAGCACCTCCTCCCATGGCCTACAATCCCATCCACTCCCCCTCCTACCCTCCGGCTGCTGTCAAGTCTCAGCCGTCAGCCGCACAGCCCTCCAAAATGGGCAAGAAAAAGGGCAAGAAGCCCCTTAATGCTCTGGATGTCATGAAGCACCAACCATACCAGCTCAATGCATCCTTGTTTACTTTCCAACCTCCAGGCACAAAGGATGGCCTCCCCCAAAAGTCACCAACCAAGGTCAATTCAGCCCTGGCCATGAAGCAAGCTCTTCCCCCGCGGCCAGTGAATGCTGGCTCACCCCCCAACGTGCAGGCTTCGTCGGTGTACTCGGTACCGGCCTACACCTCTCAGCCTGCCTTCCTTGCAGAGGCCACCTCGCCGGTCAGTGCCTCCCCAGTGCCTGTGGGCGTCCCCACCTCTCCAAAGCAAGAATCAGCCTCCTCATCTTATTTTGTGGCACCAAGGCCAAAGTTCTCAGCCAAGAAAAGTGGTGTCACAATTCAGGTGTGGAAACCATCTATTGTGGAAGAGTAATCTTGTAGCTCAAGCTGAGTGTCCACTTTGCTTGAAATGAATTGTTTGCAGTGTTACTTGAGTCCCTGAGAATGCCTAGCAAATCCTTGACTTACTTAATTTCATATATGTCACCTCCCAATCTGGGTCCAAGGAGCATAATATTTTTAATGAGTCAAAAATCCAACTCAGATTGACTTTAAACATATCTTCTTTGCACACTTAAAAAATCCAGAAGCACCCTAAAATAAACATGTGCCATTATATTAAGTAAGCGGGATACTTAGGATTTATGCTTTAGTCACAAGAAAGACAGTGATCAGTGTTACCAGACTTCAAGACACAAACTTCAGCTATTATGTAAGCATAATAGCTGTGCTCCTTTAGTGAAAAGGTTCGAATGTAGTGAGAATGTAGCCTGTACTGACTGAGATCTCCCTTTTAAGCAGTGCTTTCTCTCTATTACTAATGTAAGGGAATAAGAAATCTATCGAGGACAGGGATCAGCTCTGGTCTGTCATCCTCAGCCACCCTTTTGATGTTGCACAGAGGTGCTCTGAGGACTGTTGGAATGTACATGGTTTAGTAAGAAGTGGGTAAGAAAGAGGGTCTTAATAATTACGGAGCACTTACTGTGTATTAGGTTTTTTTGCCAGATGTTTGTACATATATTAACTAATTTCAGAAGACACATTTAAAGTAAATGGGATTGGGCAGGAAGGATAACTGTCCTTAGAGATGGTTCCCATCCTCCCTCCTCAGTTACTTAAGGAACTATGTGAGCACATCTCCCATTTCCCAGGAAGGCATAACTTAGTTTTCCTCAGCAGAGGCAAGTGGAAGGGTACGGTGAATGAAGTAACGTGTGGAGAGCAGGATGCACATAAAGGTGCGGTGCCTGTTGTGTGGCCGTGGGAAACCACGTGATTGGGACCTGAAGGATTACTGACTACAGGGGCTGACGGTGAAGCACGAGGAACCTCGGGCACTTGGAGACTGCAGGGGGAGGACACACAATTATTAGCATCACTTCTGAGTGACCTCACAGATTTCTTTTCTTGTGTTCATTTGCTTTTTGACAACTGCTTCTCCACTGTTCCTTGCAGTTCTATCCGTGCACCTCACTGTTATTTATGTTTGATGGACCAGGATAGCTCAGGCAAGGTTACCTTGTACATTCGAATTAGTCACACTCCAGATCGTCGTCCGGCTGGCTAGAAAGTGAATAATGGTACGGAGAGTAAACCTGAAGACCTTTCTGAGATCTATTTTAGTCTGATGGAAAATATTAAACATGAATTAATGTAGAGAACTGTTAAGCATTTATGACAGCTCCCGGGAACACCATCTACTCTATGCAAGAGATATGTTGAGAGATCTCTCAGAAAAACGTGCCTGGTTTGAGGGTACACAGTACCATTGTAATCCTCTGAAAATATCTGTATTCCTGTTCTTTTTCTGCTGTCACTGTCAATCTGCTATATTTTTCACTATTCTATTAAAATATTACTTTCTTCTTTATCTGTTCAATGTCCATATTTTTAAAAAAGTCTTCCTTGTATGAGCTATTCTGATGTAAGTCATTTCTCTGGTATTTCTCTCACGGGCTCCCATAACAATTCCCTTTTTGAGCATACCCATCTCTCTATACATCGTAAAACTGCAAGCCTTAGGTATTTCCAAAACATAACACACAAAGAGGAGAACTAAGTCAGTTACAGAACAATGGGGCTAATTCTGCTTTTTCTCTGAAAAATCTTCCATTGCTTTTGGTGGCACTTTACCTAGAGGTTACAACCGCAGAGTGTAGCTCGGTGTCATACTTGCCTTTTTGGGAAATCAATTAGGAAGATTAATACAGGATAAAGGAAAAAATAATCTATCCATTATATAACACAGTTATTTGTATTACTTGTCCCCTGCAAAGGAAATCTGTTGAATGCTGTGCATTTTGCATTCTTTTCTAATAGAACAACCAAAAAAGGCTTCTTAAGGAGAGGCAGGAAAGGAGATCATTTTTATGGCTTTGCATTCTTAACATAGCATTTAAAGAACAGCATGAATTAGAGGAAGGACGTGGAACACAAGTAGTCAATTTGAGATAATCGATTCAAAAGTGTCCCAGAATGATAATGACCCAGAAGTATTTCCAGAGCTTTGTGGTATGTAGGAATGAGAAGTGTTTTCAGTTCATTTCCTGTTGGACAGGTGGCAGTCTTAGCAGAGCCGTTGTTTGGAGGTGATGACTAAAGACACAACTAACATGACTGTGTCTTCTAGTCATCCTAGGACTGTCTGGGGTTCCCCCAAACCTTCTAAGAGGCATGTCAGGTATGCATGCAGTTAAAGCATTTACAATTTCGACTGAGAACTGGTAGTATAGGTCTCGCTCTGACGGATATGAGAAGTGGGAGGGAGCGCTAACCTGCTCCCTGGAGCGAGAGGGATTTCCTTTCCCTATTTTCCTCCCAACCCCCTAGGGTGCTGTATGTGGCATCTTCCAACTTAGGTCTATGCAAGTGATGTCAGTGTGGCAGGTGGGAGGGGTAGAACTCAGGACATCAGCTTCCCTCCTGCTGGGCACCTTTTGGAATCAGAGTGCTGTTGGTTTATTTGTGGTGATGGTTGGTTGGCTGGTCATGAGGTTTGGGGAGTCATATTTTGTTTAGTGTTTAGCACCTTGCCTCTTCCCTTGTCCTCTATTAGCTTAATTTCTCGGCAGAACACCCATGAAGTCAGTTTTCGTCTTCAGCTCAACAGCAATGATAATTTACTGAGTGGCTATGTTACGTTAGGGACCTTACGTGTATCATCCCAAGGAATCCACGGCATGGTTTATACAGACGCTGGGATAGAAACTGAAAGGTAATCAGTCACTGACTTTCTGCAGGACCTTCAACAAATTTCTCTTTCTATGAGTTTCCCCTTAATAATGTGTCAGCCCTCTCTTCCTGCCCAGAGTGTTAGGCTGCAGTGAGTCTGCGTAACACAGATTCTAGGAGGAAGAGAGGTGCTGTTAAATATAAATACGATATATTCCCCTCAGTCTCGTTGGAGGACAGATTGGGAATCTGAGCATTGCCACCTTAATCTTAGAACATTTACAACTTTATTTCTAGTATTTTATTAATAGATACATCCAGTTTTGAGAGAGGAAAAAACACAATTTCTGCATTGATAGTGTAAAGCATACATTTTTTAGGACTGCGTTTCATATGACATATTTAGGTTATCATTCTAGAGCATGTAAAACTTTGTACTTCAAAATATATCTAGTATGATTATTAGTGTTAATGTATATCAAGCCTCTGCACTAACAGTCTCATTTGTTCTTCACAAGAAGCAACTTATTTTCAGCATAGGAAAACCAATCAGAGTAACAGATAGCTGTTTAAAATAAGCCTGTGTTATTTAACTATTCTAGACAATGCTGACTTCTTTCAAGAAACAGTCATTGAAGGACAGCTAAGTATTATCACACAGCCTAAATTCTAGCCTTGGCAAGAGTCACATCTGAGATGTACAAAAAAAAAGAAAAGATCTACATTTAAAGGGGGTGAACTAACACACGTAGGACCGTTTTCTTACTTGCAGTTACTGGATTAAAGAACTTCGAAGGTCGTTTTGCTGCTGACAGGCATATCGAACACTCTATGCGTCTCTTCCACAGTTCAAGCCTCTTAAGAGCGAAATGCACATGTCTGCTTGTGTCTGAGCTGAGATTTACGCTTTCAGATAAAAGCCCCTTGCTCTGTGTCACTCCATGCAGTTATAAACCATAGAACCTGCAAGCACCACATCCTAAGAGAGAGTTCCTGAAATCAGTTGCTATTTTATGAGTCACCACCAGCTGCCAGAAAGGGCATTTGAAGTCACAGTCATCAAAAAGAAGTGATTGTTTTCTGAAAAGCCAAATGTTTAGAACCCTTCCAGAGGAAAGTGGCGGGGTGTGTGCTGTTCCCTCCTAAAATCAGGGTTGTTGAGTTTGTTTTAAAAAAATTTTATAAGTTCATGAGAAAAATATGTCAATTCTAAGAACCAACATTATATTCCCATAAACAATGACCCTTGCTGGTCTTATGTCCCCATATCATTGGACTCTGGGGGACACAAAGACTTGTGTGACCCTTCAGAGTTGCTGAGTTAGTCAACAAGTATTCTGGGAAAAATCAGAAATGAATTCTTCTCTAGACGTTCCATCAGGGTTGGCCAAGGGCCAGAAAGCAGGCCAATAAATTCCCACAGGACCCAAACACCAGGCAAAGTTGCTCTAAGAGGCCAGTCTCCGTTTATCCCTCTACAGTTTTAAAAAACAAAAGTGCAGCCATCGCAGGTCATCCTGTGAGCATCAGGCCAATAAAAACCGTCTCCCAGTGGAGCCCTCGAGTCAGAGCACCTGGATGTTCTCAGGTGCAGCCAGTTTCCCAGTTAAAAGAAAATCCAAAAACTTATGTTTCTATGGAATGTATATTTGTACGCTAAACTACTACTTGGCTCTTGGAAATCAGAGAACTACTCAGAGGCAATTAAATGAACAGAAATTTAATTAAAAAATACCAAATCTGTCAGACATTTCTCAGACTCCTGATTTTATCAAAGGCTTACCAGCTACTAAAGTACATCTCAAATGCAGAGAAGAAAGTTAGACTTCTAAAGCGTCCTATAGTTTAAGTAATTTTTTTGTTATTCATGCACATAATTTTTCAAATTTTCATTTTTTCGGTTCTAAATGTAAAGCTCTTCATGTTTATCTCCGTTTATCTCATTCTTCACATTTATCTAAATTAGCTGTGGTTTGTGATCGGTGAAATATAAATTCGAGTCCCTAACCCGAATATCACAAGGACCTGCTTTCCAGCCCACCCTCCTTCCTCTACTTGATCGTGATAATACTCAAAATTGTAACATTCAAAGTTCCCATCGAGAAATCCTGCTTTCACAGCTCCTACTTCTTGAGCAACTTGGTAACTATTAATGGTTTGTTCATGAAAAAAATGTTTAAAAAGTCAAAGGATTATAACTGGCCTTGAGTTGAAAAAAATGCACATTCTAGGAATAAACAGAAAAGTGTTCTTCTTGGAAGTAAATAACAAAAAGCACAGTGTTTTGTTTTGTTTTCTTCAGGATACATTTTAGAAGGCAGGAACCTTTGATACTTTTATTTGATGGAATAAGCTATTTTCAAGGCTACCCACAGCCTTGAATCTAGCCTTCTGGTCTAAGCCAGGATGATATGGGTGGGGACAGAAGCTGTGGCTGTCATTCACACAACCTCATGGGGCCCGAGGAAAAGGTGGGAGTTAACGTGTTCAATTTCTACTATATGCAGAAACTGTGATAAAAATTTTACATAAGTTATAATAATAGCTAAACTTAACTGAGCACAAACTTTGGGCCCTGAATCGTGCCGAGTGTCTTTGAGAGATTTTCACTTTTAATCAGTAGTCCTTAGGAGACAGGTGCTATCATTATCCCCATTTTATAGACTACAGAGGGGGTCTGAGGCACAAAGAGGCTGGGTCACTTGTCCAAGATCACACCATGTTACATAACGGGCCCATAATTCAGTCTGCAACCTGCATTCTTAATAAATTATACTGCAATTTCATTTACTCCTCAGAATTAGTCTGAAAAAGAAGGTAGTATTCCCATTTTTCAGATGCAGTATCTGAAGCTCAGAGAGGTGAACAGCTTGGCCAGCGATCACTAAGCTTTTAAGTCGTGCTTTAGGGTTAGACATTGACGTGTGTCTGATGTCCCACCTGGGCTCTCCCAACGGTCACACGGTTTCCACAGTCCCATCAGACCCCTCATCCCACTCCCTGAGACCTGTTAACTGTGTCCTCACCACACTGATTCACCCAGAGCCTGCTCTGTCCGTGCTTTACAGGTGGCTTTAACCATGCTGAGTGCCATTAGAAAAGACTCCACTTTCCTAAGATTGCTTATAAAATCAGATGCGATGGCAGCACGGTGACGGTCCAAGCCAGTCTCTGAGAGAGAAGCATCTTTTTACAAGTAAAAAAGATGGATTTGACAGGAATTTTGTATGAGTTCTCCCAATGCTTTCATTTTCTGACTTCAGAATGAATAGTTGTTATTCATGGTCTGGGAACAGGAAAGAATGTGAATTTAAAAAGTAAAACATCAGAATCTCACATGAAGGAAGTGCTCCTCTTGGTTTCATGCCTTTCTGAGTAAATGTAATTCAGGGAACTTTCCTATTAAGTAGTGAATCAGCACCCAGCTTGGCTTGCTACTAAGCTGATAATAACTCGAGGCATTTCAACAGGAATAATTCTAAACAGAATAATACCTAGGGAGTCTCACGTTTTCAGTGCTTTGAACCATACTCTGAAAAAGTAGTTACCCCTGGAATCTTAGAGCTCTGTGGTGCCTCTCTGGGCCATGCTGGCGTCACCCTGGTGTGCATGAGGAAGCAAACCCTTCCTGCCACAAAGTGTCCTCAATAGAAGATTTCTCAACAGTTATTTCTGTCAAAGACTTCCTAGCAAGGACATTTTTACACCTTACATTTTTTTCCAGTGTTTTTTTTTTTTCCCTTAAACTATGTCTCTTTGTTATTTTGAAAACATCTTCTGAGAACTAGAGTAATGGATTCTAAACATGGGTCTTGAACATTCCTGTCACTAACTTCAAGAAAAGAAGATGTGGGCTTCCAGGTTAACTGTGAAAACTCACTGTTATCTGCTGAGCTCCATTGCTTTAGCTTAAAAGTATAGAGCCACTAATAAGATGACAGTTATGGGGACTTACCATGTGCAAAGTGCCACTGTAAGTATTTTATAAGTATTAACTGTTTTAGTCATTACAACATGACTAAAGTATGAGGTGGGTATTACTTTTGTCCCACTTTGAGATGAGAAAATTGAGGTAAAGAAAAGTTAAGGAACTTGTCTAACATGCTAGGGCTAAGGCTGAGGACCCCACAGCAAACTCCATAGCCACCCCCTGGTCCCCAGGCTGTGCCCCCTCTTCTGAGTGCAAGAAGATTGAGGGCACAGATGAAAGGAGCTGCTCATCGGAGGTGATGAGGTTTACATGTCTCAGAAATAACTCAAAAGTTACACTAAATCTTCTAAATCAAAGGGAGAAATATTGAAAAATCTTCTTAGAGTTTGGTAGCACCAAGTGATAAATACGGTAAACAAGGTCTATGGGAAAAAGCCATAGTTTTTATTTTAATCAGCCTATTTGCTTATAACTCAATACATGGTAGAAGGAAGCTCAGCGTTTTGTTGGTTTCCATTGAGTGAATAACCAGGAAGGACCAGACCAACCGCCTCAAACACCCACCAATTCCAGCCAACTATTAGCACCTTATATTACCAGAGTTGTGCTAATTTACATTTGGTAAATTAAAGAAAAAGAAAATAGTGATGAAAAGAAAATCTTCAAATCCTAGTAACAATAATGCAGGAAAAAAGCTCCCCTAAATTTTTAAATTAGAAAAAAAAACATGATTTTTGATTGAGGGGAAGCAAAATATAACCATTCTTTAAATGAACTTCACACATGATTAGGTGAGATAATGTATGTAAACCTTGAGCAGTTTTTGCAGTGGTCAAGGGTGTGGGCTCCAGGCTAACCTGCCTGTGTCAGATCCCAGGCCTGCCTCTTGCTAGTTGGGAGACTTTGGGCAAAGGATTAGGCTGCTCTGTGCTTCAGAACCTCAGCTGCAAAATGGGGACAGTGACAGGAGGACCTCTAGCTGCTGTGAAGATTCAGTGATCAATATGCATAATGTGTCTAGAACTGTGCCTGGCACATAGAAAGTATTTAACATGTGTTAGCTATTAATATTACTGTAAAGGGCACGTAATAAATAATAGCTACTATTTCGAAATCTTCTAAGGAGGAAAACACACAATTAAGCAAGTACTTTTGTGTTCTCTGTTAATACGAATCCCGGCTTAAGGGACCTCCCACAACGAAAACAGAAAAAGCAGGAGCAGTGTCATGATCAATATCATATTGACATAAAAAACCTATTTCCAGGTGTCTTTGATGGAAAGTTTTTTTTTCTTCTCTCCTTTTTTTTTCTCACAGAAGCTTTATATGTTGACATTCCTCTGTATTCAGCCTGTTTGTCAATGTTTTTCTGCTTTGTGTTCATCGATTGTCCTAGCACTGTTTCCGTGGTATACAATGATGAGACCAGGATTCAAAATGACTGATTCAATATTTTTAGAAATAAACCTAACATCAGCTTTCAGACTCTCCTATAAAGGTACCATGTTCCGTTCAAATTACCAATATCAAATAGAACAAATATGGTATACTTGGCAATATAAAGAGAACTCTTATGGGGAAATATTTGTAAATCAAATATATTCTCAAAATAAGATAGTTGGTATCCTGAGAAAGGTTCTAGGATGGTTGAAGCTTAAATAGGCCTATCGCACAGAAAGTGGAACAGTTGGCAACCCTTCCCCTGAGACTACCCCACTTCAGACCTGCAAGCAGTTGGGCTCTGATAGAACCCGGCTGACCTAGGAGGGTGCCGCTCACAGCTGTCATCCCTTCTTTCCAGCGCTGTCCTAGGACAAAGGGTCAGCAACCTGGCCTTTTTAGAGTAACGGATCCCCTTGCCTGAGAAGCGTGATCACTTTCCAAAAACAGAAGGAGCGAAACCTCGGCCTGAACGGAGCGAACGCCCAGCTCACAGGGCAAGTGATGAAACACAATTCTCAGAAGCTGGGCGACTGGTGTAGGGAGGAACTTAACATTCCAGCCGCCTTTCAAAACCCAGGGAATTTTTGTGGGTTTTCTGGCACTTCTAGAATCCTTCTGAGTCAGAAGCAGAAGTCAGGATTGGTCCCGAAGAAAAAGAAGAAGAAAAAAATCAAAACAAGCTGAGATTCTGAAATTTTTTTTTAATTTGTTCTTTTTTCTTTTTTGTCTCTCTTTTTTTTTTTTTATTTCAGCATATTATGGGGATACAGATGGTTAGATTACGTATATTACCCTTGCCCAACCTGAGTCAGAGCTTCAAGTGTGTCCATCCCCCAGACGGAGATTCTGAAAATTTTATCTGAATCCAAAATAGCTTTTGTTTCAAGTACAATTAGATTGATTTAGTTTAGTTTTCCTTTTGTGTCATTTAATTCCATTTGAGAAAACAAAACAAAACAAAACTAGGTCTCTTTCTGGCATTGCATGCCCCTTAGTTCTTTTCAGTCCTAGCATATCTCAGACTAGTAAAGAAATGTTCACAAAACCATCTCTAGAGATAGGAATCACCAAGGAATAGGCTGGACTAATGGAAAGCGCTAATTCAAGGTATCGTTTCAATCTTTCCACAATCAGGTCTTTGGTTTGAGGTTTGGTTTTTTTAAAACTCCGTATTCAGTGTCTGGTGATGGTGGTTCTGCCCCACTGGACTACTCGTTAATGTTTATCAAATGATTATAATTCTTCATGTAAGCACAATATGTTCCAAATAGATTTTGATTCTACATTGTGGAATACCCACAGAAACGTCACAACTCACTGTGGGGGGTACTACTGAAACACAGAGAAAAGCAAAATATACCATCACTTAGAATTTTTTTATTTTAGTTTTAATTTTACACTTCACTCACCAACTAACATGATTTCCTTTATACCCAGCACTTTAGTTTGAGCAAACTATTGTTTTCCTAGTGTTGTAACACACGCTTTCCAACTTTTGCTCCCAGGGGAAAATTAAGATTTTTTTTTTTTTTTTTTTTTCCCCTGGCCCCGCCTCGGAGATTCTGACGTCTAGGTTTTTGTAACACACACCCCAGGTGATTCTGATGCTAACGGTTGTGAACCACACTTTGAAAAACACTTTTCTAATATGTAAAACGTTTAAGTCATCTTTATTATTTTCCTAGTGTTGTAACACACGCTTTCCAACTTTTGCTCCCAGGGGAAAAAATTAAGATTTTTTTTTTTTTTTTTTTCCCCTGGCCCCGCCTCGGAGATTCTGACGTCTAGGTTTTTGTAACACACACCCCAGGTGATTCTGATGCTAACGGTTGTGAACCACACTTTGAAAAACACTTTTCTAATATGTAAAACGTTTAAGTCATCTTTATTATTTAAAACCCATTAATAGTTTCATGTTCATCCACCACCTTGCTGACTTTCCTTCCAACGCCCAGGAGATGGCAGCAAACCCTCTTCCCCGCTCCGCGCTTCGCAGGCAGCCGGTCCAAAGCTTGTTGCATTATATTACGATGTGCCTTGAATATTCTTTTTTCAAAATAGAAGAATAAAGGGGGCCTTGAGATGTGATTTTATCTGACCTCTGCCTCTAATCAAGAATGAGCATAAATATTTCTAGGAATGGAGTGATATAATTTTATCATCTAGAAAAGGGATTGATTGTCTGAAGTTCCTTGGCTGTTTTTCTTATCTCTGGGAAAGGAACTGTATGACTTCCGTCGGCTGCAGGGCCCTAGAGTCTGTTATCTCCAATCGAAAATGTTCTTATTAATAACACTTAAATCTCTCTGGCAGTAATCTAAACATTCTTATTTTGGGATCTAGGCTAAAGGAAAATTTTGAAGCACTTTGAATGCTAGTTAGCTTTTTCAAATGAAAATGAATACAATTGTAAAATTTTCAAGAGAAAAAGGAGGTTCATGCAACTTGAGGTATCACAGGCAAAGAGCCCAACATTTTTGTTTAACCCTAACATTAATACAAGCAAATAGTGTATGACCAAACGCAAACTCAGGCAGAGGCTGAGTAGATGACCAAACGCAAACTCAGGCAGAGGCTGCTGAAACATAGAAGAGCGCGCCAAGCACAGGAGTAGGTAGACCCACTCGGGAACAGCCTTGATCCCAACAAACATTGTTCCCAGACCTTTGACACACTACAGTTTATTTCCACAACAAAAAAGATGGTGACGTGTTTGGAAGTTCTGCGTTACAAGATATGTTTGTACATTTCCAGTGGGAAGAAAAAAGACCCATTAAACCTGGATGTTCATGAATGAGGCAGTCAATCGAGGCCCAGGTGACAGTGCAGGTGTGACGCCAGATGATCAAAGCATCACTGATCTACTAATTCTCTTTTTAAAGGAACTTGCTTGCATTAGGTTTACCAATATTGAAATAGGCAAGATTAAGAAGAAGGATGAAACTGGGGAAAACCGCCATTAACTGGGGAACCTGCACCCCACTAGCAGAGTGTGTCCAATGACCTCTCTGATTGGAGAGGAAGCTTTTGGCTGATATCGGTTGGGAATCTTTTTACAAATAGTTAAGCTCCGGTTATTTGTTTTTCCATCCTTTCCCTCTGCATTTTTTGAAAATGGTTGCTTAAGAACTTCAGACATATGTATTACATACATACATATATGTGAAGGATCTCTCTTCCTCGTTCACTCTCAAATGTGTATTTATGAGGGCCTAGACATTTTGGTACCTCCAGAAGAAGTTACTTTTTATTTTAAGACTATTCCAAATGGTTAAGAGGGTTGATGTAGTATTTGTAGCTATTAATAATTCACAGCTATTAATAATTCACAAGATTTTTTAAAATTCATCTATGCATTTGCATGAATCAATACTAAAAGTGAAAAAATCGTGTGGCAATTGTAATAGTCAATAAATACCTAGCATCAAAATGAAGGCAAACTTTGGAAGTCAGGTGAATAATAAAGAATAAGATCCTTTTCATAAATATGTGGCCCACGTAGAAAAATTTGCTGTTGTATTTACATGCAACGTTATATCTAAATAATTATACATTGTAGTGCTCTGAGTACATTAAAGAAAGTTTTGCCAATAAAAAACAACTGTAATAACAGCTAATGCCAAGGGCAAAACTAAATATTTGTTCTCTAATTTTAAAAGTTTGTTAAGTGGACAAGCATTCTAAAACCTCACAAGACTTCCACTAGAACCATTAAAGACAGACTACAAATATCTGGGATTAATATTTTCAGGGGAAGTAAATCCTTCTTATTTTGAGAAAATGTACCTGGGATACTTCTGACAAAAGATGTTTCCCTAAGTTTTTCATTTGCATTTGAAAAGCACATGGTCATGACTATCATTGTATATTCTGCTTTAATCCATTTTTCCCCTTAGTGGTCTTTTATCTATCTATTCCAAAGCAATCAGACTTTTGAAAATCCCACCTACTTAATGGCATGCCTGTGTCTCTAAAATGAAATGATGTGTGTGAAATTATCATGTAAATTCCCTCAAACAAGAAAGATATCTTAAATAATACTTACCACTTGGACCAGAGAGGGTGGTAAGGGCATTAAGCATGATTTTTTTCTACTCTGTGCTTTAGAAAACAAGTCGTTGGTGCCTTTCCCGATGAAGAGCTGGATTTATGATTCTTAATTTTAAATATCACTCTGGGGCCATGTTTTTGATGAGGACAACATAAATATGATTTGGCAGTAAGTCTTCGATTTCTCAAGAACACTAGGTTGAACAATTTACTCAGGACTCAGGGTGTGAATCAAAGGACCCATTTAATGAGCTTAGGGATGTCATGGACAGAAACACAATTGCAAAGACCAAACACTCACTTTCCCCCTCACGTGTTCTCCACGTCTCTGTGAAATAATGTGGTTGTGTGTCATGGTCGTGTGGTTATTGATGTGCCTACGTCACTACCATTAACCAGCTTTGATTCGTCAAGGTTTTTAATGTAACTGGGAGTTGTGACAGTGGATGGCTTAAAAACACACCAGTGGGAAGTTTTGAGAATGTTCTCATTCAAAGGCCAGATCAAGTTTGTTAGACGGTATGTACACATTTCTTAAGAATACTTGTTCTTAAAAATCTTAACTGGTAA
>NW_012147864.1:1542488-1550722 GCF_000956105.1 Propithecus coquereli
TTTGTTTATGTGAAAATGACTTTTCTTCTCTATAGAAACTGATGAAATCTGAACTTTTGATATCTATTATTTATTCTTTCTATGGTGGGAATCTATACGAATGACTTTTACCATTTAAACCTTCTGAGGAAAGAGAAAAATTTTCAGAAAATATTTTGAAAAGTGTTTAAAAGATTTATTTTTGTGTTCGAATGAATTAAGCTAGACTTT
Organism: Propithecus coquereli; assembly: GCF_000956105.1. Taxonomy (NCBI): domain Eukaryota; kingdom Metazoa; phylum Chordata; class Mammalia; order Primates; family Indriidae; genus Propithecus; species Propithecus coquereli. Next base: position 1,542,699 of record NW_012147864.1, read on the forward strand.
TATAAAAATATACACGAGTAAGGCTTTTCCCTGAGAATGACAAAAATGTTAAAATGGTAATTCCAGCTATTTAAATAGAACATAATCTGTCTTAATAGAAGTATTTTCATAGGCTATAATTTGTAGATGCAATTTGTAGAGTAGCATACTTCTTTTTTGAGGGTGAGAAGGTAAACATTGCTGATATGGCAATTTTTTCCATTTACAAATTTAATGCCTTAAAATACATTATTCAAATAATATGTTATTACCTATGGCTTTAATTCTCCAATTTCCCTATACAAACACATACTGATTGTACGACCTAGAGTACATTACCCAATTTCTGTGCCTTGGTTTCCTTATTTGCAAGATGGAGATTGTGGGGTTGTTGAGAGGATTACATGAGCTAATAAACACAAAGTGCTAAGAGCTGTGATTAGTAGATTATAAAATTCTATGTATTTAGTTATTATTATCATTGCTTCTGTGATAAAAAGGGCCACAAAAGTGTATGCACAGATTCCTCCTTAACATCGGTCTTCATGACCTTAAGTTGCATGTGGTTATTTTTATCGCTTTAGAATAGAAGGTTAAAGAAAAAAAATCAAGAAGTCTGTATTTTGGCCCACTCAGCCCTAGCAGGGACATGAGGTCAGTGGCACTGTTTCTGCCAGCCCAGCTGCCTGAGCTCTGTGGCGGGAGGGAGGCTGGGGCTGGCACAGCAGTGTCCGGGCGCTCGCTGCTAACTCCACTTCAAAGGCAAGGCTCCCTCCTATTTTTACCCTGGTTCGGCAGCCTCTTGAACAAAAGGTTCTGCCAGGTCACTGACACCTTTATAGGGCCACTTCTCACAATAACAAAAATAATCACCATTCGTTATGCTACGTGGCATTCAATTTATAAATGCAACCTCTACTCTACCCATAATCGTCCACCATTATTCCTGTTTTACAGCTAAGGAAAGTAAGGCTGGGAGAGGTTGAATCGCACTGGTCACAAGAGGCAAAGGCAGGACTCCCAGGTCAGCGTGACGTCCAAGTTCACATTCCTTCCGATATAACATGCTGACTTCCATTGTCATTTACAACCCTTACCCTTTCTCACAAACGGGTTTCCTTTAAGCTTGAAGTCAAACTTTTTATTTAAAAAGTCTACTGTTTTAGAACAGAACATTTAATCTAAAGAGTTAATCCAAGACGAAGAGATGGTGACAGAGCCAGAATGAGAGGCTACAAAAGCACACCTCTTATTTTGATATGAGCGCCCTCGCATTCATGGAACTATTTAAACAATGTGTTTACTCGGCTGCTTTTCTGTTAAAAAATATGGCTTATTAATCCTGATTCTCAGCCCTATTCTTGGCAGGCGGAATAATACTGAGAACTTTTGTCTAAAGAAATGGGCACGCTCCTCATTTTCTAGATAAGAGAGTAGGACGACAGAATTTCCCCAACCTCCACTTGGGGGAAGAAAACTTAAGATCCACTTTAAGAAGGCAAGTTGTAGGGAACATGAGGAATAGACTGTTTTCTCTCTTTTTCTTTAAATTTCAAAGTATTACGGGGGTACAAGTGTTTTTGGCTACATGGATCACTTTCGTAATGTTCGAGTCAGGGTTGTAAGTGTGCCCGTCACCCAGACGGTGTTCATTGTACCCGTCAGGTAGGTTTTCGCCCATCCCCTCCTCCCCACTCCCTGCTGCTTGATTTCCACTGAGTTTTACTGCCCTCTGTGCACGCGTGTGCTCAGCAGTTAGTTCCAACTTAACAGTGTGGTGTTTGTAAGAAAAATGACCTTAAAGTTCTCTTTCTCCACGCCCCCCCAAGCTCGATTTTGTCTGTCACCTCAAAGGAGTATTTGTCCTATATTTAAAAACCTCTAGATAAAGGGATTCTAAAAAAAGAAATTTTTTCCAATGTTTAACTGCTTCTAGTGTCAAGAAAATTGTTATTGAAGGTCCGCCAGAGCTGAGAGTGACTCTAAGAGATTAGTTGGTAGAGGCTGCCTTTTCCTAACACCTACTTACACTCTCACGATAAATGGTAAATCAGCTTTCTCTTCTTCAATTTCACTAAGTCCAATCTCCATTATCTTTTCCTTCTTAGGTCTTTTTTTTTTTTATTTTTAGTCTTGCAAACAGTACTTCAGGCTATATTTAGGATTCATGCATACTTTTCCTAAGACTTTTCTCACTTGCAAAATCAAAGCAGTTTGAAACCCTGAAACTGCCATGGACCTGAGATGCAAATCATTATTTGCACTTTAAAATCTTCCACCTGTTCAGAAAAATTGAATTGTTCCTAAATAATGACTAATCCTGTCTGTCTTGCTAAACATGCCTTGGAGTGCATATTGATATGCATGTATTGGAGGTGGTGGGATGGTTCTGTTTGTGTGTGTCGGTGGCCACGTGTAGCTGAGGTGTGAGAAGGGCTACATGTATGGTTATCTTTTGGTGAAGATACCAAATTTTCTACTTACGACAGCCTGGTATGGAAATTATCATTCCTCTGTTATGGAAATTATCATTCCTCTGTTCAACAAATACTTACTCAGCACCTACTATTCCGGTGCCAGGCACTGTTCTAGGGATGTCCTAATAAAACAAAAAACTTTTACCCTTAGATGGGCCTTAATTTCTAGTGGGGAGAGACAAGTAAACAAAATGATTAAGGAAAACATTTATTATGTCAGATGGATGGAAGCCTAAGGAAAGAAAGCAAGCGGGAGAGGCAGATAGGGAATTTGGAGAACGCAAGAGACTTGCCCAATAGAGTGATCATGTGATGTCTGAGTAAGGCAGGAGTCATGCTGGGACCTGGAGTGTCGTGTCACAGACAAAGGATCAGTGCGGATAAAATCCCGAGGCATGAGTGTGCCCAGCGTGTGCAAGGAATAGCAGAGACCGTGGGCAGGAGCAAAGGGAGAGGGAGCATGGGAGGAAGACGGAGTCAGGGGTGTAAGAGCCCACTCGGCAGGTTGTGTGGGGTCTTGGGGGTCAATGACAAGACTTTGGTTCTTTCTTTTTTGAAATGAGAAACCACTGGAGGGTTTTCATCAGAGGACTAAGTGACATAATCTGACTTAGGTTTTAACAGGATAATTTTGGCTGGCATGTTAATAACAGACCAAAGGAAGCAAGGATGGAACTAGGGAAACCGGTTAGCACACAGTGACACAGGCGAGAGTCTGTGTGACTTAGTCCAGGATGCTTCCAGGGGAGGTGAAAAGAAACAGTCAGATATGGGACACATTTTGAAGGCTGTGCTGGCAGAATTTGCCGACCGAGCAGGTGTGTCGTGTAAGATGGAGAGGGGTCAGCGCTGACTCCCAAGATTTTGACCTGAGAAAATGGAAAAATGGGGAGTGCCTGTGCTCCCCGCGTGCTTTCTTCTGTGCGTGTGCCCCTTCCGACCTCTGCTTTTCAGAAATTCTAATCGATGCTTAAGAAGGCCAAAGAAATACCATTTATTCCTGTTTGTTTTTCTTGGCCTCCTGGAATCTGTTTATGATAAAGCACAAGTTTGTGATAAGTATTATATTTACTGATCATGTGTTTAAAGGGAAAAGGAGTTGAAATAATATTTGTCGGTTGGAGACTTTTCTCTACAATACAAGAGTAAGCAGGATTTCAGCCAGGAGAATTGTTTAGCTTTCAAGGTTGATGGTATAAAATAGTTTAAATTTCAAAACATACATCACATTAAACTTCTTCGGCTTCTAGGACTGTTTACATTGCTTTAGTTTAGAATTCATTTCGTTATCCTTAGTAAGCCTCTGATGACACTTTCTTTTTAAATGTCAAGTGTTCTCAGCCAGTTAAATTGGTTACTAGACAGCTTAACAAGGGAGCTAAGTAGCTAAGCTGCTTCATTAATAGGCCGTGTGGATAAATCAACATTTAATTGACGTGAAAAGATGGTTTCTGTTAAGCTGAGAAAGGTCCTCAGCTCCTCTGAGCTTTTCTCCTGCAGGCAGAGACCCCCTCAGTGCCTCACCTTCACGTAGCAGAAGTGCGTTAAATGTGATGCGCCGTGTTCCCTATGCACTCGTCACCTGCTGGCTCTCACGATAAATGGTACAAATGGCAAGATGCCAGTACTGATGAATCCAAATGTAGTCAAAATTTAAATGATCCTTTCCAAAATTTCTAAGATCTCATTTCGTTTAATTTGCATGGATTTGAATCTTTTTTTAAAAAAAGATATGCTTGCATACTGGTTTCATTGCCAGTACAGTCTAATTCAATGAAGAACTCCGGTATGAGACTGCCAGCGTTCGACTCCCCACCCAAAGCTTGTTAGCTTTCTATACATGGGGAAGTTACGTACCCTCTCCAAGTCTCCTTGTCTGCAGGAAAATAGGGATAATAATAGCGCTGGGGTTGTGAAGATTATATGACATACTCCACACAAAGCAATTAGCCCTCACTGGCTGCCACACAGTAAGCGATCTACTGATGCTGGCTTTTATTAAAGAGAGAGGAAGGAAAATGCCTCCTTGGTGTTCAGCCCTTTTGTGGGAATATATAACACCAGGTGACCCAGGAGTGCAGTGGGAATCTTGTGTGCATTATATTGGACTGGCTAAATATTGGCACGAGCTCTCGTGAGTTGAACACTTAAATATACACAGACTCGAATGTTCCACGTGCAATGTTCACTACGCCATCTGCCAGATGACGTGGCCCTTCAGTCAGCTTTAATGACGTTCTCACTTAGCATGTGGGCTTGTACTGGTGTTTGAGATTCCAGAATAAAATACAGACTTTGCAAAAAAACATAGTAGCAAACTATTTCCACAATTCTCGAGAACCCCAGGTGATGAAAGGGGGCTGGAGTGTGACAGGGAGAGAGGATTTTGTGCGGGGACTTCTGGAGTGTTGAAGAGTGTGTGTTTGGAGAGGTAGAGCCCAGGGGCCCTGCCAGCTCTCCTCGGGCCGCGTGGGAGGAGAGCTTCAAAGTGGCTTCTTGGAGAACTGGATGTGAGCTGCTGGCAGGAGGAGAGGTGACAGGTCAGAGTGGACCAAGGTCAGTCTGACTCCCACGCAGGAAATCTGGAGGGCGAGGCACAGGCTGACAAACTGTTTTTGGCAAAAAATCAGGAAATTTGCTGCCACATTTTCACAGGTAAATGATGTGAGTGTTCCCCGTGGACCAGGGCAAGCCAGGAGCAAGGGGGAACTGGTTGTGGTCATCTTGTGGCCTCTCCAAGGGGGCAAATACATTTTAGTAGCTGCACACTGTGGGTAGACAGCTTGTTAAGGGGACACAGATGGTTTCCAAGTCACCCTAGCATAGAGATGAATTGACATGAAGTGAAGACCGTAGGCAAGACGTCCTCTATGACGGGAATCTTCAAAGAGCTCATGGAAGTGTCCTTTCTGGGCCTGTCTGGCCCCAAGAGTGAGAAGCCGGAGCAGGATGTCACTAAACCAAGGAAAAACTTCCTCCTGCTCTTTTTTCTTCTCTGTCATCCTCTCCCTCCAAGCCCAGGGTGCAGAAGGCAGAGTTAGCGAGCTGAGAGAGGAAGTGGAAGGAAAGAGTGAGGAAGCCAACTACAACTCTTTCCCTGAAGGAAGGTGACCCTTATGTTGAAATTACAGTTTGTTATTCCAGGGAGTGGAACCTCCTATTTCAAAGTAAGACTGGTTTGGGTAACTTAAGGTAACCACAGAACTATTCCTAAAAGTAAGCAAAATGTCACAGGCCCTGCTAAGTTTTCATCTAGTGGCGATGGAAAAACATTCATTAAATAACGTTTAAAGGTAGTAAAAGACAAAAAAAAAAAGAAGTAATACCATGACATGTCATGGGTAAAGCCCATTTAACATGTTGGTTAAATCTCATACCGAAAATGTAAATTCCTTTGATACTAACATAACCCGTAGTAGAAGTGACGATCCAGGATCCACCCCACGTTGTGCTGGGATTCTGCCATCAGATATTCAAACCTCGAAACAGAAGAAACATCCCTATTATTTTCGGGTTCCTTTGGTCATTCCTGGCTCAGGGTATGTTACATGGCTTCATGTCGACAGCCAGGCAGAGAACAGCATGAACCTGGGGACAGAGATGGGCAACAAATAGCAACAGAGAACAATGTGTAACAATTGCTTTGGAAACACATTAAAATTAGGAGTTTGGATGCAGTCAGGGACCAGAGGCCTGCATGTCCCCTAGGTGTCCCCTTGCTACTTTTGGCCAGTAGTTTGTCTAAGGAAGTCTCACGCAAGTGGCAATGTGTGAAGAAGTAATGTAGCCAATCACCAGGGTCCCCGGAAATGCAGAGGGGTAAAAGGAGAGAACACAGGAGCTTTCGATAAGTTCTATTGCTGGGCATTAGTCAAGCAGAGGAATGTTGCCGGGACACAAACTCTCAAAGAAATAAGAACGTAATACACATAAAAGGAAGCAAAATGCAAATGAAGTAAGAGGCAGGAGTAATTCCCTCAGAGACATGGGCAATATACTACATTTAGGAAATCAAACTCCCTGTGATCTTTACCATGTAAATCGATTTTGAGAGGAAAAAGGCCAGCTATTCCATCATACCCCTGATGTGAACTGGTACGTATTTAATAGTCCTTGTTTCTTTTTGCTATATTCAGTAGACCAAAATGAGATAACAGATTAAAAAGTCACTTGGAAAAAGCAACAAGCCTAGTAGTTTACAGTTTGTTTCCGGGGGTTATCAAAACGTTTTGTTTACTTTGTACCAGGAAGCAGCACAGGAGTGAGGGGGGCTGTGGACATACACATGCATATGGGAGAGAGAATCAAGGGGGGTCCCAGTGATGGCAGGGCCCTGCACCTAGGAAAGGGGGCAGGGAGCAACCGGGAGGGCCCAGCGAGGAGAGTGGGCTGGAGTAGCAGACAGAGCTAATGACACACCAGGCAGAGACGCCCATCCTGGCCTGAAGCACTGTGGGGGTTTGTTTTTTGCAGTGCTTGGCAATGGCGCCTGTGAACGCTTCGGAATAACAACCAGCGCAAATCAAAAGGATTGAGATACATTAACATTTTCATTGTTTCTAGGAAAGTGGGCGCTCCCTTTCTCTTCCTGGACGGTCGGTCCCACCCACCATTGCTACATCTCCTTGGGTACACCAGCCTGCCTGTGCCCACTCTAGCAAACCAACCGTTGGGCTAGAGAGAGCGAACAAGAGACCAACTCCTTGGGAAGCAGCAGCAAAGTCTCCTCTTGGTCTAGTGGACGATGCCTTTGGACCCAGAACCATGCAGGAATCCATCGTGGCAAATGTGGTCTCCGCGGCTCGAAGGAAGGTGCTCCCAGGGCCCCCAGAGGATTGGAACGAGAAATTGTCCCATGTTCCTCAAACCCAGAAGGCCAATGTGGGCTCTTGTGGAAGGCAAGAGTGCAGTGTCATGTCCCTAGCCAATAACATGTCCACCAACCCCCAATACAGTTCAGAGGTGTCGTACGCGTGTTACAGGCAGGCCTCCAGAAATGATTCTGAAGTGATGTCCATGGAGACCAGGTCTGATTACTCTTTTCCCGTAGCTGATTACAACTACAACCCACACCCACGGGGATGGAGACGCCAGACATGAGAGTTAGAACCGATCCTGTGCCTGCTGATTTTTTTTTTTTAAACGCTCCTTTGTAGGGTTTTTTACTTTTCTGATAGAGTTAGGTTCGCTTTGGTTGTGGCTTGTTCGCATAGGTCGTATTTCTGAGTTTGTGTGTCTATGTATGTATCTCATGCACATGTGAGTGTGAATCACTTCCTTGTCGGCTGGTGCACCCAGAATTTCTTTGAAGAAAAAATTCACTTTCTGCGTTGCTGTGCTGGCACTTATGTGTAATTCACAGTCTCAGTTCCATTCATATGGGGTAGTCTATGCAACTGAATTCTGCTCAATTAAAATGAAACTAAGCATTTCTTCCATGTGCCTAAGTCCAGGAAGGAACTAATAGAATACGGTGTACTAATTATCATTAGCCGTAATAGCAAGGGACATAACATTAGAGAAATTTTCAGTGGGAGCATGCCAGTGAGTAATACTTATATAAAAAAG
>NW_012147864.1:1550797-1556503 GCF_000956105.1 Propithecus coquereli
ATATGATTATTATACATTTCAGAAGGACTTTTGATAAATAGTGTAATGTGTGGGGAATAGAAAGATTTAGATATATGATTCATTTCTAGTCGATTAAAAGCCACCTGAGACAGGCATCGACTCAGTTCAGGTATCCTCATGCGTCAAATGAGAATATTGGATTATCTAATCTCTTACATCCTTAACAACTCTGATATTCTGAGATTTTTCTCACTAATAATGTCCTTTGATGCATTGTTTATTTTTGTTGTTCATCATATAAATATCAGAATACGTTTAGGAGTGGATTAGGTAATTAGTGTCACTGCATGTATCATTAAAAGTCCCAAAAGGAATTGTTAGGTGTCAGGCTTTGTGTTACGTGTTACGTGGAGTGAGGGTTGATGTAAAGATAAAGCTATTAATGGATTTAAGGAAGTGGTAGATGAATCCATCTGTTATTATGCAATTGTAGGTCATGACCATTTATTTGGTTATGGAAAACATGCCACGGAAGCCTCTGTAGCAAGCGGTGCTTCTTTAGAAAGTCGCCATTAGGATGTTCAAAGGAAGTGGAACAGCTGCTTCACTAATCCCATGACCCGTCCCTGTGAGCCTGACCATGACACAATCAGATCAAACACCTGCTCCTTACTGCCATGCCCACAAAGTGTTCAATACGAAAAAATTCAAAGTATTTTACATTGTAAGCAAGTATTTAGAATATTTTTAAATGAAAAACACTTGAGTATTTAAGACTTTCTTAGTTTTTTAAATGTGGTAATTTTGCTTTGTTTTAGTTTTTAACTCTTGAACTTATCATTATGATAGTCTTTCATCATTATCATGGTTTCTTTTAAAACTTTTTAAAAAATGCCAGTGTGCAAGTGATCAAGGCCTTATCTTGGAAGTAAAAAAAAGAGTTGAAAAAAAATCACAGTGTGCTCTATTAGTGATAGAACCAGGCAGATACTAATTTGTTCAGTTATGGAGAAAAGAAAGAATAAATATTTTCTAAAGTCATATTGTTAGATTATCTTAAATTGATGGAGTGCTTTTTCTCTTAATGTATAATATATGATTATGGACTCCCAAGAGTTTCTATTGTATCTTCAGAAATAATGCCTGGTATACAGTCAGTAAATCCTAAGAAATCCCCCACAAAAAATCTTTACTTTGTTCAAAATGTATTATAGTGATCGAATCATCTTAGATTTGAATGTTTTAAGATATCAGAGATTTAGCAGAAAAGATTTTGCTTCTGGGGGTCATATTCTATTTTTTTGATTTCTTTTATAAGTGCTAGGGATTATTTCCATTAGTTGGTTATATTATTCACTAAAATTTTCAGTAGACTCAAAATAGAAGCAGATGTTTTAAACTTAAATATTATTACAAAACTGACTTCTCCCTCTTTGCACGTCCTAGGTCGTCTGTGTTATCAGCTGTATTAAGGTATCTGAATCTGTTCTAGACATGGAGAAAAAGACACTACAGGCAGGATTTGTCACTCCCAAGGAGAAGAACATCCCAAAATTTTAATAGAAATCAATGCTTTGAGAAGTCATACTTTGCAGATATTAATTCTAAAAAGCAAAAGTGCCATTGTTAAATCATCGCAAAGTATGCTATGGGTATTTTTCTCCAGTCTACCTGCAAATGAGTACAGTTAGATTGCTTACTTCAAGCTAATGGTTTAGACAGAACACCTGCCACACTGAGAGCTGATTCCTATGGGTGAGAAGATCCAGATAACTATTGTTCTCGCAAAAATAAAATGAACCGGTCTCATCTTGCAAATGATAGCATGTGTATATAAGCGCTGCTGCTTTGTAAATACACACCACGTTTGTCGTAAGACACTTGTCTATTAGCAATCACACAAGTAGAAAGAGTTTGGGATTGCTGTGGACTAAAAAGCTTTCTCTAAAAGTAGAGTACACCAGTCATAGGGACACTAATTTGGCACTTTTCCTCCCTTTTCAGTTTAAACATTGTATCACTGCATGTGTGTGAAGTGTCAATTACTGAGACGATTTAAAATTTGTCTTGTATTTTGAGTTTTATAAGTGCACAGGTTCTAGTCCATTTATCTGCCACATGAACATGTGTTGTTTGTGTGTTGGCAACACCACACACATTGGGAAGGGTAGCCTATTATGTCTCAAGCATATGTATGTATTAATGACTTGAAACTTTGGCTAAAAAAATTATATCAAATAGGCTTAGTTGCTATAATTAGAAAGAAGTTAGAGAAATGTTTCTTAAGAGAAAGTAGATTTTCACATTTGATTTTTTATTTAAAGTAGAAATATCAACACTGACCACGCCCTTCTATTACAAAAAGACTATGTTCTACTGATTATTAGACTGATGTTTCCACCTCTGTTTATCCCCAAAGGATTGTATTTGAAAGACATATACCGAAGGTCAAAATTATATTAGTAATAAATGTATCCTGAAAATCAAGTTAAGGAAACTTTCCATTTTTATTTACAAAAAAAAAATGTTTTGAATTACTCTTTGCCCCAAAGAAAATTTACTCTTATCTACTACATATTTTTAAATGTTATTTTCCATGATAGCTTCCAGACATATCAAAAGAATTTCATGCTGAATGGGGTAACCTTTTAACTGTAACATTTAAAAACTTTTTAAAAAAACTTGCCTGAGAACACAATTAATTTCACATGTAAGTGGAGAAGTTCAGGATTGAAACATATTTTAATATTATTCTTAACTAATGCTTTCCTTTAATATATTAAGAATCTGTCCTAAGCACAAGAACAGCCCCTCGTAGCACGCCTTGACAACACATTGGTTGAATTTCTATAACCACTCTGGGCTCTCCCCTAATCTGCTGTGTTTATCATTCTAGTACTTCCAATTACTTGTCCTCTTTAGACTTGCCCAAGATTGACCTCTGTTAAGCTGAAGCCCTCATTAATAAGGCATATTTAGATAAAAGTTTTTTAAGAATGGCTTTGGCTTTCTACACAATATTAAAACTATCAGCTGAAATATGAGCTTCCTGGTCAATTGGTATCATACAACACATCTTTTTGACACTTTCTGGGCGGCGAATTCTAAATAAAGTGGTTGTTTTGGGCATTCTAATAAAAAGAATTTTTTTTAAAGGACCAGCACTTGAAAACATACTTCAAGAATGAGGAATGTTTTAAGATTTAAACGACTTAAGATATAGTAGTACTAGACTGTCTTAAGATGCTAATACTATATAAAAAGCCCATTTTTTTTTTCCTGAGGAATTCCTAGTGCTTAGTAAATTACAAATTTCAAAACATACCTAGAGGTGGGAGGTGTCTTGTCCACACAGAGCCGACAGGCAGCCCGAGGCAAGGGGTGTTCAATTCCCCGGCTATGAAGACGGCAGGAGAGGTGCCAGACTGGCCAGTGTCTCCCTGGCCCACATGACAATAGAAGCATTTAGTACCAAGTGCTCCTTCTCAGCAGTTTTGGAAAATCACAAGATGTGTGACTTCTCAAATCTAATACAGCAGTACTTTTCATGAAGGGACATTTCATTTTTTATAACTTTATAAAACGTGACACTTTATGTTTTTAGAAAGGATCTGGCAATCCCTCCCCACCAAATAAAAATCAAGCAATTTTATGAAGGGCACTTAAACAGGAAATGCCTCCACAGTAACTTGCTCTGATATTTTTCCCTCTGTCTGAAGTTGCGGTGAAGATTTGCTATCACATATGGTACCTTTCTTCTTGACTTTTCTGTCCCCTTCATAAACTTTCCTCTATTCCCACCGCCCCTCCAAAGGAAAAAGCTTCACTCACTTCCTCGGCATTTCTCAATTTATATTTCTTACTTGCGGGCCTGAAAAGGCTTTGTAAAATACAGCAGGACTGCCTCATCACGATGATTCGAATAAATGTGAGGTTTGCCCGAAATTACCAAACAAATTAGAATAGGCTATTGGTAGGAAAATGCACGATTTTAGTTAAGCCCAAATTCCCCCCCAAAGAGGCTCATCCACATTTCTTCGAACGTACAGATAGACAGGGTCTCCTGCTTAGGTTTTCTTCACAACACCTTTTCTAGCAAAAATTATTCGTTTGGACAATTGAGCTGTAAGTGTCTTCTTCGAGGATATTCCTTCGACACAGGTGCATGTCTTGAGAAGTAAAATGCCATCCTTTGTCCCACCCCTGCGTCCACTTGGACGGAGCAGCCAATCTTGAAGCGACATAGAAAACCAGGGCCCAGGAGTCCGCAGACGGTTGGGGCGCCCAGCGCTGATCCCCGGCCTGTCCGGACCGGCCTCTTTTCAGCAGCTTGGCTTGGGAGTTTTTCTCGTTAATCTACATGTCATTCATACCACAGCTTTCTGCCAGACCTGCATAGAACAGAGAAGGATAACAGTTCAAAAATAAACAATGAGGAGGATACATAGTTTCCCATAACTTGTTATTATTTGGACCTTTATGCCAACCAAATACCTCTTTGTCCTTGAATCGAGACGCACCCTGTGGTTGTTACCTACAGTAACTATGGTGTGATCAGCAGCCATACAAAGTGCCTATGATTTATTGACGCTGACACTAGAAAGCTGAGAAGGGGAAAAAGAACTCTAATTTTGTGATAAAATAGCCAAGGTTTAATGCCCAACTAAGCCAATTCTCATGTCCAGCATGAACCTGTTAAAGAAAATAACCAAAAAAGGGGGCAGAAATTTCACGTCCTGCCGTGGTTTTCGGGTTGTGGAGTTTGAAAATCTTATGTTTCTAATGGAGATTCAAAGGATTTTTCCACAATATGTTTGAAATAAGCAATGTATCTGAATTTCTCATTTTGCAAAAAAAGAAGACATTGAAAAATAAATAAGAATTAACTTTTCAACGTTTAAAATGCTATTATGTAGAAATAATCAGAGGTACAAACAAATCCTATAGATATTTTCCTTGAGGAAGTCGCACACAAAGAATACATTTAGCTTTCACTTTTGACAGTACGAATAAATATTTTTCTCAAAAATATGATGCATATGAATTTGTAATATGTTTTTATTTTATCATTACCCTGCTATAGACTTGTCTTAGTCTGTTCCTGATACTGTGGCAAAATATCTGAGACTGGGTAATTCACGAAGATTAGAAATTTATTTTCTCACCGTTCTGGAGCTGGAGTCCAGCCAGGACTGCTCTCTGCTTCCAGCACGGTGCCTCTCGCCGAGTCTACGCGTGGCGGGAGGACAGAGAGGTAAATTCCCCTCCTAACGCCTTCTTTTAAGGCACTAATCCAGCCCTGATAGTGGAATCCTCATGACCCAATCACCTTTCAAGACGCCACCTCTTAATACTATTACACTGGGGACTAAGTTTCAATATGAATTTCGGAGGGGACAAACATTCAAACCATAACAAGAATCATTCTTAAAACCAACATTAAGGAAGAGTCATTCCAAGATTTTAAAAAAAGAACGGGTGGGGAGGGCTGAAGAAGAGTGAATTTTAGTCATAAGTGTAAAATGTTTTTGCTACCTTGACAACATCGATATTTGTAGTACAAATATTTCACAAAGATACGTGTATTGCGTTCACTTTAAGAAATTTCCCTTCAGGCATAAATTATCCAGACTTAGTGATTTCCCCAAGTTATTGTCCTTTGACGTTATCAATGGCAAGATTTGACTTTAATCTAAGAAAATTGGGGCTTTTGTGAAGACGTCAGAATTAAAGGTCAGCAGGTAA
>NW_012147864.1:1559918-1561242 GCF_000956105.1 Propithecus coquereli
ATATCATTATCTTCATTCTGAAATTCTCCTGAAATGGGGCAACATAAAGTGAAGGAAAACATAGTAACGGCAGATGTATAATCATGTGTGCTTCTGAAAGAGTAGAACAGAAAAAGCCAGAGTTGCCTACAATAGTAACTTATTCTAACTAAAACAGCTCCATAGTCTGGAAGTTGCCAGTCTATTATGTCCATACGAATAGTTCAAGCTCAAGGATGATGCAGAAATCTTTCAACAGGATGCTGTGTGCAACTTTATGACCAAAAGTTCACAAGAGTTTTACTATTATGGATTTTTAAAAACAAATAGAAATAATTGGAAAATGTGTCACAAAACCCAGGCAATTCTGCCACTTGCTCTCCGGGTCTGCTCTACTTTTATCACATGTGTCACTCCAAACGAAGCTTCCTAAATATGGCAAGATGAAGATCTACACTAAAGACTTAGCCGTTGCTTGTATATTTTCATATAATTCATAAAAATCTTATTCAGATAATCAAGGGGAAAACGTAAGTACAGATTTATTTAGCGTAATTTACCTGAATTGTTATTCTCTTTTACTGCATTCATCCAATCACTCATCAGGAATGTATTAGCGTATTTTCTACGTGATAAACACTCTGCTAGGTAGAAAGAGTGATGATGATGATGATGATGATAGCGATGATAGACACTCTTTATAGACACTCACAAGGTACCAAAGCCTATACCAAATAATTTAGCTCTGTTGTTTTATTTAAGCTTCTTAACTTTTCAAGGTTATTATTATCCCCATTTTACAGATGAAGAAACTGAGGTACAGAATGCGTAACTGACAGGGTCATACCACTAAAAAGTGGTACATCTGGGATTTGCACTTGGGCCTTTCTGTCCCACTGTATATTCTATATACGTTTGTCTATATGTACGTGATAAAGATGTGGATGACATGGCTTACGTATTTAGGAAACTGGACAGATAATTTAAAACAGAAGAAAAATTCTAAGGCATACATGGGGTCATGAAGCTGAAAGGGATCACAGACATTTGTCAAAATTCACATTGTACATAAAGGAAACTACGAGCTAGCTAGAACAAAGTCCCCAAGGTTACCCAAGGCAATGCAGATGCACTTTGTGCCACCACCCAACTCCAGGCCCTCATGATCTGTTACCTGAACTATTAAAATAGCATCACACTCTGTCCCTCTGCCTCCAGTTCCATTCTCTTTTCTTACCATACAGACTAAGGCATGCTCCCTGCCCCCCTCACCAGACTTCCATCCCCCCTGCTGTTCCCAGCCCCCCAATTCCTGCAGCAGGAAACCCCAGTAAAAAAAAAATAA
>NW_012147864.1:1561292-1562987 GCF_000956105.1 Propithecus coquereli
ATATCTGCATTCCCATGTGTATTGCAGCACTATTCACAAAAGCCAAGATATGAAATCAACCTAAGTGTTCATCAAGGGATGAATGAATAAAGAAAATGTGGTGTATATACACAATGGAATATTACTTAGCCATAACAAATAATAAAATCCTGTCAATTGTAGCAACGTGGATGAGCTTGGAGGACATTATGTTAAGTGAAAGAAGCCAGGCACAGAAAGACAAAGTCTGCATGTTCTCACTCATATGCGAGAACTGAAGAAGTTGATCCATGGAGGCAGAGAGTGGAATGGTGGTTACCACAGGCTGGGAAGGAAAAGGGGGAGGGAAGTATGAAGAGAGGTTGGTTAACAGGTGCAAACATACAGTTAGATGGAAGAAATAAGATCTAGTGTTTGATAGCACAGTACCATTACTATAGTTATCAATAATGTATATATCAAAATATCTAGAAGAAAAGATTTGGAATGTTCTCAATATAAAGAAGTAATAAATGTTTCAGGCGGTAGATATCATAATTACCTTGATTTGATCATTACATATTGAATACAGGTGTCCAATGGAAGGAGGCAAGAGCACGGACAAGATTATGCACAGAGTATTATGGGAATGCAGGACAAACAATCCAACCTCCGGGGTGGGAGGTCTGGTGTGTGGGGGGCAGGAGGATCCGCGCACAAGGCTTCCTGGAGAGTTTGTGGCAGATCCACAGGCTGAGTGGAGAGCGGGAGAGTGAGCACCACCTATCGGGGGCCACTGCAGACGGAGAACAGTCCAATGCGGATGCCCCATGGGCAGCTCTGTGTCAGTGTCCCTGACAAAGCGAGCAGTGGATTTTATCCCGCAGGGCCAGATAGGTGATGACCACTTCAGGCGTAGGGAAGCACTGGATTTCAGTTCAGCTCTGCCCTCCTGGCGCAAAGTAGCCATGGCCAGCACAAAAATGAATGAGCATGGCTCAATAAAACGCTATTTACAGATGTTGAAACTGGACTTCCATGTAATTTTCACACGTCGTGAGATAAAGTAATTCTTTTGATTTTTCCCAACCACTTAAAAATGTAAAAACCATTTTGTAGCTCACCATCCACACAAACAAAAATTTGGCTCATTGGCCACGGTTTGCCCCTCTCGGCTAGAGGAGCCAGGGGAGCCATTAGAGGATCTTGAACAAGGAATCGGCACGGTCAGGCCTGCGCTGCAGGGAGCGCGTTCTGGCAGCTCTGGGGAAGGCAGACTTGAAAGGGCAGGACAAGAGGAAGGCAGGACACGGGGGCTGTCAGTTCTCTCCACATGACAAGGCAGGCACATTTTGCCTCTAGGAACAGCCTGTGATAAGTAGTCAACAGCAGAATATCCCAAATGTGTCCCTCGCCTCCCATGACTGCCCACTCTGCTCTCGCCATCCTCCCCATCCTCCCCATCCCACGCGCACCGTCGCCGCCAGCCGCCGCCTCTCGAAAACCTTCAGCAGAGCAGAGAGCAGACACGGGGCTGAGCAGCCCCCAGCAGCCATGTCCCCGATTTCTGGGAAGACGGCGATGGCCGAGTGAGCACCAGGATGACACGACCTTCCTCCAAGCCATCAATACACATGAGAGATGCGGTTACGATCTTTGAAACATTCATTTTCCAGTTGACTGAGTAACAGTCCTTTTTTTTTTAAACTTGCATTGGCAGATAAAATAATGTAATCT
>NW_012147864.1:1571732-1573058 GCF_000956105.1 Propithecus coquereli
TTTTTTTTTTAATGAGCCACTCATTTTCCTTGGGCCTTTGTTGGTGAGGACTCTGTAAGATCTGGGGAAAAGATGAGTCCTGTAGAAGGGACTGACATTTGTTTCTGTCATGTGCCTGTACAACGCTGGCCTAGGATCACTTGAAACTAACTCTTGGCTTAAGATTTTTCAAGCCACCACAGGTAATGGGAATTCTGTCTTCAAATACATATGAGGGCGAGTTTATGGTAAGAAATTCTCAGGGGATTTCTTTTAACCCGGCTTATCACCGACGTTTAACACAGGTTGTTTTCCTGGAAGTGGCGAGGGAGGGGCAAAGTACACGGTGCAGGCACGGTATTTCTGGTTCACCCTCACACTAAGGGTGTGGTCCCTGGGTGTCCTGGCTTTATGGGGGTGTGTCTGTTCTTAAGCTTCCCATATTAGGCAAGGGATAGGCTTTGTTTTCCAGCCCCATAAAACTGCAAAGATTTATAAACTAATGTTCAAGTTCATCGGGGTCAGGAAATACCCTCAATAGACGTGTTCTGGTATTCTGCTTACCTCTCTGGGCCCCTACCTTCCTTCAATTCATAGCCTGAGTATTCTAGCTCATGGATACAACCAAGCTGTTTCTTTTCCATTGGTATTTTAAGTTGTTTTTAGCAATAGACTCGGTTTGGGCACCCACCATGCCAGAATTGCCTTTCACAGTTTGTGCAGTCTGATGTTGGATCAAAGTTGCCAGATCACCTTGCTTGGTGATCAGCCTAATGACAAAGGCACAGTGTTTAAATTATTATGCTGAGATTTATATTTCAATGAGTTAGTTGCCTTATCTTTCTCCGCTTTTTTGCTATAACATTGCTGTACATTATAACATTGTAAACACTGCCGTAGAAGAAAGAGAAATAAGGAAAATAAAGTTAACAAAGAATCCTAATTTTAGACTTCTTAAAGGAGTCCAAGCCAGGGCTTGGACTGTTTTCTTTGCCTTGCCCTATTTAGGATTCTGCGAAATTGGCCTTCACATTAGGAAAGTTGATTGTTTACAAATGTTTGAACGTTTTCTCACTGACCCAAAGGTTGGGTGTGCCTTTGGAATAACAAAAGATGAACAAGCTAAATAAATGTAATTTCATCCTTCTTTTGAAGGAAATGTTGAAAGTATGCAATAAAAAAAATGGAAGTAGGAACACATACCTGGATTCCAGCTTGTGAGTTTGTCTCCATAACATGCATTCCAGAGGCCTAAAATATAGTGCTTGAGACTGTTAATTTTGGAAGGAAAAAGAGATTACCTAATTCAGTCCTCTCCTGTTATTGATGAGGAAACCAAATCCCAGA
>NW_012147864.1:1573108-1576293 GCF_000956105.1 Propithecus coquereli
TTATTTAAGCTTCTTAACTTTTCAAGGTTATTATTATCCCCATTTTACAGATGAAGAAACTGAGGTACAGAATGCGTAACTGACAGGGTCATACCACTAAAAAGTGGTACATCTGGGATTTGCACTTGGGCCTTTCTGTCCCACAGTATATTCTATATACGTTTGTCTATATGTACGTGATAAAGATGTAGATGACATGGCCCACGTATTTGGGAAACTAGGCAGATAACTTAAAACAGAAGAAAAATTCTAAGGCATACATGGGGTCATGAGGCTGAAAGGGATCATAGACATTTGTCAAAATTCACATTGTACATAAAGGAAACTGCGAGCTAGCTCGGACAAAGTCCCCAAGGTCACCCAAGGCAATGCAGATGCACTTTGTGCCACCACTCAACTCCAGGCCCTCGTGATCTGTTACCTGAACTATTAAAATAGCATCACACTCTGTCCCTCTGCCTCCAGTTCCATTCTCTTTTCTTACCATATAGACTAAGGCATGCTCCCTGCCCCCCTCACCAGACTTCCATCCCCCCTGCTGTTCCCAGCCCCACAATTCCTGCAGCAGGAAACCCCAGTAAAAAAAAATAACAATAATTATATTTTTAAAACTTAGATCTGCTAATGCAGAGAAAACTCTTCGAAATTGTTTTGTTTTCCTTCTTCGTGAGGCCCAGCTCTGCCTTATCAGGCACCGATCGCTCTCTCCAGCTCTGGTTTCCACCGGGACTCCAACTGGTCAGCAATTCGTTTCTCCACTCCTGCTGTTCATGTTTCCTTCTTAATGTGTTTGAGCATGTTCTTCCCTCTCTCTAACATGTCTTTCTCCTCTCCTAGCCTGTGAGCCTGTTCATCCTTCAAGAGCCAGCTCAGATATCACTCTTTAAAGCATTTCATCCAAACTTAGTCACTACTTCCGTATTTGAGTATAAATAACACCTCATTTATACTCGATATTGGAGACAATGACTTGCTCACCATTTATTTTTCACACCTAAAGAATACATGGTTGACTCATGGAGGTTCTCAACACACGCTTGTTGAGTGAATGAATGAACTGAGAGCACTATGGTTTCTCGATCTCCAAATCGATTTTTGCCACAATAGCTTTCATTCAGTCTTTTAGTTCTTCCTGTAAATATTTATTGCATTTCTATTTTGTGTCAGGTACTCTGCTGGACGCAAGGGTTTCAGTAGTGAAAGGTAGATAAGGTTTCTGCCCTCATGGAGCTACTTCTAGCAAGAAATACAGACAACAAAAAATAACCAATAGTAAGTACCAGTAAAGTAATAAGTTGTGGATAAAAGAGAGTAACTAGGAAAGGCCACCTTAGAAAGAGGGATGAGAAAACCTTCGGTACTTGGTATTTTAACTAAGAGCTCAAGGATAACACTCCCAGCCTTGTCAGGATTTAGGGAAGAGCATTTCAGGCAGAGAAAACAGCAAAGCTTGTAGACAAGAAAGGTTTGCTACGGTCAAGGAACAGAAAGAGGCCACGGCTGTAGGAGTTGACAGTGAAAAAGGTTGGAGAGTTCGGCAAAGCACAGTGCATGAGCGGCTTGGCATGCGTTCTAGGCTGTAAGGAATTTGAATTTCTCCTACAGGCAATGGAAAGCCCTAGAAGGGGTCCGAGCCTGAAGTGACCTGGCCTGATCTGTGCATTTAGGAAGTGGGGAAGTAGATTGAAGCAGGTCAAAGATGAAAGCAGGCTCTGCCAGGGCCTCATAAAGGATGCTACTATGAATTTCTTTCTTTATTTCATGTACTAGCTTATTTCTCTTATTCTTTCTAACCATAAAGCAAAATAAAAATAAAAATGAACAAAAAAACAAACAAACAAACCCCCTCAAGCTCTGGAGGAAAATAGAGTTGGGTGTGCAACCCAATTTCACCTCCTCTAGCTTTATGATCTTAAAAAACTAGTGTCTTTCAGTTTCATTTTTCTTCTCTATAAAATGAGGGTGCCCATATCCATATCATAGGATTGTCAAATAATTCGTTGGTACATATCAGGGCCTCCTGGAAAATCCGAAACTCACATCATGACTCTACTCCGGAAGGCCGGCAGCTGCAGTGTGCTTACCACCTGGTTGCTGTGTACTCTGCGGTTTATGATTCTTCCCCCAGAGCTGTTTTGAAGACTTTCTTTTTATTTTGGTGTTCTGCAGTTTCACTATGGTGTATGTAGGTGTAGATTTCTTCTACTCACCCTGTCAGGACTTCGTTAGGCTTCCCGATTTTGTTGTTTGGTGTCTTTTACCAGGTCAACCACTATCTTTTTAGAAACTACAACTGTTCTATTCTGTCTCCTCCTTCTGAGACAATGATTAGATTTATTTTATTCTTTATCATACCAGCCTCCACGTCTCTTAACCTCTCCTTCGTACCTTTGTGAACTAAAATAAAATCCTAAGGCTCACCCTGCTGACTGAATGGACTCCCTCCTGGCCAAGGGAATATCCTAAAACTAAATTGCCTGCCAGGAGGAGGGAGGTCGGACATGCCTCATCATGCCCCCTTCCCTCCTTGGGGACACCCTTTGTAACCCATTAACAGGCCTAAGGCTACGCAAGACAAACCTGCAGATTCTTACTGGACACAACAAATATATGTCCAGTGGCTTGTCTTTGATAAACAGCTCCTGTGTTAAAACATTCCAAGCCTTTAGACAAAGCTTCATGTCTTTAGCCAATTACAAGCCAAAGAATCTTTAAACCCACCTGTAACCTGCAAGGCTCCCCCTCGCAGATGTCCCACCTTTTCAGGCCAAACCAATGTATGCCTCCCACATATTGATTTATGACTTTACCTGTAAGCCCTGTCTCCTTGAAATGTATAAAACCAAACTGTAACCCAGCCACGCCGAATCCACTCGCCGAGGGCTTCTTGGGCATGGCTCTGGGTCATGGTCCTCAAATTTGGCTCAGAATAAACCTCTTTAAAATTATTTTACAGAGTTGGGCTTTTTTTCCCGTTAACACCTTCCTTCTCTTTTACTCACCGAACTTCATTTTGGATAATATCTTCAGAGCTAATATATTAATTCTTTTGTGAACTATGTCTAATCCACTAGTTAACCTGCACATCGAATTCTCACTTTTAATCATATTTCATTTCTGTAGGCTCTGATTGATTTGATTCTGTTTTAAATGTGCTTGCTCTTATAATTTAAAACTTTTTTATT
>NW_012147864.1:1577593-1581998 GCF_000956105.1 Propithecus coquereli
TAAAATATAGTGCTTGAGACTGTTAATTTTGGAAGGAAAAAGAGATTACCTAATTCAGTCCTCTCCTGTTATTGATGAGGAAACCAAATCCCAGACAATTTATGTGAACTGTTTAACATCACACAACAGAACCATTCCCAGGCCTGGGTCTCCGGATTCCTAGGAACCAATTTCTTTCAACTATATCATGCTGTCATGTGATATGTGGGGTCCATTTCACCAA
This sequence comes from Propithecus coquereli, assembly GCF_000956105.1. Classification (NCBI taxonomy): domain Eukaryota; kingdom Metazoa; phylum Chordata; class Mammalia; order Primates; family Indriidae; genus Propithecus; species Propithecus coquereli. The sequence continues at coordinate 1,577,817 of NW_012147864.1, forward strand.
AAACTTATGAACATGTGTTATAGACTTGGCAGACTTGGTAAATTTAGTTTATTTTGAGCACCTAAATAACAGAAATTTATGAAAAATAAGCAGAAGGAATCTATTGAAACTCAAAAACAAAACACAACAGTTTAAATTAAAAAAAATCTTTTCATTATATGGTATAGGATTAATCATTTAGGTTCCCAGTATCTCAGTTGTCTTTACCAGCTTAGTAATTAGAAAACCAAGATACATTAAAGGCATTTAAGGCTGTCATTATTATTAAAGATAAAACTTCTATTCTTTACATATTTTACATTTGGAAATAAACTTAGAAATTTAGATGTTTAGAAATCAGTATCTTCATCAGGAATATCGTCTCTGCCATTTTCATTAATTATAAGACCCAGGTAAATTAACACAAAGGAGCTACAGAGCTGTAGGGGAGGTTGAATGACTGGAGACCTGTCGAGAGTAAACTCTGGACCTCAGTGAAATAAATGAGGTCAGAGAGGAGCCAAATATCCTCATCATCCTGACAAGGAAGCAGCCAATCACGCTGGCTCAGACACCAGGCCGGTCTCTTTGGTACTGGAACCAAATCACAGCACTGACCACATCAGGACATCTCTGACAGATCAGATTTGAGGCATCCACTCATAGCACGTGAATAATTGTACACTCAGGGTCACACACACGTTTTTTACTTTTACCAGATATCATGCGATTGTGAACTTGTAATAATAACCCACACTTGTGATTATATTTGGACACATTAGAGCTTTAACCTCCTATTTTAAAAACATAATGCACGATTCCAATAGATAGCCCCAGCTCTTTGTGGCCAGTACATTCCCGTATCCACAGGCTCACAGAATTTTTAGTCACATAGAAATAATCAGATCCAGTAGAGATTTGTGTTTATTTTCTTTTGTTTTAAGGAAGGATATAGAAAGTTCATTTATCTAGTGCAAGGTTTTGTTTCACATCTGCAAGAGATCAAAGTTAGTATGGGAAATATCTTTGGCACGGGTAAGTTGTGAAACTAAAAGCACTGCATGTGCCAGTAGCCTTTAGGTTTTGGATAAAGTCTCATGAGCCAAAATTGAAGATGGGGTAAGCATATTACACACGAATAAAGTGCCCTGTCGACAAAATATAAAAGGGGATTACTCTGTAGAAATCAAACTCCATGTAGGAAAAGAAAGGCCAAAATCATCAGCAAAAGTCGCCAAGAGTATCAAGCACTACCCTAAGTAACTAGTTGTAAAGAATGACTATTAAAAGAAATACCATTTCTTCCTGACAGGATTTTTGATCCAAATGAACGCGATGATGCAGACACTAGCAAAGAAAAAATAGACACGTTTTTAATATGACTGCCAAAGGAAAAACTTCTCTAACTTGAACTTCATATTTCCAAAATTTGTTTAGCTGTTTTTAGGACTTTTCCTCCAACTGGAAATTTGATGAGCATGAGGGAAAAGGTTAACGGAAGAAACAACTCAGAGGAGAGAGTTTATGGAAAATGGAGAAAGGAAAATGAGAACAGAGCAATAATTTGGCTCTAAAATAGGAAAAGAATATCACAAAATCAAAATTAGTAATTGCTTACTTAAATATCTACAAAATGTAATAATGTATCAACGTAACAACCGCAACTCAACTACTACATACATGTGTGTATGTGCTTATAATTCAGTGATTCTGAACATTAATTATATTCACAGCAAAGTGCAGCCATCACCTGTGCTTACATTTAATAAGTTTGATAAGATTTATGGGATGGGGCCACAAAACAAGTTTTCTGAGCCCCTATAGAAGTCCTGAGATAGCCTTGGTCCCATGGTCTGTTTAGAGAATAAAATGAATTCATGAAAATAAAATATTTTCAAAAAAAACGGTTGAGTCAGAGAGGGTAAAGAACCAGATGGTGACATAAATGACCCATCCATTCATCCTTTCTTTTTTTGTTTCTTCAACAAATATTTATTAAGCCTCTACTAAGTGCCAGGTATTCTCCTAGGCACCGGAGCAGTGAACAGCTGGTGTAGGCAACGGCCAACTTTTTCTACAAAAGGCCGGATAGTAAATATTTCAGGCTGGGGGGGCCATAATGTCTCCATCATGACTGCTGGACTCTGCCATTGGAATGCGCAAGTTGTCACAGAAAGACAAACAAGTGACCATGACTGTTCCAATAAAACTTTGATAGCGGGCTGGTCTCGCCCGCAGGCCACAGTTTGCCAACCTTTGTTCTAAGCGGGAGGAGACAAATAAATACACAATAGCATTTCAGGTAAGGATAAGTGCCTTGAAGAAAAGTAAAACCGGCTAAGGGGACGGAGGGCAATGACATGGGAAGCTGCTATTTCAGATTGCTGGGGAGGGCCTTTCTGACAAGATGCCAACGCAGCAGAGAAGCTGAATGAAGTGAGGCTGAGGAAGATCATTCCAGAAAGAAGGAAGGGCAGGTAGAAAGGCCTGAAATGCACATACGTGTGGAGAACAAAAGGAAGAATAAGAGCCCAGACTTGCTGCCGCAGGGGAAGGGGAGAGAGCGGGTGAGGGAAGAGCCCAGAGGCCGGATCACGCTGAGCCTCCGAAGAGCCCGGGCAAGGGCCCTAGACGAGTCCCGGCGTCCTGGAAGCCGGGAGAGCGGCAAGCAGCCAGACGACTGAGAAGGAACATCCCCGTCTAGTACTTGGCACGTCAGCCACCTGAGACCCCAGCCCCTCATGGAAGACCCGCGTCGGCATAATACTAACTTATTACCTGGCCCATCAGCATAACGCTAAACCTATTACCTGGCGGGCATTAGCCACCTGAGACCCCACCCCTCAGACCACCCAATTTAATAAAACTGGGAAAAATCAGGTAGACGGAGCTCAAAATGTGGTGGTGAGACCCCTCTGAGCCCACCAGTGAATAAACTTTAATTCTCCGACTCTCCAGGTGCCGCTCAGTTTGTCCTCGGACCCACTTGCTGTAACATTTGCTGTAACACTTCGGTTCCCTGACTGGGAAAAGCCGACCGCGCCAGTTCCCGGAGGCGCTCAGGGAACGGCGGGACGTCGGCAACAGCGGCGAACCGGCGCCGACCGCCATTTTGTGCAACGTCTTCGCTCCTCAGCAGCTCCCGCCGGCCGCGGGGTCCCGAACGCGCCCGGACACGGACACGCCGGAGGGAAGGACGCGTCAAATCAGGTCTGGAGCCATCGGACCAGGTAAGGTCCCGGCACCTGCCCGAGTCAGGCCCGTCGGACGACGGAAGAGGAGCTTGGTCACCTCCTGAGTGCAGGGAATTCCAGGGTGGGAATGTGTGACCTCTGCCTGTCTGAGTGAGTGAGTGAAGAGTGACTGGTTCCACGGCTACGGCTACGGCTACGGAACCCAAGTGCGTCCTCACCTGCGGTTCTGCGGCGGTGTCATACGGCATAACGATGATTCACTGCCCTAAAGGGAGCGGCCAGGCCTGGGGTTTATACGGGCACACCTTGGCCAAGATGCGCCTAACTTCCCACGAGGGACGCAGCCAGGCGGACGCCTGAGAGAAATCCCCACTGTGTGTGTTAAGCTGCGACACCGTTTGAGGGTCCAGGATGGGTAGCGTGGAACCTGAGCCTACAGTCCTTAAATGCATGTTAAAGAACTTTAAGAAGGGTTTCACGGGAGACTATGGCGTCACACTGAGGCCCAGTAGCCTTAGGACCCTCTGTTTACATGAATGGCCCACATTCGGGGTCCACTGGCCCGCAACAGGACCCTTACACCTCCCCACCGTGTGAACGGTTTGCAGAATTGTGACCGAGACTCCCGGCCACCCCGACCAATTCCCTTACATAAATTCATGGCTGGAGATTGCTCAGACCATGCCCCCTTGGGTCCGGTTCTGTGCTAATAAGGGACAGGGCAGGATTTTTGTGGCCCAAGGGACCAGAGATTCCAAACTGTCCAAACCCATCTATCAGGAAGCGGCCATCCTGCCTCTACCGGAGCCAACTGGTTTTTTTTGTTTTGTTTTTTTTTATTTCAGCATATTATGGGGGTACAGATGTTTAGGTTACGTATGTTGCTAGGAGCTGTTTTGACAAGTAAGCCACTGGTCTTTGCCACGGGCCTACAGTTTGAGTCAAAACTCCCAGAGCCATCGGCCGGGCGCGGTGGCCGGGCGCGGTGGCTCACGCGTGTAATCCTAGC
>NW_012147864.1:1585208-1586937 GCF_000956105.1 Propithecus coquereli
GCAACATTTATGCTACAAAGTGAAGGGCTTTTGTGTGGTGATTGTATATCCAGGACCAGAGCACCAACTAGAAAAGCCACTGTCACCCCATGTGCTCCAATGCCCACCACTTGGCTGCATGAATGAATGTGGCCCCAAACTCAGGGCTCAAATTTTGTTTCCTATAAGACCATTCTGGCTCTCGGTACACTAGGAATAACTCTAGGATAACTAAAGCAAAAACTAAATAGACCAAGTTTATGTGATGTTATTAACCAGCTTTTCCTTCATTTTCTGGTCTGCTTCACTGTGGGCAAACTTCAACTCAAGGAGGAAGAGCAGCAAATGTTTCCACAGTGTGTCTACCCCCGACAGCCAGCCATAGGCGTGTTTGTAAACCCTGTGCGAGCACAATGATGCAAGTGTTTCTTCAGAAAGAGAAAACTAGCAAAATAGAAGTTGTCCTAGATTTTAGCTACTCCCCACTTCCTCTCCCTTAATTTCTTTGCCTTTCTGTATATCTCATTTATAAATTTTCTCCAATGGTTATTTTTCAGATATATTTTCTAAAACCTCAGAACATATCTATTGTCTTCTCATTCAGAGTAACCTTAGGAAAATCACCATGCCTGGAGGGAGCATGGTCCACTGAACCCAAGCAGTAACTTGGAAAGGCTGGCTCTACAATAAAATAAATCTAGAATTTTATTAATGCTCCATGTGTAGCAGAGCAAAATGATTAACTTCCAAAAGACACTGTGAATTTGGAAAACAAAGAAAAGCAGAAGGGATCAACTGTCCTAGTTTATGATATTATCACAAATAATTACTATATTATGAAAATCAAAATTACTCTCAGTGAATAATAACAGTGGCAATCAATAACAGATGAGTTTTTAGAATGACCTTAAATAAAATCAAATACAATTTTCCATTCTTCTCAGAAACATTTAAATGTATGCAATAAGATTTTTTAAAAAGCAACATACAAATGAAGGAAAGTCTAATTTCCAAAATATTTATTTTGGAGAACTGCAGTTTCTGAAACTGACTGGTAAGACTGGATCTTTTAGTTCTCTCAAAAAAATAAAATAAAATGATCTAACAACTCCTCACTTGAAATTCAGGTTTGGCATTGACTATAATGCTAATAGTAAATGTTCATCTTAGTTTGTACTTTTCTATGTTTCAATAAAAACCCATTTCAAGAAATGTCACATTTCATCCCTTGCCTCTTCTACCCTGCAAAGGCAGTGAGGGTGACTGTGGAAGTAGGAAGATGGCCTACTGGAAAAAACACTGGATAGGTCTAGATTCTTGTCCCAACTTTACCACACAAACTCGAATAAGTAATTTAATTTTATTGAACCTCATTTTCTCATTTGAAAATGTGGACAAAAGTATTTTCCTCTACTTTGCTCATAAGGTTGTCAGATCAAAGGAGATAACATATAAAGTGCTTTAAAAAAATATAATACTTATCCTAAGCAAAAACAACAAATCTGAAGGCATCGTATTACCTGACTTCAAATTATACTGCGAGGCTATAGTAACCAAAATAGCACAGTCCTGGTATAAAAGTAGATACACAGACCAATGGAGCAGAATAGAGAACCCAGAAATAAAGCCTACAACCAAATACCTACAACCAACTGATCTTTGACAAAGCAAACAAAAACATACACTGGGGAAAGCGTATCCTATTCAATAAATGATGCTGAGAAAATTGGATGGCTACAACTGGACTCCT
>NW_012147864.1:1586987-1589400 GCF_000956105.1 Propithecus coquereli
GCAGTAGATTTATCCAGAATGGGAAACGACTGGCGGGCTTTGCAGTCACCACAGTTGATGAGGTCATTATGTCAGCTCCTTTGCCCCAAGGGTGGTTGGCACAAAGGGCGGAGCTTGGGCCCCCATCCAAGCCCTCAGGCATGCCCGGGGTAAGAAGGCAAACATATACATAGACTCTAAGTACGCCTTTGCCACAATATGTATCCACTGGGCAATATACAGGGAGAGGGGACTGCTGACTGCAGGTGGAAAGGAGATCAAAAATAGAAATAAAATCCTCCAACTGCTGGAGGCAGTTTGGGAGCCAAAAAAAAAATTGCAGTCATCCACTGTCGAGGGCACCAAAAGAGCACAGATCCAATTGCCACCGGCAATTGCCTGGCAGACCAACCAGCCAAAAATGCAGCCACCTGAGAATGTTCAGAGGACAACACTCCAACCCAGTGCCAAATTTTGTTGGCATCCGAGTGGCCCGAAAAACCAAAACCAAAATATACCCCCAAAAAGAACCAATGGGCAGAGCAGGAGAAGGCCAGGAACGGTACAGACAGGTGGTGGGACCTGCGGAACCATAACATCTTTATCCCCACCACTTGTCCACATGAATGAATGTGGCCCCAAATTCAGGGCCCAAATTTTGTTTCCTATAAGACCGTTCTGGCTCTCGGTTGGTTTGGTCTTTACTAGTTTTACTGAATATTTATATCAAATGGGTATTTGTTGTTGTTATTGCTGTTTTGCCAATGAGTTCAATGAAAACGGCCATATCCAACAGGCCAAGAACAATTAAGCAGAAATGTTTTCTTGTCATAAATTTTATATCCTATAAATAAACATATTTATACAATTTCTAACTGCAGAGTGCGTTATGTAGCCACCTTTTAATGGGTTTCTTCGCCTCTAAGTTGAACAGAGTTAAAAAAGACTTATCAATTGCAATGAGTGATTATGAAGATTATAATCAGAAGTACAGGGCTTGAAGAAAGTCATTTAATTCAGTGACATTTCTATGCAAAAAAAATCCTGCAATTTATTAAAGAGAAAATTAATGTTAGTATACATATAATATACACATTGCATAATTTGTATTTAAGTACACAAATACTTTTACAGTGGAAGTCTACTTTTAAGTAATGTTATTTAGGAAGAACGAGTCATGGTCAAGGATTGTATAATATTGAAATAACCAAAATATTCTCTGAAACCAATGGATGGATTAGAGAAAGAGTTTAACAGATATTGAGACGGTTCATTATTGTGTTGCCGTGTTTACTTCATTTACACATCCTGGTATTGGCTATGCATACCAATTAATAGGTGGAATACATTAGTGGTCATGCCTATTAAAAGTTAGGCAAAGGGTCATTAAATGTACATATAAAATAACCCTCTATACTAATCTTATTTCCATGAGAAAATTTAATTTGATGTTCAACATTTCAAAGCATTAACTTTTTCCAGAGAGGGAAACTACTTCATTGGAACAGAATATGCTGTGATTAAGAGTAAGGGCTAGAGTCCAATTGTTGGGGTTCAAATGCTAGGCTTCCTGACTTGCTACTGTGTGACCTTGGAAAAGTCACTTACCTTCTCTGTGCCTACACCACAGAATTAGATGAAACAAAGCATGTGGAAACTACAATGCCTAGTATGTCCTTAACAAACAATTATCATCATCATCAATAACTAACCCTGCCCACTAGCCATGCATAGTGGCTAACCAACATACCAGTCAAGAGCAGGACTTCAGGACCTAGTCCGAGCTTGCCACTGACAATGCCAATCCACAAATAACCACTTTCTTCCAGATGCACATCTGAGGCTCATTAGTATCTGCATCTGGGCATGGTTCTAAAAGTCTCTCAGGAGCTTACTGATAGCTGACTGCTACACCCCTCATCAACAAGAAAGGAATTATCTAGAAATTAGCACACTCTTCTTCAAGTAACATGATCTAATTTTTTTCCTTAAAAGAGTAATGTACAAGAAAATGTGCACTATTTCATAAAAGAGGTAGAAAAAATATATAGAAATAGTATCTCATTGATTCATTTTATATTTATTGACTATCTACTGTGTGTAAGGGTAATTTTGCTAGGTGTGGGAGATAAAATACAAAGATGAATTCAATACAGTACCTATTACCAAGCAGTAGAGACAATTATCAAACATATATATCAGATACCAAATTCCCCATCAGAAGTATGAATAAGTGCCATGAAAACAGAGACGAAAGAAAAAATTTAACAAAATATAGGAAAATAGAAAATTTCTTTGGTTTTAGGAAGACCTATGTGTCTTTAGGAAGACCTATAGGTGCACAGGGACACGGAAGGGTGAGTTTCCCACCGCCCTTGGCTATACTTCCTCACGTCCTCATCCTCTCCTCAACAACCACGATTTTTTTTTTTTT
>NW_012147864.1:1592407-1619631 GCF_000956105.1 Propithecus coquereli
CTCATTACAGACATTTTAGAAAATTCATTAATGTCTAATAAAGAAAAGCAAAATTATTTGTATTTTTCCATAAAGGGGATACCATTATTTTAAAAATATTTCTTATACACACTCACACGTGCGTGCACACACATGCATGTATATGTTACATATTTTATTTGTCTTCAAACATTCATGATTTGGTTTTCTTTTTTTCCTAGCAGCTAGCATAGGGCCCACCAAATACAAAATAGCAACAAGTATTTATCGAATCAATGAATAATTCCAAATATGTCTCCTTTTTCTCCGTTTCCCCAACTACTGTCTTAAAATCATTCTTCTGAGCAACGCCAGTAATCTTCGGCTGGTCTCACTGCCTTTAGTTTCTTCTCCCTTGAATTCACTCAATTCAGTGTAGAAATGGTTCACCTTTACGTCTTGGCAACAAAGAAAGGCAAGCTCCGAGACAATTGACGTTTGTTTAATTCATGTGGAACCCATCTACCCAGCTTCTTTACCTTGCTGATTTGTTTCAAATGGCCCAATATTGTTGGAATAGTAACGTCAAACCTTGCTGCTAATTCATGCGTAGGTTGAGATGAATTCACTTCTACTACAGCTTTCAGCTCATCATTATACATCTTGGTCTCAGGTCGCCCACGTGGTTCATTTTCAAGATTAAAATCACCAGAACAGAACTTCTCAAACCACCGATGTACTGTGCGTTCATCAGCCACATCCTTCCAAACACTCCATTGAGATTTCGAGCTATTTGTGCGGTGTTGGTTCCATTGCAGAACTTTTATTTGAAAATAACACGAATTTTTGACTTATTCATGATTTCACAAAAATTGCTCTAAAAAAATCTGAAAGATAATCACAAGCCAAACCGTGTGTTAGAAAGACTGAGAACATACCTTCACAATAAAAATAAAACAAGAAGTGTCAATGTGAAACGTCAGATATATAAACTGTCAAACTATTAATACTTAAGGAAATTGGACATGTCATACTTAATAACCTAATATTAATATTAATGAGGAATTAATATTTTCCCATTAAATTTAAAACTCCTTGAAAGCAGACATGATTCTTATTCCTACTGGAATGCCTGTTGCCTTATGCACGCTGTGTGGGCAGTTAGTATTTGCTATAAAAACAAATGAATATACTTTAGAAATGAAGCCATTAGCAAAAGAAAGAGAAAGACCTTGAATAACCAATTAGCTGATTCTGGGGCAGATTCTAATTACTGTTTGCAGAAAATTTATTAATAAGCCGGGAACTTCTAGAACCATCCTGAAAACGTAAGAGCTAAGTATAAAACCCGTAAGTACGATCTCTCCATTCCTCTGGACAAAAATTCATTACCTACTCTGTGCCAGACACTACACACACTGGGCATACAAAGTAAATAAAATCCAATCTTTGATCTCTTGAAAATCAGGGGTACAGATTACATTTTACAAAGGAATGCAGATTAGTTATCTCGTAATTAACAGTATCCTGTAATTGGAACTACTGTGAAGAAAGTATAGACACCATCAACTACTAACTTTTAATCTCCAAACACATTCAAATTTCCACTTTCAACACACACACACACACACACACGCACGCACGCACTCACACACACTGTGCAACTTGCTTTCCTTTCTAGAGACTGGACTCCTTCAGTCACAGTCAGTCCACAGTTCAGTTCACAGTTAGTCCTTTCAAAGACATAGTTTCCATTTGCTGCATACAATTCCTATCCACCCATTCTTGTCTTAAATCCCTTCCATTTGGATTCTATCACTACCACATTACAGAGGTGTCTCTAAATTCTGCCAATGACCAACTTCTTGCCAAATCGCATGACCTTTTCTTATGTGTCATTCTCTGTGGCCTTTGTGTAGACCTCGGCAATGCCTCAAATGTCTCTTTTCCCTTGAACTTTGCTCTCCTATTTCTGTTCCAGTTTCTTCAACTTTTTCTTATTCATTCATTCATTTATTCAACAAACATTTATTAGACACTGAATTTTTTACTCATAAAACAGCATACTTTAATAAGAAAAAGTAGGTGGGTTTGGATTCTGGCCAACTACATGGGAAAACAAAAGATTATTAGAAATTTGGATGACAGGCATAAAATTAGAATAAGGAGAATTATTTATACAACTTAAATTTTGTTAATGACATCAGGTTCTAATTCACTGATAAATCACCGCCCCCATAGGTATAGGCTTATTAAATGTACCAGCCCTTTGCAGTTTATTTCTGGGTGTTTTATTTCTTAGCAGTCCCTCCTCTGAGATACACATACTTTGTTTATAGGTAATAATACCACAACTTAAGTTTTATCCATATCTTTCTCAGTTAAGAAGCCATTCTACTTCTTCACTCTGTGACCTTTGGCATGTGTCTTAACATCTCTGTGCCTCGTCTGCAAATGGGATTTAAGCCATTATTATTTACAGTGACTTTACATATTTTGATACCATTTTTTCACATTTATGCTAAAGTTTTTAATGCTAATAATAATAACAGCTAACATTTATTATGTATGCCAGGCGTTGTGATAGCACCATGCAATGCTGCAGCCTTGGGCTGTTGATACTGGATTGTCCTGTTTTTCAGGCAAGCTGCTGACACTCTGCCGTGTGATACATGGCTGTGGGGCCTACGTTCTGTCACTACATTTCTTGACTGTACATTCTTTAAGAAAAAAAAACTTCATGTTTTCTTTAATGAACTTCGATTAGGTCATGTTCAATTTGTATATAAGAAAAGGAGTAGATTTTCTTGCAATGAGAAAACTGTCAAAAAAAAAAAAGCATTAGTATTTTGTATCCATACTGTATAGGAAAAATACAGCCTGGCTAGAATTGTGAAAAGAAATGTGACCAAGTCTTGGATAAGCGTTGGGATTATGCAAGCAAAGGAAAAAAGTGATTTGCAGGTTTGCTTTGGCAACTTGTTTCTTAATATTCCTCTATATAAAACTTTATTTCTTTCCAAGTTCCCAACCCGATTCCATTAGCTCCTGTCCTTGACAAGCTGTTGTCGGCTCTGCTCACCCTTCTCTCCAGCTCACTTACGGCCTAATGTAAGAACCCAGAAGGAAATGCTCACGTAAAAGAAATAAATTTACAAAGGAAGATGGCTAAATATGGCATTTTCCTATAAATGGTTTATTTTGATAGAAGTGGATTTAATACTTACTGTTGGCAACAAAGGTGGCAGGTGTCACGGTGGTGTGGTCAGCGGGCCAGGAGAGGAAGGAGAGGTCTGTGCCGCAAATGGCTTCCATCTGTTTACGTTAGGTACTTTAATAACTTTAGTATTTGCACAGCTGAAGGAAAGGAAAACACCCTGAGCACAGACACCCTAAGGAACTCTAGAAGTTTGCAAACCAGAAAAACATGAGTTGGAAAAGAGCCACAAATATTATAAGTAAAAAGCGCCTCCGCCAAAATAAACCCAATGTGGGGATGTTAAATTCCAAAGGAAATCAATAAGGAGGACATTGTAGTAATTATCCTGACAATTCTCAACTCTGCTTCTTTATTTTTGTTATGTAGACCTCAATGCAGAGATGTTCGGAAAAGATTAGGAAAATAGAGATTTCTGTACATATGGTGAAAATACAAAAGCCTTTGGATCAGACAGGACCAATTTTTTAACTTCATTTCTGTAACTTACAAGTATGATGCTTCGGGGGTTTTACTTAATCTCTCAGAACCTTAGTTTCCACACCTGTAATACAGGACTAACCGTGCCTAGCAAACACTAAGTCCATGGTGGTTACAACTGTTCCTCTTACCACTCTGGTTGTCATTAGGCCTTTATCTTCGTGGGACCAGTTGAGAACGCATCTGTCTTTCTTGTACTGTCCCACGTTGGCTGGAAGAATGACCACCACAGCTCTGATCATTCCTACTCTGCCCTGTGCTATGGTCTGTTAAGAAGGTCACTTGCGGGCCGGACCCTCCTCAGCATAGGAAAATAGAAACCACAGAAGACACAGCAAGCCAAGGAGGCCCCCAGAAGAAACCAAAGCCCACGCTGCCATAGACAGCCTCACCAGAGGTATAGTGTTCACCCCACATTTGTTATCCTTTCAAACTGATTCTTTCCTCCTAGGGTTGGCTCCATAACTGAGGCCCTGCAGGCTGGTATAGATTTGTCACTTGTCACTGGCCTGGCAGCTGTCCTGTTGGGCTGTGGTGGGTTAATCCAGAGCCCAGCCTCAGTCACAGTGATGTGCTGCCTGCCCACCTAGCAAACAGCGAATTCCCACATTCTGCCCCACCCCATCCTGTCCTGACCTCCAACTGTCCACAGCACCTAATATAGATTGTAAATGGGACAAGGAGAAACACAGAATTAAAAAACAAGTGCTCAGTTAAAGAAAGATCAACGTAGGCTTTGTTTACCAGTTGGCCGAAGGTTTCATGTTTACCACTGGCTGAGCGAGGTTGCCTTTCATGGATCCTCATGGTGTACATTTTTGTTAGATGGTAATATGGCAGCAAAAGTCACCTTATTTAATAATGTTTCTCTTTTAGCAAGTGGTGAAGGAGTTGGAAATGCACTGTGGCCAGCCCCAGTGGAGGAAATAGTTTGGTTACAGCGGTGTTAAAAATCTCTGCCAAAAACTTCTTCCTCATTTGCCTCCCACGGCACAAGTTTCTACCATTATAATCCCATTATTTTGCCTATAAGAAAAAAAATCTCATCTTTTATCTTCAGCACTAGTTATTTAAAAATACTTAGGGCCTCCATGGAAAAATAAAGCACCACTCTGCTTAAACTGGGGTTAGGAAGAAGCTTCAAGGACAGGAATGGGTAGTAGGACAAGGGCAGGAATTGAATCCCTGGGGTAGGAGTCTCCTTTTCTAGTTTATAGTGTGTGTTGGGGTTTGAAGGCAGCCCTGGGTCATGGAGATGGGAAGGTGTGGACTGAGGTCAAAAGGATGACAATTTGACAAATTTGGGGAGAGTTGTACTTTGTCTAGCACCAGATCTCTGTGCAGATGAATAGAAATATATCAATTGTTACTTGATTTGAAATTAAAAGGCATTAGCTTTCAGAATGGACCATATGAAAATACTTTATAATAACCATTACCATTCTGTTTAAAAGTTCAGCATTTGTGTCATGAACCTCATGGATAACATACACTGTCTTAAAACTGCAACACCAGTTATTTGTTCTTTCTTTTTCAGAGCAACTAATAACTCAGAAACCAGAAAGCTAGCTGTGTATAAACGAGCTTAAAAAGTAAGTCAAGATTGGCTGGGCGCAGTGGCTCACACTAGCCTGATTAAGAGTGAGAACCCGTCTCTACCAAAAAGAACGAAAAAAAGAAGAAAAAAATCCCCAGCTGGGCGTCGTGGCCTGTAGTCCCAGCCCAAGAGTTGGAGGTTACAGTGAGCTGCGATGATGCCGCCACTGCACTCTATCCAGGGCGGCAGGTTGAGACTCTGTCTCAGCAAAAACAAACAAGGCAACTGAGCACTCCTCCTCACAAACCCCCAACCCTTATTAAAAAAAAAGTAAGGCAAGGCAATTTTAAGTATAATATATTTGAAAAAGAAACAAAAAGAAGATATTATATTCTATAAAACTTTTACATTCTTTTAAGATACAGTATCTATTTTCATTTTGGAAACCAAAATTAATATAACAATGATTGTCTATTGAGAATACCATTTTTTTCTTTCATTTTTTTTTTCTTTTTTGAGATAGGGTCTCGCCCTGTTGCCCAGGTTGGAGAGCAGTGGCACGATTACAGCTCATTGCAGACACCTGGGCTTGAGGGAGCCTCCTGCCTCAGCCTCCCAAGTAGCTGGGACTATAGGCGTGCACCACCATGCCCGGCTAATTTGTCTTAATTTTTCATGAGATAAGGTCTTGCTATTAATATGTTGCCCAGGCTGGTCTTGAACTACTGGCCTCAAGTAATCCTCCCACCTTGGCCCCCCATAGTGCTGGGATTACAGGTGTGAGCCACTGTGCCAGGCCTATGGACAGCATTTTAACCTTTAGAATTGTGCATAACATAAAGTTGGAAGCATGTGATGGTGACCAAGATAGGCAAACTAGGGCTTTCTTAATCTATTTTTATTGTTTACTGAATAATACAGTCGATTATTCTAAGATTCTAAATCCTTCCATACTGCAGGAATAATAATAGTAAAAGGGAAAAATAAACATTTACTAAACTTTTACTAAGTATAAGGAATTTCTAAAATTGTTACATGTAAAGTCTCCATGACTCTGTGATAGATGCTGTACTGTACTCTCCATTTTATAGGTGAGAAAACTAAGAGTTTAAGAGACTTGATTAATAGCACACTACGGTAAATACCAAAGCCAGGAAAATAGGGACAATCAAGGGAACCTGAGAGGCAATTTAAATTCATGTGTTTTGGTGAATAGCTTCTCATTGGTATCTAATGAACAATTTCAATGCGAATGTTTGCTTAGAAGCAACTGCAATAGGTTAGACTGAACCTACCATCTGCAGCCTTAAACTTTCAATCCAGTGATCAGGCACCGAAATATATAACCTATTCAATCTCATATAATACAACTTCCCCCATAAATAGCCACCACCTTGTTATATTCGAGTGACTGTTCATTTGAACTCCAGCTCATGCCGAACCTTCAATGCTTCCACAGTTAATCTCCAATCCGCTCATTACTCAGTGAGAACTGGGTGCTTTCCGTATGCCACGTACAGTTCTGGTGGGGGCCCAAAGCCCAAGCCCTCACGCAGTTCATTTTTTGTAGGAAAAAGAAATATCAGATAGACAGCTAGCTAGATAGCTAGCTAGATAGAATAATGTTGACAGTTCTTATGGCAAAAGCTGAGAGTTGTCACTCAGTGACCATTGTCTCCTTTGTCAGTACGTTACTCCTGAATTCTAACTGGGCACGACCGCCCAGAACGCAGGCTACGTTTCCCAACCTCTGCTGAGTTTCGAATGGCTCTGTGACTGAGTTCAGAAGAGGTATGAGCAATACCACACGCATTCTAGAGGGGAGAAGTTGGCCTTTCCCATTACTTTTTCTTTTTCCTGCGGGCAGAAACGTGTGCATGCAGACTGGAGCTGGAGCAGACAGTGAGGACTGAGGGCTGTGTGTTTTAGGGATAATGGAGAAAAAGTTAGGAGGAGCCGAGCCCTTCCCTGATAATTATGTCAACGATGCAAACCCTCGCTTACTCAGCTCTGGACTAAGCTCCTTGTGAGAGAAACAACTTCCACCTTTGTAAGTTTCTGCTCTGGGGGGCTTTCTGTCACTGCCAGTGACTTTAGTCTTAACAAATACAAAGGTATGAAGAACAATGAAGCATAGTGGAGTAGACAGAATGGCACAGTGTGATATTTTAGACAGGGTGATTAGGGGAGGATTTTATGAGGAACTGATATCCGAGCAGAGTCCTGAGTGCATGAGGGACTGAGCCACGTGGGCAGAGGGAAGGCATGTGCCAGGGAATGGGAAACAGTGGAAGGAAAAGCCCAGACTTGGGGACATGCTTCCGTGTCCAGGCACCAGCAAGGAGGCCAACATGAAAAGCAAACCTTTCAAACCTCTTACCCTATCATTCCCTCAAACAGAAATCCTCACTCCAGACTTTATAGAGACTGGCCAACTTTCCAGGGACTGGTCTCTACGGGTCTCTTCAGGAACCATGACACAGTTATGAGTCTAAGCTTTTATTCATCTTCATGACTCAACGTCTAATGACCCATTTCAAATGCTTCCCCACTTCACTATTCAAATATTACCCATTTTTATGAACGTAGCATGAGTTCTCACTCCTGCGTAAGGACTGGCTTTTTTGGTCCACCCCACATTGCTTTCTTTCCTCCTGAATCTCCGTAGATATTATTGTCCATACTGTTCATTGTAATTATGAATCATCTACCATCCTCTTCTAATTCAGATATGAGTCTCTTGCCATCTCAACTAAGATGTAGCGTAAGAGCTACATCTTAAAAAGTTTTTAAAATTCCTTTTGGCTACTATCTCCTCAAACAGAGGTGCTCAATGAAAACTTTCTGAATGTCCAATGAATGAACACTTCATTCAAACATCCCACAAACTGGAAACACAATGGAGAGAACCTAATCTCTCCCTGTTCCTCCCTTTCGCCAGGAAGATATGAGTAGCTGAAGTATTTGGTGCTATATATAGTCAGTTGATGTCAGCTGGATGCCAGTCTCTTCAGAAAAGCTCAGTCCCCAGTTGAAGTCAGAGCGAGGGACCATGCCGTCCCAGGTTCAAGGATAAAAGCCATCGGCCCCAGTGCCATCTATATTCCATCTCCAGAGCCTTCCTCCACGAATTGAGATTCGTCCCTGCCGGAAAGCACAGCCTCACAGTTAGGTGAGTATATTGTTTCCTAAAATGTTTTATTAGTCAGTTGTCCAAGGAGGTTCAGAGTTGTGACTCATAGATGGTCATTCTTTGCTTTAAAGGGCAGCTGTTTCCAATAGTAAAATGCCACCACCAAAGAGTTCTGGTTTAATCTGGTATCTTCTTCAGTCTTACCGTCTGCTGGAACTGATGCATGTGATGCTGGTACAAATGGAAGCCAGGAAGGAAACGATGGCAGATTAAGATAAACCATGGAAAAGAGAGAGGGAGGGGAGAGGAGGCCAGCTCTTGCATTATCGCTTACTGCCTCATGATCGTTGTACTAATGTACAGATAAGACTGGGTCTGAAACTCTGACTATTATCCTCTGTTCACTGTGGCATTGCCTGCTAAGGAACAACATGCTCTGTCACCAGATAAGGAATGCATATTAAAGTCTTTCAGTAGAAAGCAATAATAAATTCCTAATAAAGAACAAAGACGTTCTCCTTCAGAAGGATGATCATAAAACACTCTAAATGAGTTCTTTACATTGCCTCAATAACGTCCCTTTATTTTTAACAGGGAACAAAAAGCCATGCTATCACATAATACCATGGTGAAGCAGAGGAAACAGCAAGCATCAGCCATCATGAAGGAAATCCATGGAAATGGTACCAATAAAAATCCTTCGTAGCATTCGCATAGCTCAGCATTAACGTAGCTCCCTCCTGATGCTATTTCATATTCTATAGTTTACTTCCTTTAAATTCTTGCTGTTCTGTCATAACAAACTTGGAGCTCTGGGCGGTGTAGTAAAGCCTATGGTAACTAATCCTTTTGTAGTCATCCTTTCTCATTTGAAAGCTATTTTCAGATGAACAACTGCTGTAAAAGGAATGAAGCAATCTGACAGCTGATGTACATTCTGCCTGGCTTGGCTTTCTCATTATAGGTTGATATCACTCTCAATTCTTTTCTGGGGGGACAGGCCTTATACAATCTTTTTTTCATTGTCTATCCCACATGGTTCATCTTGGTTTCTTTTACCTTACATCACATAAATTATGCAAAATATGTTCTATCACCTTTTTTTTACAAAACTTGTTAATTAAGTTGGAATTTACATTCATTGCTTATTTAATCCCTAAACCAGTCTTCATATTTAGTGATTGATTGACTAACACATTTTGTGCACAAAATCTACTTTTATTTATAATTTCCAAGAAGATATAGAGAAAGTTCTTGTAGTCGCAAAGCATATGACTCAAAAAAATTTTAATATATATTACATGCTAGGTAATATTTCACTCTCTTCTTTAAATTCCAGCAAATAACTCTAGAAAGCAATGCTTCATACTTTGCATTTTGATTATTATAAAGGAAATTCAATTTTATTCATGAACAAAGGATAGCATCAATTTTAAAAGTCAAGAAGTAGAATATGCAGATCTTTTTAAAGGCTGATTTGAGCCATTCCAGATATGTTTGCGGAATTTTCAGAATGCCTCCTTGTTTCCTCTCTGTTGTCAAGGAATGCAGCCTTTCACCGTAACAATATTGAGGCCTTTCTAGAAGCTTGAGACCTGGGAACAGGGTTGAGTATAATGTTTTCATATTGTACTTTCCATAAAGCAAGCTGAGCAGAACCAAGCAAAGACTTTTAGATGCTCCCCACACAATGTAGTCATATCTAAATGGTTCTGTTGTTAAGTTTGTTTACTATTTTCTGCAATAGAAAACCACTGTATTGGATTCAACTTGGTTCTCGTGTTTTACTACGATGTCAAAAAATTTGGAATAAAATGAGAATAATTCTGAACCAGATACCAGAACTAAATTTGTACCAATTCAAAGTTCCAAAATTCATGCTTCTTTTAAATTTTTAGGTATCCTTATATTTCCTGCTTTGAGTAGTTTACTTGAAATTGTTTCTATAGTTTTCCTGACCAATGAGGCAAAAATCAGACTATCACTTGAGTTTGACAGTAAATTGTTTACATTAAAACCAGACATTCAATAAGTTATCCTTTTCTAATGCACCATAATCATAAATCAATCAATCCATTTCAGATATTCCCTATCTGAATCATATTTTAGAGACACAGACCTCTGAGGGTAAGAATTTTTTTCCTTTTTTAAACATAACTATTGTTTTTATGAAATATAAAGAAAAAAGTACAATTATATCCCAAGGCGGAAAAAACCCTCAATACTACTATCTCACCACCAATAAATCCCAGCCATGTAAAACCTGCTGAAGCTCCCCCTCTGACATCACTGGATGAGTTCCAGCTCCGTGAGAGGAGTCACATGCTCTGCCTTTGTTGGGATGTCAAGTATTACAGATAACACAGGGATTATTAGACACTTTCTTAACTCATCCCAGATAAAATAGCTTTAATACTTTAGAGAATAGTTCAAATATTTAATTTTTCACTCTTTTTCCTTTGACGTCTTATATGGAACTTTACTATTTGTATCCTACATGGTGTTCAGAGAGCTGGAGCTCGGGGAGTATTGTTTTTTCTGAGGCTGCAGAAATGAGACATGGACGGCTGAGAAACTTTTTTGGGGAGTGATCCTCCAAACTTTCAAACACTTTATGGCAGTAAAAATCTAAATCACTTAAGATAAACCACACAACTGTTTTGATCCTAATTATATGACTAAATGAATCAAATTTGGACTGGATTGTCCTTTATAAAAATGAATGGAGAAGGATGTCTTCAAACCCCTTCTCCTACCTTCCTCTCTCCTGTACATCAGGATGTTTTTCAGTATTATAACCCATTTAACTTTTGTTATCACTTTCCAAAAACATTTAGTTTGGAGGAGAATGAAATGTGACAATGACTCAGCTGAACCAGTTGTCCTCTAAACATGAGGTAGAAATTCAGACCAGTTCTTGTGGGGGAGAGAGACTACAGCTGGTGAGTGTTTGAGATAAATCAGAAGAAACATATAGAAACCAAAAAGGGAGAGTTTTACATCAGAGCGCTCATTCCATCAGAAGGAGAAATAACCTCAAAGAATTACTGAAAAATTCTATCCATAGAGACTACAGTGCTAACTGGATAGAATGAGTTAAAAATAATCCCAGCCTCCACTAACTGCACCCCAAATCATTCATTATAGATACATTGTGATTTGGTGTCATTATGTACTAGAAGCAAATATACCACACTCCCAACAAATAACTAATAAAAAGCATCCCTAAGGCTAAGGCTGCCTACTTTCAGATTGACCTTCC
Organism: Propithecus coquereli; assembly: GCF_000956105.1. Lineage (NCBI taxonomy): Eukaryota > Metazoa > Chordata > Mammalia > Primates > Indriidae > Propithecus > Propithecus coquereli. The sequence goes on from NW_012147864.1 coordinate 1,603,995, forward strand.
TTGTCATGCATCACAATCATGATCACCATCATCATCATCATATTGGCAGTAGTAGAGCTGATGGGGAAGTTGTCTTGTGTTACCGTTGTGATACAAACCTCTGTGCTTTGTAGAAAAGTATCTCAGCTACAATTGCTGCTACCTAACAAGTACTACTGTAAAAGACAAAGCATACAAAAAACATTTTGCCATTATCTGCGTGTGAATTAGTTGTGGAGACAACAAAAGATGGCCTTTAATATTCCCCTGCCCACAAGCCCTGCATAATTTACCCTTGAATCTGTACATATTTTCCAGTATTCATCATATTTTTTTTTTGCCCAGTAACTCATCTGAAACTTGAGGACTGAAGGAAGAGAGAGACAGGCAAGGATAAAAGGACAGGAAGTAACAAACTGATAGGGAAAGAGATGGGGCAATCAGATGGAATGAGGAGAGACACTCTGCGGCAATTGGAGTCTGTTTAGAAACGGTGGGAAAAGGAATTGGAATTAAAATAACCACTAAGAAGAACAGGGAGCATGATGTCCCCTGACTTGAAGCACAGATATTGCTGACAGTTTAGAATAGGAGCTTGATAAATAGGAAGACTGGCTGATAAGGCTGGTTCAGTCACCCTACAGTTTTCTCACCTGGGCTCTGGGAGGGATTTTTTTGGCATGTTTTTTGTTTGTTTGTTTTTTTCTCCTCATGACTGGGCAACAGCTTTCCCCAGCACACAGAAGAGAACTGAGCAGATTATTTTTGTAATTTCAGGAAGGGAGTTTAACTTTGTGGTCTGAAAACAGGAAGCCCAGGTTCTAAATGGAGTGCTGCTGTTGATATGGTACCAGGAGCCCTGGGTTCCAGACTAGACATCAGATTTTTCATCAGAAAATGAGGAAGGCTGGATTTGCTGATACATCTACTTCTAAAATTCCATGATTCTAATTTACTGAGCTATGTGCCGAAGTCAAATATCAGTGTGTTTGATTTTTCTCCACCAGTAACAAAGGAAATGATAATATTGACATAACTTGCAAGGACTCTGAAAAAGTACAAAGTCTAGAATTTCAGATGAAAGATTACATGAAGACTCCTTTTACTTTTCTTGTATGAACGTATCTTAAACCAATTAATAAAATACTCAACATAAAAATGAGGATGCCAGAAAGGCCTTTAAAACCTCATATCAAATATAAAAAGTTTGGAGAAGAAAAAGGACTTAATGTTTCAGTGTACAAGTTCGGTATTTTCTTTTGTTTGGTTTAACTTTTCACATTAACGGTCTCATAACCCCAAGAAAAACCAGAGCTAGGAAAGTATGCATGTTTTATTTTGAAAACTGGTGTGCAGTTGTGTCTTGTGCATTGATAGATTTTCTGAGCATCAAACCACTAATAAGGCCCTCCAGAAAACTAGTACCAGAGAACTAGGCTAAATTACACTTTACACCAAAGTTAAAATTGCAGAGATTAATTCTAGCCATACTAGTCCATCATCCTAGTTTTCTTTTATGCCTTTTTCACTCTAATATGCTTAGATATACATTCTATAAACAGTACTACATAATTCTGTTTATGTAACTTAATTTGTATAATTTAATACATGGATAATCTCATTTCTTAAATGTTTATACATTTATGCAGCTCTTAAATGATAATATTTTCATTAAGGACAAATTTTTGAAACTTTATAAAACAGTCTTAGAACTCAAATCAAGGCAAAGATATGAAATAGAAAATAAAGAATCCAAGATGGGTTTCAAATCAACTTTTTTATGTAGAAATAATTATCAATAAGCTTTTTATCAATTGGAGTCTTTTCAGGTATCATTCAAAATCAGTCTGGACTATGAAATTTTATGTTATAGGTTACGCATACATATATGTTAATTTATATGATAACATATGTTATATGGACTTTTATTCAATTACATAGGCCAACTGTCTGTAAACGGGCAGAAGTGTCCTGTGCAAATGCAGAGAGAAATCTCTTTTCCTCAATAAGTCTTCTAAATAAATCAATGTCTATCCTAAAGCAAGTAAGTGTCAGGTAGCTCCCCTCTAGTGGTTTTACCCACTGTGCCAGAATTGCAATTGCCAGTCAATCAGGGGAAACAGTTTTAAAAGCTCTATTGTCTTTCTACAACTATCTGTAAGTGTGTATCTTTATAAACTGTGGATTGGATTCACTGATCTAACTAAAGTTCTTGATCGCTATAAATGACACCAATAGGAAAGTATGCCTAGCAATATTATTTTCAATAGATGATCTAATGCCACAAAGACAACCTTCTAAGCCATGAGGGCAAGGAAAGGTATCCTAAATAAAACAACATATCATTTATCAAGCATCAAGATTAAACACACTGTTAAGACCCTGTGCAGGGGTTTGCAATGGAAGGTAAGGAACAGCAGAACTTGGAATCTGTGTGCTCGCCGACAGCATTCTTCACTCTGAAAGTTCAAGTAACGAGAGTGATCATGCATGCGATTCCCCAACTCACAAATGGTCCTCGAACTCGTGCTTCAGTGACATCAAAAATTTAACTCTTAGAAGGGAAGGGAAGGAAACCTTGGAGAATTTAATTTACGTGTTTATTATTTGTTTATTTATGTAAAATATGTTTGCAAAATATTCCTGACGCTGATAGATGCATCCAATAGGATGCTAGTAAATATTCAACAATTGGTTCTCTAGTGGAGGTGATGGAGGGAGGATATCTTGATTTGTAGAGTTTGCCAATTTCTGTGGTGTAAACACTCCCACCATGGCTAATTTGAAGCTACCATCATGGAGGTACTAAATGCAGAGTTCGAAAGAGATGTGTGGTAGTACAACATTACATAATATTTCTACATACAGATACAATAGATATAAAAATAACCTCAAGAGCATTGTCTTTTTCTATCTTTTGTAATCTAAAGGCATTTTCTATTTTGATTCCAGAAATAGCCCACCCCCATCACACTGTCTAGTATACTGAGGGATATTCATAGACACACTGAAAAATAAACTAGTTTATCCTTCCACATTTCAAATACACAGTGACAGAGACTCCAAACACTTACAAATAAACAAAGGTGAATATTTTCTGTAGAACTTAGCAGAGCTGGCAAGAAAATCCCTGAAAACTTTATCTGTCTCTGTCCTTCCTATTCCTCATGCATAGGCTATTTCTGCCATTCCTGGGGTTGTGAAGCACAGTATTTTGTTTTGTTTGGGTGTACTAGAGAGCCGGACAAACTGTTCCGCATTGCATTAGGAAGACCTATGAAATTTTTAAAATTTAACTTCTTTTTATAATAGACTTTATTTTTAGAGTAGTTTTAGGTTTGCAGAAAAGTTGGAAGAGAGAGTACATTGAGTTCCCATGTAAACTCCTCCCCCAACCCACAGTTTCCCCTATTATTAACGTCTTGCATTAGTGTGTATTTGTTACAATTGATGAACCAATATTGATATACTATTATTAACTGTCCTAGTCTGTTTTGTGCTGTCGTAACAGAATACGTGGGCCTGGGTACTTTATAATGAATATACACTTATTGGCTCACAGTTTTGGAGGCCGGGAAGTCCAACGTCAAGGTGACAGCATGTGGTGGGAGCCTTCTTGCTGTCATCACAAGACAGAGGGCAGGTGAGAGAGAAAAAGAGGCCAAATTCACCCTTTTGTTAAAGGCACTTGTCCCACCCATGAGGGTGGCGCCCTCGTGGCCTAATCACCTCTTTAATCTCCTACCTCTTCATACTGTTACAGTGGTGATTAAATTTCAATAGCCATTTGGAGAGGACGAACATTCGAATCGTAACATCAACCAAAGTCTACAGTTCACACTGAGGTTCACTCTGCGTGTCAGTTCTGTGGTCTCTCACAGACGCGTGCCGTCTGTCTGCCGTTACAGCATCACACCAGCTGGTGTCCTTGCCTTCAAGGTCCCCCGTGCTCCCCTTAGTCACCCCCTGCCTCCCCCCATGTTCCTGGCAACCACTGATTTTTCACTGTCCTAGTCTTCTCTTTTTCAGAATGGTAGAGTCACATAGCACATGGCTTTTTCAGACTGGCCTCTTGAACTCAGAAACGTGCATTCAAGGATCCTTCCTTCATGGCTTTTCAGGATGTGATAGCTCTTAACCAAACTTTTTCTTTGGAGATTTTTTTGGAGATAATTGTGGTTTCACATGCAGTCGTTAAGAAATAATGCAGGGATATCGCAGGTACTTTTTCCCAGTTTACTCCAGTGGTAACATCTGGCAGAACTGTAGTACGATGTCACAAACCAGACTGTTGACATTGATACAGTCGGGGGATGTAACATTTCTGTCACCGTAAGGTGGCTGCCCTTTTATAGCCACACCCACTCCTCTCTTGTCCCCTATCTCTCCTCCCATGTCTCCTTAATCCCTGCCAGTCACTAATCTGCTCCCCATTTATATATATACGTATTATGTCAGGAATGCTATATAAATGGAACCATACAGTATGTAACCTTTTGGGAATGGCTTTTTTAGCTTAGTGTAATTCTCTGGAGATTCACCCAGGTGTTGTATCTGAATAGTTTCCCTTTTTTTTTTTTATTTTTTTCGCTGAATACCATGGTATGGATGGACCAGTGTTTTGTTTGTTTGTTTGTTTGTTTTTGTTTTTGTTTTATTTTCAGACAGGGTCTCTCTCTGTCACCTGGGCTAAAGTGCAGTGGCAACATCATAGCTCACTGCAACCTCAAACTCCTGGGCTCAAGCGATCCCAAGTAGCTGGGACTACAGGTGTGCACCACCATGCCTGGCTAATTTTTCTATTTTTTTATGGAGACAGGGTCTCACTCTTGCTCAGGCTGGTCTCGAACTCCTGAGCTCAAGCGATCCTCCCACCTCGGCCTCCCAAAGTGCTAGGATTACAGGTGTGAGCCACCGCGCCTGGCCTGGATCAGTGTAATAGTTTACCCACCGAAGGTTGTTTTCAATTTCTCATTATTAAGAAGAAAGCTGCTATGAATATTTGTGGATAGGTTTTCGTGTGAACACAGTTTTAATTTCACTGGAATAAATGTCCAGTATTGCTGGGTAGTTCTATGTTCAGTTTATCCTGAACTTACTAAATTGTTTTCTGGAGTGGCTGCACTGTTTTACATTGCCTGCAGCCATGTGTGAGGGATCAAGTTTCTCCACATCCTCCCCAGGTGGGGAGGATGGTGCAACTTTTTCCATTTCAGCCTTTCTGATAAGGAAATAGTCATGATACATCATTGTGGTTTTAACTTGCATTTCCCTGGTGACTGAGGATATTGCCATCTTTTCATATGCTCATTTGCCATCTGTATATTTTCTTTGGTAAAATGTCTTTTCACGTCTTTGCCCACATTCTAATTGGATTGTTTGCTTTTTAACTAGTGAGATTTCAGGGTTCTCTATATACTCCAGCCTGTTGTTGAGTATGTGTTTTGCAGATATTGTTTCTCACTCCCTAGTGTCTTTTCCTCCTCTTAGCAAGGTCTATCTCAGAGCAAAAGTTTTTAATTTTAATGATGCCTAGTTTATCAATTATTCCTTTCATGGATTGTACTTTTGGTGTCAAGTTTAACAACTCTTTGCCTAGCCCTGGATCCCAAAGACATGATAATGTGATTTTTCTCCTTCAGCCTGTTAATATGGTGGATTACACTGATTGCTTTTGAATACTGAACTGGCTTCGCCTCTCTGGAATAAACCCTACTTGCTCATCATATAGAATTCTTTTTATACATTGCTTAATTCTATTTGCTATTTTGTTAAGGATTTTTGCTTCCATATGCATGTGGAGCATTGGTCTGTAACTTTATTTGTGTTGTCTTTATCTGGATTTGGTATTAGACTAATGTCAGCTTAATAAAATGAATTGGGAAGTGTTCCCCCCTCTTCTCTTTTTGGACAAAGAGTATGTCATGTTGGTATTAATTGTTCTTTAAATGGTTGGTAGAATTCTCCAGTGAAATCATCTGAGTCCGAAGATTTCTTTTTGGGGAAATTTTTAAATTATAAATTCAATTGTCTGAATAGTTACATGATTAATCAAGTTATCTGTTTCATGTTAGGTGAATTATGGTACTTCATGCTTTTCAAGGAATGGTCAGTTTTTTCTAAGTTCCCACATGTATGTGAGTTTATATGTAGAATTGTTCATAGCAGTCTCTTATTATTCCTTTGGTATCTACAGTGTCTGTAACGATATCCCCTATTTTGTTCCTAATGTTGTTAATTTGTGTCTTCTCTATTTTTTCTGTGTCAGTCTTACTAGAGATTTGTCAATTTTACTGATCTTTTAAAAAAACAGCTCCATGCTTGATTTTTTTTCTATTGTTTTTCTGTTTTCAATTTCATTGATTTCTGCTCTTGTATTTGTTATTTCCTTCCTTCCTTCTGCTTGCTTTGGGTTTATTATTCTCTTCCCTTTCTAAGTTTTTGAAGTTGAAATTTAGTTTATTGGTTTGAGACTTTTCCCCTTTTTAAATTATGCATTTAGTACTATGATTGTCCCTCTCAGCACTACATTACCTTTGTGCCATACATTTTGATATGCTGTATTTCCATTTTCATTCAGTTCAATGAATTTTTTTTTCTCTGAGATTTCTTTTTGTCCCATGGATTACTTAGAAGTGTGTTGTTTAGTTTCCAAGTATTTGAAGATTTTCCTGTTACCTTTCTTTTAGTGGTTTCTAGCTTGATTTCATTGTGATCAGAGATAATACTCTGAAAAATTTAATTCTTTGAAATTTGTTAAGGTTTATTTTATAGCCCAAATATCGTATTTCTTGATATATATTCCATGGGCACTTCAAAGGAACGTATATTCTGTTGTTGAGTAGAATATAAATATTGATTAAATCCCATTGGTTGATAGCATTCTTTTATATTCTTACTGATTTTCTGCCTCGTTGTTCTATTACTTGCTGAGAGAGGGATGTTGAAGTCTCCAACTGTAATTGTGGACTTTTCTATTTCTCATTTAGTTCTATGGTTTTTGATCCACATATTTTGTAGCTCTGATTTTTGGTGCAGACACATTTAGGATTTCTAGGTCATCTTGGTGGACTGACACTTTAATTATTATATCCTCCTCTACGGTAATTTTCTGTGCTCTGAAGTCTACTTTATCCGATATCAACATAGCCACTCCTGCTTTCCTTTGGTTAATGTTGCTTGATATATCTTTTTCCATCCTGTTACTTTCAACCTGCCTGTTTGTTATGTTAATATTTAAAGTGAGTTTCTTATATAGCTGGTTCATTTTAATCCAATCTGCTAATTGCTGTCCTTTAATTGATATTTAGAGTATTTATATTTAATGTAATTATTGAAGTATTAGAACTTAAGTCAATTATTTTTAATTTTCTGTCTGTCATCTTTGTTTTTCATTTTTATTTTCTTCTTCGTGCCTTCCTGTGGGGTTACTTGAACATTTCTCATTAGTTTTGTTTTGGTTTCTCTTTAGTGTTTTTAAGTGTATCTGTTTGTATAGCTTTTAGGAGTTGCTCTAAATATTGCATTATACATACATAACTCACCACAGTCTACTGATGTCATTTTATTAATTCAAATGAAGTATAGAAACTTTATCTATTTTTATGTCCCTTTATCCTCCCTGCTTATAATTGCCTTAAATATTTTTTCTGTATACATTTACATCATTCGGTGTTATAATTTTTGCTTCTACCATCAAATATAATTTAGAAAACTTAAGAGGAGATGGGAAGCCTATTGTATTTATTTATATTTTTGCTTACTATATTCCTTCTTTATTCTGATGTTCCAAGGTCCCTTGTTTTATTGTTTCCTTCCTATTCAAAGAACTTCATTTAGTTATTCTATTAGGGTTGATCTCCAGGCAACAAATTCTCTTAGCTTTTCTTCATCAGAGAATGTCTCAATGTCCCCTCTATCCCTGAAGGATATTGTCACTGGATATGGGACCCTGGGTTCTTTTCTTTCAGCACCTGGAAAAATACTGTGCCTCTTCCTTCTGGCCTTCAGGGTTTCTGATGACAAAGTTGCTGTCATTCTAATTGTTTTCTCCCTATAGGTAAGTTGTTGTTTTTCTCTGGATGCTTTCAATATTTTTTGCTCTGTCTTTAGTTTTCAGAAGCTGAATTATAGGTCTGGTTGTGGAGTTATTTGGGTTTATTCTGTTTAGTGTGCTCTCAGCTTCTTGAATTTGTAAGTTTATATCTCTTGTCAAATTCGGGAAGTTTTCAGCCATTATTTCTTTGAGTAGCTTTCCGGTTTCATCCTCTTTCTCCTCTCCTTCTGGGACGTCAATGATGCAATGGGATCTCTTTTGTTATACTCCCGCAAGTCCCTAAGAAGACTCTGTTCATTTGTTTTTTAAGTCTGTTTTTCTCTCTGTTGTTCTCACTGGGTAATTTCTATTGTTCTATCTCCCAGGTCACTGATTCTTTCCTTTGCCCCCTCCATTCTGCTATTGAGCCCATCTGTTGAGGTTTTTAATCTGGTTATTTTATTTTCAGTTCCAAAGTTTCCATTTGGTTCTTTATGTCTTTTATTTCTCTGCTGAGATGTTCTATGATTTTTGCTAAAGCTTTCTAATTTTTTTGAAAAATTGCTCTTGAAAGCATTTTTGAAATGAGTAATTTCAAGAGTAATTAAGAATTACTCTTGAAAGCATTTTTTAAAAAATCATGGGTGCTTTAAAAACTTTATCATATAATATCTCAGTCATTCCAATGTTGGCATCTGGTTGTCTTTGTATTCAGTTTGAGATCTTCCTAGTTCTTTGTATGACGAGTGATTTTTTAAGTCTGTGCATTTTCATATTATGTTCTGAGGTGTTCGCTCTTACTAACCCTCCTGTTTCATCTGTCCTTGTCTGACACTGCTCCAGCAGAGGGAGTAGAGTGCCGCCACCTCATTACTGCCAGGTACAGGTAGACGTCTGGGTTCCCAATGTGGCCCCCACTGAAACTTGTGGGGAGGCTCCTTGTGATTGCTGGGAGAAAACAGGAGTTCAGGCTCTGACAGGGTATCCACTAACACGGCAGGGAGGAGCTTGTTACTGGCCAAAGGGAATGACAGTCCCAACTTCCTGCTTGGCCTCTCTGACACCACCCTTGTGGGAGTATTGGGAAACCTTGCTACAGACCCACAGGGTGAAATTCTAGGCTCCTCACAAGGTCTTTGTTGACACGGGTGGGGTGACGCCAAAGTGTTTTCTGTGGTGTTTGGCTAAAGTAGAGTGGCTGCTGTCCAGGCGGTTTCTGGTTTGCTGTGCTGCTCCCCTCCTGGTCCTCTAGCCAGAGGGACCAGCCTTTGGTTGGAGCTTCGTTTGCCTGTGTCTGTCGATGTTCCTGGGTTGCCAGCATCTCCAGCTCCCTGTCTAAGACACACGAAGCTAAAAGAAAACCCAGAGAATTCACCACCATGTTATTCCTTGGTTCCTAGGGTCCCTAGTTGATCTGCCTATTTCTCTCCACTTTTCAGTCTTTTTATTTTTGTTTTATTCATAATGTCCAGAACTTTCAATTGTACTTAATAGAAGTGTGTGGAAATATACATCTACTCCATCTTCCCAGACAAAAAAAAATTTTTTTTATTTTTTTGAAGCACAGTCTCACTCTTTTGCTCGGGGCGAGTGCCGTGGGGTCAGCCCAGCTCACAGCAACCTCAAACTCCTGGGCTCAAGTGATCCTCCTGCCTCAGCCTTCTGAGTAGCTGGGACTATAGGTGTGAGCCACGATGCCCAGCTAATTTTTCTATTTTTAGTAGAAACGGGGTCTCACTGTTGCTCAGGCTGGTCTGGAGCTTCTGAGTTCAAGCTATCCACCACCCCCACCCCGTGCCCTCCCCTCACCCCCCACAGCCTCCCAGAGTGCTGGGATTACAGGCATGAGTCACCACGCCCGGCCAGCAAAAATCTTGGTATTATGATTTTTATTATTAGTGGAGCTCTTCTCTATGCAATATCAAACCATGTAAACAAATTATTTTCAAAGAAAAATGGGAAAAAAATTTAAAAGTAATTCTGATATATCCTAAGCAGTCTCAAAAGTCTAATTATTATGGTTGATTTATCACATCAAAGAATATTGTCCTAACCGATCAAAATAATTATTTATTTTCCTAATGGTCCATGTATTTTTTCTTCCTGTGCATGTAATGGTAGTTCACAGTGGCAAAAGAGTTCTGGGTATTACATAAATATATTCCCAGTTAAAGACAAGAAGTGGAGGAGTTTCATCCCTTGGATTTTGGAAAAATTTTTGGTACTGGAAATAGAAAATAATACTCATTTACTGAACATCTTCTACATTTATGTCATGGAGACACAAAGATTAAAACATAAAGAAAATGCAAACCATGAAACAAAAAGAATCAAGTATATGCGATTCAGTGTTATGGGAATACAGAGAAGATATGAACAACTGTAAAGAGAGATTTTAAGGAAATGAGTCACAGAAATGGCATTTGAGCTGGATTGAGAAAGATGTTCATTCAATATTTACCGTCTGCGTTCTTTATGTAAGCTGCTCTGTGCACAAACACCAATATTTTGACCAGGACTAGGAAATGGGGTGGCGTGGGAGGGTAAGCATTCAGCAGGGGGACAGCGCAAGTTGCTACGTAAAAACGTGGGGAGCAAAGCAGAGCTTAGCAATATGACTAGGAAGCAGTGCTGTTTGAAAACTCACTAATTGTATTATACTAATAGTAATGATAGCTAACTTTTATTCACTTTCTATGTGCCAGGTGCCATGCTAAGTGCTTTATATTAATATGAAGCATTTTTATTTAATTCTCATATCAACACTTTACAGTAGATACTATTATTAGACCCACTTTTATTAGCCCTACTTTAGAGATGAAGAAATTGAGGTTTAGAGAAAATAAGTAACATATCTATGATCATGCAGTTAGAAAGTGGTGGAGGCAGGATTTAATTTAAGGTAGTCATAAAGCAAGCAATATATTATGGAATTTAGAAAAGCATTAAAACATGCTTAGCTTGGGATTTTCATGCATATGAATATTGTTTTACAGATGTGGATGGCATGGACCTGGGCAAAAAGGTCAGCATCCCCAGGGACATCATGTTGGAAGAATTATCCCATCTCAGTAACCGCGGTGCCAGGCTATTTAAGATGCGCCAAAGAAGATCTGACAAATACACATATGAAAACTTCCAGTACGAATCTAAAGCACAAATAAACGTAGGTATAATTTGACCGTGTGGTATCTAAATGAATGAGCAGCATTTGTAAATCTGTATGTATTGCTAGATGCCGAAACAAGTATTCTACATATTTTCTTTCAATTCCTTCTAAGACTTTTTTTTCATCATAATGAATAATTTAGGTGGGTAAACAAAGGGAGTATTATGTATGATATGAGTATGCTTTTAGTTCAATAGGGACCTTGTAAGCTTGTAGATTTGGCAGGAGGAACTGATCCGTCCTGCTGAGAGGAGGGAGAGGGAGTGGAGAGAAGTCGTGCTAAAAGTTTCCATGGTCTTATCGCCACCAGTTGAATGTTTGAGATGGAAACATTTCCAAAGCACATAGCTCTCCACAAAGTAAGGATAAGCATTTTATTGGCTGAATATATCCTGGCACTGAAACATGCCTGGGAACTACAGACACATTCGATTTCCTCTCAAAGCGTTTATTCCACATCGTGTAGGGAAATCTGGTACCTATTAATGATAAAACCAGCGTGAACATAACTCGGTAGACAAAGATTTCCTCAACTGAAAGCTATGTAACATGCAAAAATCAATTAATTAAACTTCATTTTACATATCATATTGATATTATATTCATGTATACTGTTATCTAAAGAGATGGTAGAGGAAGAAGTTTGTAATAGCAAGGCAGCCAGCTACAGGAAAATGACTTTAAAAATCAAATAGCAGACATGAAGAATCAAAAAGGAATAGTGATCCTAAATTTGGTCCTAAAGTTGAAGAGATGGTGGAGACTACAACAAATATAAGTTTTATTTACTGAGGGTTTCTTCCTATAGCTACGAAGGGTCTGTAAGTTTACCTACAAATTTAAACCTGAAAATTTACCAGCTTCCATCACTACTGCTAAGTTGTTTCTGTTGGACAGTTCACTTCTTTACAGCAGACAGACTTATTTCACTGAGTTCTTTTATGATAATTACTAAGACACATTATAGAAACTAATATCCAAGAAGGATATCCAAGCACTGACATTTTATTCATTTCCAAAATTTTTATTTCCCTTTCAGACATGAAGCTTTTTTCTTGTTAACAGTAAATGTTGAGAGGACATTTTAAATAAAATTTTTTTTTCATATTAGCGAGCATCTTTCAACATCCATGGATTAAATCTAGTTATAATTGTTATAATTATGAATTTAGTTTGACATCAGTCTTAACCATAGTATTTACATTTGTGAGAAATGATTTTCACTTGAAGTCATAGATAAGTACAATGTTATATTACCCTATAATTATGCCCAGTATCCTCTTACCAGAAAATATCTGTGGCTAATACCGTATGAGTCTACAATAATCCCTACCCCATCTAACGGAGTCTGACTAATCATATTCTTTCAATACTGACAATAGAGAGACTTTCTATGAAGTAATATAAAATAAGGTGGCTTAAGGAAAGTCTTTGAAAAGTCATCTACAAGTCTAAACATCTGAATAAATGAATAATGCCAGTTTTCATAACTTCCACTTACATCTCTAAGAATAATACTTCACAGTTCTAGAGAAAGGGTACAATGAGATTAAAAATTTCCTTATCAACATAACTTATTCTCTCAACACCAGTATTTTAAATTATTGACAATAATCTTATATACTTGTGGTCAAATGTTCTAGTTATACTTAAAATGTGTAAGAATAGGTCTTGACAATTTTTCACTATTCCTAAAAGACTGGACACTAAGTAAATAAAATGGCCCCAAACAAGTCTAATGAGATAAAAAATTAAATGCTGATAAATCACTCAAAACAATAAACTATAATAAGGCATGCAATGAAGTCACATAACACACTCTGAAGTCTGATGGTATTTATTCTCTCTTCTTTTGAAATGAGGCAAGTAGTATTCAAGGAAGTATGCTGATTTGACTTAAGCAACACCATAATAAAGGAAATTGAAACCCAGCTCTCAGAATTCTAGAATTCTTGGCACCAGCACCTGTCTTGGTGTAATTAAAGGAAACTCTGGCCTGGGAACCACGAGAGCAGGGTTTGGTCCCAGCTCTCCCACTAGCCATCTGATTTAGAGTTGATTTAAAAGGGTTTTTTTTTTTTTTCTTTTCTGGATTTTTTTTTTTCTCATTCATAAAATAAGAATATGAACTCCAATGCTTCTAAGGTGCCTTCTGGCTTTAATGATCTGTATATTCTCTGAATTCTTAAAAATTACCTGCACAATAAATCATGAAAGAAGACAGGAAGCCACATTGTACAATGACACATTCACTTTGTTAAGGCACCAGATTGCAATTTGGAACGTTGTTAGCATGACAGGAATTAAAAAAATAATATTGGGTCCCAGTCGTTCATTTATACTGTTAGCAAATATTTATTGAGTACTATTATCTTCTAGACACAATGCTGTGAGCTCAAAGATAAATAAATATTATTTAGTGATAGACTAAATAACATTGAAAGGTAGAGAGCAACTATTCACATACGATCTTGTTCTTGAATCACCTTTATAAGATTTGTGCCACGTTAACCTCATCTATTGACTACATTTTCTGGAACAAACTTTTATTGCTTCCCTTGAGCTATAGACATTGTCAAAATAATAATTTAACTTAGCTTTGTATATTTCTTATTTTATTATAATGTTTAGGACCTCATGTAAATGAAGATGAAAGCCAACCCCCTGGTAATCAATGCCATTTGTTCAAATATTAAGTATTATTTTAAAAACAGAAAAAATAAGTACAGCTTTGAACTTACTCTCCTGCTGAGGCACATTGGCAAATTCAAGCAACATACACTTTTCTATGACACAAACAGTAATAATAGGAAATACGTGTTCTTAGAAAGAAATGAAGAAACATTGCTTGCTACATGAACCAATTTTGAAGCCCTAGTTGGTGAACTGAACTACTTCTTAAATAAAGGCAACGAAGGAGATGGATGAAGAAAATAAGCATTCAAAGGAAAATAAAGGGGAAGAATGCTTCATGATAATTAAAATTCTTTCTTAAAATTACTGCAAAACAATATCAAACTTTTTGAAATCTCTAGAAATCTTAAATAATACTGGGCAAAGGGAAGTATGCTATAAAAAGTAGTTCTAAAATAAGACCATACCAAATATATTGGGATTCTGAATATATATTCATTTTGTTCAAAATATAACTTTTCCTATGTATTTGGCACAAAGTATAGAACAGATTTTAAAAATTCCTCTTTTGTTTCTATTGCTATTTCAACAGAAACCATGTAATATATATTATACATGTTTTTAACATATATGTTTATAGGCTATAGGATACTGCTCTAGTTCTGTTTTCTTTAGGGTCCACTTAACTGAGATAAAAGGAAATACATTTTCATTTGTCTGTCTAACTTTTCCGAAGGGAATCGCAGATGATAAAATTTGTGTCATAGAAAGTGTATGTTGCTTGAATTTGCCAGTGTGCCTCAGCAGGAGAGTAAGTTCAAAGCTGCACTTGCTTTTTCTGTATTTAAAATGAGGCTCGTAACTAAAATAAGTCACTACCTAACCACTGTACGGCTTTGCCTGTATACTTAATCATGATATAGGGGCGTTGAGTGTCTGCTAATACTTAATGACTAACTAGAAAGAGTTGATTTTCCTGCTCATCGTCAATCCCCAGGAAAAGTTTACAGAAGGTTAGTATTATGATGCCAAAAAATTAATGTAGGTAGAATGACTTGCAAGTTTAGATGAAATTACTTCATGAACACATTCTAGGAACTTAGAAAGGCAATTCTTTATGCATTACACGTTTAGACTTCCTGTATTTATCTCAACCACCTTTTTGTTTATAATTAAAGTTGGCAGGTACTTTCTACTTCTTAAAGAGGTAGTAAAAAAATAAAGAAGTGGGAAAAAAAGGTAGCAATCGAGTTGGGTGAGGCAAAGACATAAAGTGTAACCATAATGTTTGTACCCTCACAATACCCTGAAATAAAAAAAAAAAAAAGACAGTACTTACAAGGAAATTTATAGCGCTGACTGTATCTGAAGAAACTTCCTTTCATAAAAAGGAAAATGATATAAAATCAGTAATCTAAGCATCTACATTAGGAAACTGGAAAATGAAGTGCTAATTCATTCCTAAGTAAACAGAAGAAAGGAAGTCATAAAAATTAGAACAGAAATCAATGAAATTGAAAATTGGACATTAAAAAATAAAAAGACTGCCCGTTTCTCATACATTTGCTAACAAATTAAAATTTTTTCATTTGCCAACCAAGAAGGTTAATGGAGGATAATGTAGGTTAAATTTGTACTTTTTATTTTTCAGCTATTTTCAAAGTCTAATAGCTATTTCCATTTACTAATATGTAACAAGTCCTATCAAATTATTTACTCATGTTTCTATTACCTTAGAAGTTTACCTGGCAACCTGGCATATTGTTTAGTATACACCTGCAAGTTCTTTAATAGTATATGTAATATGAACCCAATATTTT